>NC_140620.1:31298009-31828009 GCF_057382275.1 Copadichromis virginalis
AGGAACAAAACTTACATTAATGTATAGCTCTATTGTAGCTCCGAACATGCAAACACACATATGAGCACACACCAGTGTCATTAAATGTCAGAAACACACACACACACTTGCTCACACATGCGTAAAACATTAAAAGTTTGGGTTTGTGCACATGCACACACGACAACCCTGAAACAGGCTGGGAAAACAAGCGGTAACCTCCGTTAAAATGGATTTATTTTATGAAATCTAATAATCGCAGCAATAAAAACCTATTGGAATAATGTTTGGGTCGTTTCCTCTCTGACGTCTGAAGCCCATTATTCCCGCTCCCATTCACAGAGGTGAGCGAAAGGATATGAGACTGCATGTGCGCCTTCTCGAGGATGCAAAGGGGAAGAATGAAAGGCTCCAAGTTACCCTAAAATAAAAGGATTTAGCCCAACGGGATGTTACATCATGGAGCTGGCCGGCATCCCAGCTGTCTGATTGGTCATTTTTCATCATTCTGAGTCCAAATGTTTAGTCTGCACCGCTTTAACTTTTACTATAGCGCTATAAGCCTCGGCTTTAGGAATTACACATAAATGGGCCATTTCATTTAAAGAAATACAGCAAGACGAATGGAGGCAACGGTGAAAAAGGGGGAAGAATTGGCAATAAAATTAATGAGAAGCACAGCAAGCAGACAGGAAAGTTAAAAAAAAAACAGCAGAATACAAGGAAAACATGAGTTATATTGCTTTAAAAGGAAAATAAAAGAATAATGTGAAAGATTGAAGTGAATATATATATTTTTTAAAGACCTGGGTTAAAAAAAAATGACTGCAAATGGCTTTTCCAGCTTCCAGTTTCTTTACACAGCCAGTCGACATTCTTCAGCCTTCTAATGTTTCAGGATAAGGTAAGAAGATGGCACACACTCACATCCACTGGGAGAAGCTCGCAATATTATAATGGGATAAAAGTATTAAGCTGGGGATCGTCTACTCCCCGAGACTGAAACCTCTCAGAGAGTTAGAGATCCAAGAATAAATAGATAAATAGCACAGAATATACTGAGCAGGCCTGCTGGATATTCATTCTAAAACATCTGCACACGCAGGGTGAACTCGTCTCGGTGGTTCATGGTGGCTGGCATGCAGCGCTACTGAGAAATGTCGTGACACTGGAAGGTCTGGAAGGGGTTAAATATTGGGTGCCGGGTCGGTACAGGGAAGTGTGTGATGTCAGAAAGAAAGTACTCTAGTGACTGTTTGCCATTTATAACTCTTGTTGTAGATGAAGCTTTTGAACTCAATCCAGTTGACTCACTTGAGTCTAGCATTCTGCTAATGCTTCACAGTTTCAAGTCTGAGCGTGAAGAAAATTTGCTAACTGAATATGACATACTTATTGGCTTATCTGACCTGGGGAAAACATGGAATAAAACACAAGGAGGGGAAACGAGGACTCACAGATACACAGGGGGTAAGTCACGAGGGGAAATCAAATAAGCAACATCTTAACAGAACAGCCAAGGGACCATGGAATAAAAGAACAAAATACAAAAACACAAAAACTAAGAATGTTAGTGGATCATGACACTTACAGTACATCACCTGTGATAGGTCACTTAACTACGACCAGTAAAATCCAATCAGAACCACATCTTACATAGGTCAAAAAAATAAAACATCTAAACGTCGTGGATATTTTCATTGCATGAGTCAGAAAAATCTGTGCCTGGAAGAGCAAAAAGGAAAAAGAACAAGGAAATGAAAAAACGAGTAACTAACAGAAGGGAAGACGAAAAATACAATGTGTCCTATTGGTTAGATAGATGTGAAATCTACTCACCCAGTTAACTACATGTGACATACAGTATCTGTTATGCAAAAAATGTGACTACTATGACATACAATCAAAAGAAACCCTCAATAAGGAGTTCTTACACCACCATCAGACCACTCCATCCTCAAGTGTGAGAAAACTCCTAAAGAGGCGCATGCATTGTTGGATGCAGTTATAAGCTTGTTCGCACTTTTAGAAGCCAAAGCATAAAGCTTATGAAACCAATACAGAACCTTTGCAAAGCATGCAAAAAGACTTTTTGTAGGTGGAAACATCAAACTTGTTTCACGACTTGACAAGGAAACACCATGAAGAACAGAAGAGATGCTAGCAGATGGTGATGCGCGACCTAAATGTAAACAAATGAGTCCACTGAGCATGGCTAGTTGCGCTTTATGTGCACTCTTAGAGGCAGGTTAAAATGCTTATATAGCAAACCAGGTTAAAAAATATATATTTTTCATGTTACTGTGTGACAATATTGAGCAGCTCCTGAGGAGTCTCAAGGTTACATCACTTTAGCTATTGTTGAACTGAAGTGTTAAACAGTTATTTTATAGTTGTACCTGAAAGTTAGAGGTCTTCTCTTTGCTTACATTTGACTTAATTTGTTCATTTTGCTAAACAATCAAACTTACATTAAGCAAAAGAGGAGAAAAAAATCAGTTTTATGCTCAAATGATCCGTTTTTGACAAAAATATATATTGAAATGATAAACCAAATAAATGATGAAGATAGAATAGAATCGTTTTGTGTATAAAAGCAGAAGTTTCTTTTGATCTATCCACCCTTTCATTTCATCTGTATTCAAAACACGCAACATGGTAGGAGTCTTGGTTGATGGTTGGCGCCTCGAAAAAAAACTTTTTAAACTTTTTAAATTTAATAGCGAAACAAATAAAAACTGAAGTGAACGTAAACATTTTTCAGACAATAAAAAAAACTGAAACGAGCAGCTCTGCTGTGGAAACGAACTGAAAAATAAACTCAACTACAAAAAAACTATAAAATAAAATCTAATTAGAAAAAAAAATCTATAAAGCTCTGTGTTCAACCACAGTTTGCTTTGTGGGGTTCACGCTTTTGTTAAAGAGGAATGCACGGTAACATCTGAGATCAAAGCCTTTGTTCCTAATGAACACACATTGTGGCCTTTTTGAAGACATCCAAAACTATGGATCTACCAGTAGTTTATTAACAAGATTGGTTTTCAAAAAATGCTGGAAAGGGCAGAAATGTTGTTTTATTTCGTAATTTATTGTGTTGGATTTAACAACATTATTAAAATGTTGGTCTTGACCTGGACTCTCTTCTGAACTGGACCAGGAGGAGGTCCGGACTCTGGCTGCGAGCTCTTTATGACAAATCGACATTTCCTCAGAAGTGTCACCAGCATTAACTCTGCTTTGCCAAACAGCACAGCTTGGTGTGTATGTGCGTACTTTTTTAAAAACCGCAGCTGAGGGGCTAAGAGATGATGAAGATGGTGATGAAGAGCCCGGTGACCAACCAGCACGGCTCTCGCACGAGACAAAGAACAATGAGCTGCACTAAAACACACTCAGTGTGCACTTAGATTTATAGAGCAATCATCACAGTACGAAACTAACTTTACTATCTATTGTTGCTCGCAACAACACAGAGGGATATTGTGCAACTGTGACCACCAAAAACTGCTGCAAACACACACACAAACAATGGGTACACAAATATACTTCGCAATGCAAAAAAAAAGAGAAGTGTGGGCTAAAACGTAATACACCAACATGTGCAATAAGGCACATAAACGCTGACATGCATGCTTGGAAACCCACACACACTCTTTGAAAGCATGAATGCAGAAGACAAACAGACAAACAAACAAACACGAGAGGACAACAGCCGAGGCCGGGAACGTCTATGGTAAAAGCCATTCAGGCAGTAACGCACACTTCATTTCACTTCATTGCTGTTTTTACTGTCAGCCTCTGAGCTTGTTAAGAGCAGCGCTTAACGAGCAAATAAATAAATAAATTAAATGTTTGTTTCTGTTTTAAATTCACTCTTTTTTAAAGCCTGAAATCTTATTAGTACTGATGCTAATTTAGCTGAGCTAAAAACTACGTTCAATAAAAGGCCACACGCTTTACAGGCACGCAACGATAGGAGGCCAAACAAAGATGGGCATTGTTGTTTGTTGGGGGGGTTCTTTGTTGTGTGTGTGTGAGACAGGACAAAGTTACAGTTCCCACAGTGGAATAAAGGTGAGGCCTGATTTTTTTTTTCATCCCCACACTAAAAAACAGGGCATTTTGGGTTTCTTTTGTCAGCTTCCTGTCCAGCACAGGAAATGGACAGGCATTCTACAGGAGCCTCTCTGCGACCGTGTGAGTGACACCCGTCAACAATGACCTTGAAGGTGCCTGAGGTCGAGTCACCTTCGTTTAACGTTCGTCATGATGTCTGTGTCGTTTCCTTAAAAAGTCCCTTCAGGATAAGTCGGGACGTCCGCCCTTTGGCTCCTCTTCCTCCTGCTCTGCTCACTCGTAACTTCAGCTCTGTGGTTTAAACGCCTCGGACGCCCCAGACGTGGAAGCACTTGGGAATATCTTGGGAAAATTACAGGAAAACATTGTGACCCTTCCCTGAGTCTTCAGGCAGACACGTTGAGTGGATGACGCCAGTTTTCATGGGAAAAAGAACTTTTCAAAAATCACAATAGGCACTGGGGACAGCGGGCATTATATTGAGGGTCAGATCAGTAGCAGAGCCTCTTTAGGAAGCACTGGGACATACCTCTGCGGCCCATACAGTTTGTATGGGTCAATCCGTCACAAACGAGCCAATTTTTCTAACAATTTCAGCTCAACTATCTCAGTTGCAAAGACAATACTGGTCATTTCTGAATGGTTTATATTTAAATTTCACAATAATGCAAAATTAAACATGTAAAATGCTTAGAATTCACAGACAATGTAGAAAAATGATGTGCACCCTGTCACCATATTTGGAGAGAGGAGTGTGAAGTTATCAGCTCCTGCACACACATATCTGCTAATTCGCTAGCTGGGCCCACGTCCACATTTTAGGTTTGACAGCATTTTAGTAGATAAAGATGAAAGGCTTGGACGTGAACTGTGCTGCGGTTTGGGGAAGGCCTCGAAGGGGACTGGCAACAGCTCCCGAGCCTGGCAGATCGCCATGTACTAAAGAGAAGTGAAGAAGTTAAAGAATTGAAAAGGGCAGGGAGGGTGGGGCACGTAAATGAGAAAAAACAGCTTGTAGAACTGGGGGAACATATATAGATAAGAACCGGAAGGAGCGTGTTTGGAGCCATGGACCATGCCTCCAAACACGCTCTTAAAATGCAGATACTTTATCTCCAATTTGTGAAAGAGACTCACCAAACCTTTAAAAAAAAAAGCTTTTGGGATGTCTGTTTTACACAGCAAGTCATAATTTAGGTAATAATCCTTTAAAAACGGTCCAGAAGGCACCAACAGTAATCACAGAGTTAAGATGTCCATCATAAGGAGGCGAGGCCTGGGAGAAATCTCTCAACTCCTCAGCTCAGTCAATGTTGGGGCACCAGTCAATCTCATCTATGCCTCAAACTGAATTTTTTTCTTATTAAGACGAGATAAAAAAAAAAAAAAAAAAAAGATTAAAGAAGATTTTAAAAAAGATTACAAAAAATCCATCCCCTAAGAGCTGACCTGAAGAGGTAAAGTACCCATAGTGGCCCCAGCTACCAGGTTTTAAAGACACTTGTTGGGAACGTTGTATACTTTAACATGGAAGTCTATGGGGAATGATTGAAGTGACAGTGAAAGGAAATGTAGTTATTTGACTTAAGATAATATAAGACTCTATTGATCCCACGATGGGGAAATTGTTGTGTTACCTCAGCTCAGGTACAGATATCAGAAGGAAAAATGCAAGTACAAACAAATAAAAAATAAAATAATACACTATATACAACGGTAGTAGTATGTGATGGTGGATATGGTTGTGGAAATATGCAAGACATAAACTATACAGCTTTACATAATTATTGTACCACTATTACACACACACACACACGTATACACTAAATATAGATATGTGCGTTCCCAACTCCCGTGACATGTCCTCTTCCCACTGTTAGTGTTTGTTGTCCCCGCTTCTCCGTGTCTGAGCACCCCAGCTTGATCAGCTGTGTGATGCTCTTCAGGTGTGGCCAACCACCTGGCAGGGCCCCACCAACCAGGCCTGAAGTGCACCTGGAAACAGGTGCTCCCAGACACACCCATACACACACACACACACACACACACACATACCTGCAAGCAGGGAGGACAAGAACACCGAAAAAACACATATAATATAATACAAGTCCATAACTGCTCAGGGACCCTGGGTTGCTCAGATCCAGGTCCCTGACTGGCCCTTCTTATACAGGATGTCTGTATTTGTAGTCCAGTTTATTGTTGAGGTGAACACCCAGGTACTTGTAAGAGTCCACCATCTCAATGTCTTTACCTTGGATGTTCACCGGTGTTGCAGGGGGTGACTTCCTCCTGAAGTCTATGATCATCTCCTTTGTCTTGCCGGCGTTGATTTGGAGTGCGTTGGTCTCACACCAGCCAGCAAAGTCACTGATGACCCCCCTGTATTCCTGATCATTCCCGTCTGATACACTTGCAGTGATGGCTGTATCATCTGAGAACTTCTGTAGACGGTAATCGTCCGAATTATAACAGAAGTCTGAAGTATAAAGGCTGAACAGGAAAGGTGAGAGAACCTTGGACACACAGTCATGGAGCCTCTCATACTGTGGTCTGTTGGTAAGGTAGTCGATTAAAATGCAGAATTACCACAAAAAATGGCAGAGGAAATTATGTGTTCCCGGTTGCTCCATAACAGTAAGAATGGTAACAAACAGGTAAAGTACCTATAATATAAATAATGCAATATACTATGAATGTGAAACACCCACATTCACCTCAAGGTTGTTCTAATCATAAGGAATTAAATATAAAACTTAAAATCCCCTTAAAAAAGTAACTCATTATTTGTTTCCTGAGGGAAATAATGGAAATGAATCAAAACTGTTTTAGTTATGAATCATCTCTGAAATGAATCCTGAACAGGTGCTTGTCACAAAAAGAATTCACAAATCCATTTAAGCAAATAAGCAGAGGATACCTGCACCTCTGGATCTGGATCTTCATCACACCGGCACAAGCAACAACTTCCTGGTTTGGAGTCACATGACTGGGATTCAGCTTCAGACATGAAAGCAGAAGGATTAACTGAGGAAAAGGATAAGCACATGCCCTTCTGAGCACTTGTTAAAATAAAGGTACCACTGCAGATGTTGCAGTGTCTTACTGAAAACATATTTGCAGTGATCTCTGAGTTAAAGCACATCCAGACTGACTTCATTTTGCAAAAGGTTAAAAGCACATGTAAAGGTTAAGAACAGTGTGTAACGCTCAGTCAAAAACTAATCACCATTACTTAGATAAACCATGTCCAAGATCTCACAGGCAAAGCATGAATGTATTAAAAATGTTCATGTGGAATAGTGAAAAATATCACTATTGACAATCAGCTGCATGTAAAAGATGTAACATGTCTGAAAGCGAAGCCACTGAGGAAATGTTGCAAAACAAACACATTATTTATATCTATGAGAGTCTATGAGAAAATGACTCCTCGGCTTCTTGATGAGTGATCCAGTAAATGCTTACAGGATGAGTTTCACAATCTCAAGCCTCAACTTCGTGTCTTATTGCAAACGACATGACATTCATTCTGTAAATTATGGTAGTAGCCAGCGGTGTTTCTCAGTGTCAAAGTCAAGCTCACAACATCTGGTTTCGAAAGCCCACGGTGACAACATCCAAAATGCTCAGATCCTCAAAAAAGGTAATATTTTTAAAAATGGCTTTGACCATAGAAATCAACAATAAAACAAATATAAAAGAAGTGAAAACGAAACATACCCACTGCCTCGCACCACCACCCCCAGCAGCAGCCTGAGCCGTTGATACAATGTAGGATGGAGTCATGCTTTCATGTTAGTACACAAATTCTAACACAAATTCTTCTTGTTCTTAGCTGACAGGAGTGGCACCTTGTGGGGGAGGTATGGTCCCTTGCTCAGCTGCAGGGGAGGGGTGGTGCAGTGAGCTCAAGGGAAAGTGCCAAGGAGGTTGGAGAGACAAGTGCACTGAATTAACTAATGAGGTTTCTCCCTTATATATAGCGAAGCCCAAAAGCTGAGGAACATGGTGCTGAACCTGAAGAACAGCAAACAGTTTTGCCACCAAATAAAACTGACAAATAAACAGTGTGTCGAATTGTGGTCCTTTCCACACACCTGTTGTGGTCTTCTGCTGTTGTAACCCCACTTCTTGCATATTCAGAGATGCTCTTCTGCATACCTGAGTTGTAACAAATGACACTTTGAGTTTGTGCTGCCTTTTCTATAAGAAATCTGATCACTGGATATTTTCTCTTTTTCAGACCATTCTCTGTAAACCCTATAGATGCTTATGCGGGAAAATCCCAGCAGATCAAATAGTCACACCGGCCTGTCTGGCACTAACAACCATGCTCCAATTAAAGTAATTGAATCACCCTTCTTCACCTTTGTAAAAACCAGCAGTTGAGCAGGTGTACCAAATTCAGCAACCAGTCAGTGCAGTGTCCCGATAGAAAAAAATCTGTGATTTCTTTTTCCATTTAAAAGACATTGTCTACTCTTCACATCCACCCAACTGTTAAAGCCGGAAGCCTGAGACAAACCAGAGGATGAAGTAAATAGCGAGCCCACCCTCTCCTTACCTGAGCTCCCAAAGACGTCACCGCGTGCAGCTACACGGTGACTAAACCCCGCAACAATTTGGTGATTAGCATCCTGTTAAATTATATTGCTTTTTCCACTGAGCTGTTCAACTGCATTCCTCACCAGTAGTTAACACAAGCACTAATGAGAGGAGCATGGCATGTAAAATGAGTTTACAGCCGTGCACCGCTGATACACGGACAACAGAAAAAAAACAATAGGGAAGACACACTGAGACTGGCAGTCACAGCAAGGCAAGCCCAAGCACAAAGGCTGCGCACAGAAATGCATGTAACATGTGGTCAGCCCAGAAATATGAGAGTTACAACAGCGGTCCCCAACCTTTTTTGCGCCACGGACCGGTTTATGCCCGACAATATTTTCACGGACTTGCCTTTAAGGTGTCGCGGATAAATACAACAAAATAAAACTAGTACCGGTATCGAAAAAAAGAAGATTTATTCATAACACACGTGAAAAGACCAAGGAAAACCGAGTTAACAATAAAAATGATAACAAAATAACGCTGAAAGCCGATAAAAACCCTGAAAACCATACATTTCACACCTGAGCCTCAACTCTCGCGGCCCGGTACCAAACGACTCACGGACTGGTACCGGTCCGAGGCCCGGGGGTTGGGGGCCGCTGAGTTACAAGGTTTATTATGTCAGTCTATGGCTGCTGATGTTAAGCCATTACAGTGTTCATCCCCCTTATCTGCTGACTTCCAGAACTTTTATCTTCCACATAGTGCAGCTCGCCTTGACTACAGCATTGACTACAACATCAGCGCTCACTGACAGACAGCTTCATCGAGGCCGGGATTTGCACTCTGGATGGCCTCGGAGGTGTCAGCGCAAGCTGTTAACGCACATCTGTACACATGTGAGTGTTTGCAAGCTGATATCATATGTCTGCATGTGTGAGAGAGTTTGTAAGCTGATATCACTGCTCTGAACTTTGGCAGTGAGAAGGATAGACTCACAGGTACAGATGGAGCTACTACAGTTTTACTAGCTGCAAGTGCTTGATGTTATAGGCCTTCTTGCCCTGACGTGTGTGTGTCTGTGTGTGTGTGTGTGAGTTTTAGGTGATAATGAAACAACTGGAATTCTGTTTGCGAGCCTCCCCTCCAGTCATTTTCCATCACGTCTGGTGAACGAAGTGCACTTTAGAATAGAATAGAATAGAATAGAATAGAATTCAACTTTATTGTCATTGCACATGCACAGGTACAGGGCAACGAAATGCAGTTTGCATCCATCCAGAAGTGCTTTAGTGATATAGATATATTACAATATATATTAGCAATAATATAGATATGTGAGTATATTACAGAAATGGGTCTATTATGGTATGTTATAATGTACACGGTATGAAGTATGTTGTGAATATTCTATAACTATAAGTATGTACAGGCTGTAGTGAGTACAAGCTATGTACAGGATATGTACAGGCTATAAATATGAAAAACTATACAGAATATGAAATAAATAACTTTACAGAATCTGGGATATACAGCTATACAGAAATGGGAACTATGCAAGTTGTAAACAGTTGTAGGATTAAAGATTATCGAATGTACAGAATGATTATTTACACAGAGCTATACAGTAGTGCAGTTAAGGTAAGTGAGGGTGTAGATAGTTTCTACAGAGGCTATATAAAGTGCTAGTGGTTGTGAGTGGTGGTTCAGTCCATGTTATTATTGTGTTTGAGGGTACAGTTGTCCATTGTGGGTGTGTGTATGTTCAGTCCATGAGTTTAACGTGGGTCAGATGTCAGGAGGCAGAGTTCAGGAGTCTGACAGCTGTGGGGAAGAAGCTGTTCCGGTACCTGGTGGTCTTAGTCCGGAGGCTCCTGTAGCGCCTCCCAGAGGGCAGGAGGGTGAAGAGTCCATGTGATGGGTGACTGGGGTCTTTGATGATTTTCCCAGCCCTTTTCAGACACCGCTTCCTGTAGATGTCTTTTATGGCAGGAAGTGGTGCTCCGGCGATGCGCTGGGCAGTTTTCACGACCCTCTGCAACGCCTTCCGGTCCGAGGCAGAGCAGTTCCCGTACCAGACTGTTATACAGTTGGTCAGGATGCTCTCGATGGTGCAGCGATAGAAGTTCACCAGGATGTCTGAGGACAGGTGGTTCTTCCTCAGAGTCCTCAAGAAGAAGAGGCGCTGGTGAGCCTTCTTGACCAGCTTGGAGCAGTTGGTCGTCCAGGTGAGATCCTCGGAGATGTGGACTCCCAGGAACTTGAAGCTGCTCACACGCTCCACAGCCGTCCCCTTAATGTGGATGGGTGGATGTGGGTCAGCATTCCTCCTGTAGTCCACGATGAGCTCCTTGGTCTTCTCGGTGTTAAGCAGCAGGTTGTTTCTGTCGCACCACTCAGCCAGACGATCCACCTCCTCCCTGTAGGCGGCCTCATCGTCACTGATGAGGCCAATCACCGTGGTGTCATCTGCAAACTTAATGATGGTGTTGGAACCATCAGCAGGTCTGCAGTCGTGGGTGAAGAGGGAGTAGAGGAAAGGGCTCATCACACAGCCTTGTGGTACACCGGTGTTCATCGTGATTGTAGATGAGCAGCGGTTATCCAGCCGGACATGTTGGGGGCGGTTGGTCAGGAAGTCCAGTAACCATTTGCAGATGAGGGAACTGATACCCAGGTCTGTCAGTTTCCTGATGAGTTGTGAGGGGTGGATTGTATTGAATGCTGAACTGAAGTCTATAAACAGCATTCTGGCGTAGGTGTTGTTGTTGTCCAGGTGTGAGAGGACAGAGTGCATTGCGATGGAGACTGCATCCTCTGTGCTCCTGTTCCGGCGGTATGCGAATTGGTGGGGGTCCAGGGTGGGGGGGAGACAGGATTTGAAGTGTGCTAGGACCAGTCGCTCTAAGCACTTAGTGATGATGGGGGTGAGTGCTACTGGGCGGTAATCATTGAGGCAAGATGGGTTGGAGTTTTTGGGTATCGGGACGATGGAGGTGGATTTGAAGCAGGCCGGTACCACAGCGTGGGCCAAGGACAGATTGAATATGTCTGTGAGCACTCCTGCAAGCTCCCCAGAACACGCTCTGAGAACACGCCCGGGGATGCCATCAGGGCCTGCAGCCTTGTGGACATTGATCCTGCTCAGCACCGCTCCTACATCGGTGGGGGAGAGAGTCATAGGTTGGTGGTCTGGCGTCATGTCTGCTTTGGTTGTGGTTGTGGGGTTCCCTCGCTCAAAACGAGCATAAAAGTTGTTGAGCTCGTTGAGGAAGGAGACATCAGAGGATGCGGGGGAGGGTTTGGTGGTCCTGTAGTCTGTGATGGTCTGGAGTCCTTGCCACATGCGTCGGGGGTTGGAGTTGGAGAAGTGTTCTTCTACCTTCTTTTTGTAATGGTGTTTGGCTTTTTTGATGCCCTTCTTTAGATTAGCCCTGGCTGTACTGTAGGCGTGTGCATCTCCTGACCTAAAGGCAGTGTTGCGGGCCTTCAGGAGGAGACGAACATCCCGGTTCATCCAAGGCTTCTGGTTGGGGTACATGGTGATCCGTTTCTGGGTGGTGACACTGTCTGTGGTTTTGGAGATGTAATCCAGTACAGATGAAGCGTACTGGTCCAGGTCTGTGTGGGTGAACATATTCCAGTCTGTGTTTTTTGACCCCATGTTCAAAGCTGCCCTAAGAACACAGGAGATAGTCTGCGAGCGCTCCCCTGTGCCTGGCTGTAAACAGAAGATTGCTTTGGAGAAATCACGTTTATTTCCTCAGCGAGTTTAATTAACATAGTGGCGAGATGAGGCAACAGGGCGAGGAGAGAGAGCAAGTCGGGAGGTCGCAGGGAAGGGCGGACGATGGAGAGGTAGATGAGAAGGACTGAGTGTAGGATAATAAAAAGGACAAAAAAAGGAGGGGGATACTTGTGTTGGAGCAAGTGAAGATAATTCTAAACTTCTTATATTTTAATGTGTTGTAAAATAAACATGACAGTTGCCACGGTTTTTATCATGCATCTGTTTATCTTCTTACCTTTTGTTTCAGATTTTTGGGTTATTAACTGAATCGGACATAAAGCACACTTAGGCATTAGCTAATGTTCATAGTTCATTCATGGTTCATAGAGATTTCATATTTGTTTGAGAACAAAAAAAAGCATTTATTGTGAGGAAAACGTGCAAATACAAGCAGAAACATTAATACGCCAAGAAGTACCAAGAAGCTGAAGATTGTTCTTCTGTTATTTTAAGTGACTTGAGGTAAAACTGCTGTTGTGATTTGGTGCTATGTAAATAAAACTGAAAGGAACTGAATCAACTGAATTAAATTGCAAGCAACTTTACTTTTAGCTGAATTTTCATAGGTTTTAGAGCTTTTCCTGGTGAGCTTTTCCTCTCCTTATGGACATTCATACTATACCGAGACTTTTCTGAGCAGTTTCTTTTCTTGACTGCTAGGTCCATGTCTTATTTAATACAGCATGGCATTCATTTTGTGAATTATGACATTAAAATCACTAAATTTATATTTTGTGGTGGGTCTACCTTGTGACTCATAAAACACCACCCATATGAGCGTCCAGCATCTTTATTTTCACTGAAGATCACATTCTCAAAACACCAGGGTTGATAAGCCGATGGATGATGGCATGTTATTATTGCTGGCGCACACATAGCTGTTGCTATATGGTTGGTATCTTGAGTAGCAATAGAGGAGGGTTCCTCAACCAGTTTTCAACCAGTGGGAGAAGCCTACATCATTACCAACAGTGATGCTGGACATACAGTAGCTACACTATAAAAGTATAAAATATTTGGGCAAAGCTTAATTTTCATGTTCAGTGTGTAAAAGTTGTCAATGCTCTGCTGATTGAGTGACTGCAGGGCTCCAAACTTCCTCTGGTATTAACATCAGCACACAAACTACACCAGGAGCTTCACCAAATCTGAGCAGCTCCTGCAGGTGTAACATGCACGTTGCCCAGTACTTTTTGTCCAAGTAGTGCAGCAAATAGATGAGAGCAGTCGATTTTTATCAGGAACCGAGGTGGCATGTATTAGCAAGCAGTAACTTCAGGTTTTACCCCAGGTTTTTAGGGTTACAAAGTTCTTCCTGAGATACGTCATCATGCACAGCTCACCTGCTATGGAGTTGTGTATGACAGGTTATCTGGAAGATAGCATCACTGCTCTTAAAAGAGTCTACAAAAGTCTTTGTATTTGATAAGCAAAAATGGAAAATACTGATTTTTAGGGACCCTGCTGGCTATAATTATGTTTAAAGTAATTATATTGCTGTATATGACTGAAAAAAAAAAGAGTATAAATGAAGGAATTAAGCTTTGCGGCTTGGGGATCGAATATTAACTTTTTGCATATTCATGCTTTACATGTTTATCAGCAGAGTGTAATCTGATTACTTTTTTCAAGTAACTAGTAAAGTAAGGGATTACTATTGCAAAAACGGTAATTAGATAACCGTTACTTTCCCGTAGGAACGCGGCGTTATTGCGTTACTAAAACCATGATTTTTTTGCGAGAATGTCTCACGACAGTGATGTAAGCGAGTGCGACGTTCGTGACAACAGCTGTGTGCAGATCAACAGTGGATCACATGTCGAGTGCGGGAGAGAGTATGAGCGTGCAGTGTTTAAAGCGTGGAAGTACTGACCTTACTTTGAGTTTGATTCTGTAAAAAGCGACAAAAACATTAGTGTCCGTTGTGTGTGGGAAGAAAACTTCTTTTTACAGCGAAAAACCCCCCTAAACTTCCAAGCAAGCACCGAGTAGCTACGATGTAATGGGAAATTCACAGAGAAACTCACGGATTCTTCCACTGACCGCTGCGGCTCACCTGCACCAGGGTAAACCTCCGCCTGCTCCAGTCCTGCTTTACAGGTGAAAATAGAGCAACAGGACCGCTGAGTCTTTGACTTTATTTATTTTCTGCTGTGTTTTACTTGAATCTATTTGAAAGAGTGAGTGTAAACACAAAAAATATTTTATTTTATGTGCTGGAATGTGTAGAAAATAGGTTTAAATGTTAAACTAATTTATTCAAGTCAGAGAATGGTGCATTTTATTTTTGCTTGATGCATAAAGTTAAAAGATTAAAACTAATAAAACATGTTAAAAAAAAGAGACTTTTCCATTTGGTTACATTTTGTATGATGGATTATGTAGAAAAAGTAGAATTGGGCTGAAAGATCTATCGCTTTATCATCTCTTCAGGTTGTAAATCGTGTTTTTAAAAGTAACTAAGTAACTAAGTAATTAATTACTTTTGAAAATAAGTAATCAGTAAAGTAACGGGATTACTTTTTTGGGGAAGTAATCAGTAATTAGTTACTGATTACTTTTTTCAAGTGACTTGAGCAACACTGTTTATCAGTGCTGAGATTGCAGCTGAGTGAATAAGGCTAAAACACACCATAAGACCAGCTTGAATCCATAATTTAACATGTTTGTTATGATAGAAGAGCAATTTTAGTGAGACCTTTTTATGTCTTAATAATGGCTCTGAATGGCCTAAAAAACACAGTTTTATCTCAAATCAATATTATTTCAGATTAGTAATCTCAAAAAAGGAAGTAAAGCAGAATAATATTAAGATGTATACTGATTTTCTTGACCCATCAAACACCAGTACATTTAGATTCTGTGTAGGTTGCACGGGTAAGAAGATATTTTTTCAGCAGACTTCACAGAAATAGTCTTTGACTGTGATGGATGGATTCTGTAACTACTTTCTTTCTTCTGTTGAGGCTTTATTTAGATTTTCAGTGCAGCTTTTCAGATTAGAAACCACCCATTCTTCGAGAGAAAGCCATCACACGTGGGACGTTTTCAGCTGCAGCGCGAACGCAGCCAAAAAACACAGAAGGACTGATGTGCACGACAGAGGAACTGATAAGGAGCAAAAACTGTGAAGGAGTTCAAATGGAAGAAGGAGGACGACGAGGGAGGTCAAGGAAGGGTAATGAGGAGGAGACGGAGGAAGATGTAAAAGTCAAAGAAAATGAAAGAGAAAGAAGAGTGAAGACAGCCCACCCACACTGCACACACACACACACGCTGCAGTCAGAGGTTCACCTGCAGTTCACGCTGACCATAACAACACCCCTGAGAAAGATCGCAAAAGCCAGAACACGAGACGGACAAGGAGAGGAAAAAAGAAAGAGGTTACGGGACGAGGAGGGATGGAGGGAGGAAACGAGGGAGAGGTGGGAAAGCAAAGTAATAATTTAGGGCTGAGGGAGCTCAGGAGAAGAATCGGTCAAAAAAAAGAAGTTCAGTTCAACTTCTGCCGACGCTGCAGGTTCAATCGGAGGTCAGCAAACTAAACCCCCTCAGCATATATGTGCATCCAATCTCTTTCTTATTACATACACAAAGATGTATCTTCAAGCTGCCCAAAACCTCTTTTTTTTTTACTTTTTTTGGGGGAAAAGAAAATTGTTTTCAAGAAAACTGTTAAAGTACAGTAAATCAATCTGTGGTCTCTGGTGTGCTTTTAGATCTTTAGATCTTGAAATACAATTTACTGCAATCAGAGTTACTAGTCAGCGCCAACTCATTGATTTAATGATTCAGCCTTAAATAAATTAATTTGACTGTAAATACAATCATTTATCATTGTGTATGAATATCATTGCCCCCGTCCCTTCAGGCTAAAACTTTTCCACACACTGGCCAGTTTTTAAAATTGTAGTGCTTATTTTCCCATTAAAGGTCATATTTTAAAATAGTGTAAGGAAAATGTAGAAAACTGAGTGTTAGTTGTACTACACTGTTTTATATTTCCACAGGTTAGTGTTTAATGAGTAATACTCCCTTGAGAAGAAACCGTCTTCTCAATGCAAGACAGTTTCTTGTTGGTATTTGCAGCGCTGTGAAAAAGTATTCATATATTTTTCTTTTTGCATATTTGGCATGCTAACATATTTCAGATCATCAAACAAATTTCAATATTGGACTTGATTTATCTAGGGAAAAGAAGCAATCCGAACCTACATGGCATTGTGTGGAAAAATAACTGCCAGCTTGCTAAATCATGTATCAACTGTAGTTAATTTTCAATCAAGTAATTTATTTTTTTGGAAAGTTGTTTGGAAATATAAGTTCAGTGTCAGTAGCACCACCCAGATGTGATTACTGCCAGACTTGCTTTGTCAAGAAATTACTTAAATAGAACCTGAAGTAGCGTATCTTAGATCACTTTCTTTAGATCACTCCATGATCTAAAGAAACAGCTGAGACACAAAGTCATCAACATCTAGCAGCCTGGAAATTATTAAAAGCTATTTTTTAGGCTTTGGGAATCCAGTGAACCACTATGAGAGACATTATCCACAAATGGAGAGAAAATGGAACAGAGGTGAAGCTTCCCAGGAGTGGGCAGCCTACCAACAACACATCGATGACTCATACAGGAGGGCACAGGAGAACCCAGGACAACATCTAAAGAGCTGCAGGCCTCACTTGTCTCAGTTAAGGTCGGAGGTCGTGATTGAACAATAAGAAAGAGACTGTGCAAAAAATGGCATCGATAGGAGAGTTTAAGGAGAGAACCACCGCTCATCAAGAAGAACACAAAGGCTCGACTACTACATAAGCCAAAAACTTAAATTGATGACTTTTGGGAAAATATTCTGAACTGACTGACTGATGAGACAAAAGCTGAACTTTTTAGAAGGTTTGAATCCCATTGCATCTGGTTTAAAACATAATTTCATAAACAGAACATCATACCAACAGTCAAACATGGTGGTGGTAGTGTGATAGTTTGAGGCTGCTTCAGGACGACTTCCTGTTAATGATGGAACCATCCTGAAGGAGATCTGCCTTAAGTTCATGCTCTGAATGTCAGACACACCTAGGTTCAGCAGCAGGAAAATGTCCAAAACCGAGCAAGGCCTCCTCTGAGTTGTCCATAATTCATCCTGCCATCCAATTGAGATGGTTTCACATGATCTTACACAGGGTATTCGTGCTTGAAAACTCAACAGTGTGGCTGAATGTAAACAATTAAATGGTCTGTATTTGTATAGTGCTTTACTAGCCCCTAAGGACCCCAAAGCGCTTTACACATCCAGTCATCCACCCATTGGTGATGGCAAGCTACATTGTAGCCACAGCCACCCTGGGGCGCACTGACAGAAGCGAGGCTGCCGGACACTGGCGCCACCAGGCCCTCTGACCACCACCAGTAGGCAACGGGTGAAGTGTCTTGCCCAAGGACACAACGACCGAGACTGTCCAAGCCGGGGCTTGAACCAGCAACCTTCCGATTACAGGGCGATATCCCAACTCTTGAGCCACAATCGCCCCTATTCTCACAAATAAGAGTGGTCCAAAGTTCTTCTAACTCATTGCTAGTTGTCTAATCATGTAATTGCCCCTAAATCAACTGAATTTGCTATAGAACCAAAGAAGAGTTTCTGAGACCACTGAAGTTTGTAGAGCATAAGATTCTTTCCTCTGGTCTAAGGAGCTAGGAAAGAAAAGTGCCTGGACTTCTTTAACCTCCTAGGACCCGGCGTCCACATATGTGGATGTCACATTTTGGGTTGTCTAGACCAAAATACTAAATTTTGCTCTACAACGGCCTGATAGCCACTTACGAGGAAATTATACTGCCACTGTTCTATCAAAATTTAAAGCGAATGTCCTAATTTGTGGATCTCATTTCTGTCAGAAACAAAAATCAGGTAAAAAAAAAAAAATCACGTAATTCTTTGTTTTTACATTCATCAGGTCCCAATCAGCACAAATAGAAATTAAAGAAATTAGAGAAATTAAAAATGCATGCCATGAAAGAGTTCGGGTCTTAGGAGGTTAAGTTGCTTGAAGACATTTCACCTCTCATCCGAGAAGCTTTGTCAGTTCTAGAGTCAAATAGTGGAGCGTCCCAGACTTAAGCCTTTTAGGAGTGTCCCCCCAAGAGGGACAATGGACTCCCTAATGATCCTCTACCGAATCACACGAGCCAAGGTGTGAAAATTGGTGTAGGTCACAATCAGCCAAGGCTTTGGGTAAGCTCATTGTGAAACCTGGCCCCACATTATCATGTGATTTCCTGAGGTCAGATGGCCCAGGATGTGAGTGGGCGTTAAGGCCCAGTCTTGCCGAGTCTTGTCCTGTGGAGGTGGCTCTTCTATGTTGTGCCATGCGTTTATGAAGAGGCTGTTTGGTCTCTCCAATATAGAGGTCTGGTCATACCTCTGGGCCTCTACCATTTGACCCTAGAACTGAAGAAGCTTCTCGGATGAGAGGTGAAACGTCTTCAAACACCTTTTTTTTTTTTTGTCCCGTTTGGATCTTTAGCCATCAGAATTGTTGTCTTGAGGCCAAGAAAGACGCTAAGCGGATTTATTTTACCAAGTGGATCATCATGGCCTTGCCATATTGGTCCATTTGATTGACCTTTATTATAATTATGAATTTATTTTATTTTCAGTTGCTACAAACGGGACAGACATGACTGGGGGATAGGACAGGGAGAAAGAATGAAAGAAAGAGAGGGAGAGAAAGAAAACCAAAGGGGAGAAGAGACGGTGAGAAGGGGGAGAAGAAAGAAAGAAAAACAAACAAAAAAAACAAAACACCTGGGTCACTTGTATGGAGAAAAAAAACAGAAGAGAAAGCAAACAACAAAGAGCAACATAATAAAAAAAACGGCACCATCACAATAAACTAGCTAGCAGTAGATATCAGTAGATACTAAATAATAAACGATATTGTGCAGCACGCAAGATAGACAGCGCACAATGTGCTTTGAGGCAGCAGCCAAGAAAGCTGTAGTCCGCGTCTGTGAATACCCGTGTGTACACCTGTGTGGATCAGCACGCTTGTATTCCAAAGGTTTCTCCATGTAACGATCTGCTAGGGAGTGTGGGGAGCCACAGCCCCGTCCTCCAGAGTATGAAGCAGGTATGGAGGAGATCAAAACTCCAGACATCCAGAGGCCCCCAGAACACAAGAGACCAAGGAAGACCAACAGAGGGGCAGCCGCGCCACTGTCCCAGAAAGAGCTGAGGAGAGTCCCAGATGAGGGCTCACTCAGCAGCCGCGGAGCAGAAGCCAGGGGGAGTTGCAGTGACGCGCCCGTGAGCTCCGCCGGCAGCCAGCTGTGCCTGAGTGACCGAGCCTCCGCAGTGGCCCGAGCGAGCCCCAGGCTCCAGGCCCCGATAAGCGGCCGCCAAGGAGTGAGCCGGTGTGTACCCGGACGCCCACCCCCAGACACAAAGAACCACCAACGCACCGATGTCTGAGGGAGTCCGCCACTGGCAGGGGAAGTGGTGGTGGGTGGGTCTTCAAACACCTTAAATAAGTCCAAAAGCTTTTTTTTCCTTAGACTATAATGACTTGGATGACTGAGAACCTTCACAGACATATCCTTTTCTCTGGTCTGTTAAATAATGTATTCTGCATCACTGGCTCATTATCTCTGGAAAATCCTCACAGTGTCAAATTAAATGCTGATTTTATGAGCATTTAAAACACTGCCTTGACTGGATAAGCAGAACACTCAGCACTGATTGAGTAAATTGGCACTTTCACAGCACAAAACAGGATTAATTAATGAAATTTGTTCAATCCAACATTAAAAAAAAAGATAAAAAGTCAAGAAAACTACAGGAATTTTATTACAGGACACAATGCAAGACATACCCACATACAAGACTGGTGTATGTACTCTGTGTGAGCATGTACTTTAATATTTAAACCCTCATCTGTTTTTCCAGCCTAACGGGCCCCACTGTGTGTGTATATGCATTTGTGAGTGTGAGCCAGCAGGTTAATAATCCCTTAGTCGACACCAAAGCCTCTCTGATCTACTTTGTTCCACTCATTTAATTCAGGAAAATGTGAGTCTTTACCTCCACAAAGCACACTCATTTACTTTCTTCTACATGAGAGTGAACTTGTTTATTTGAACATGAGTGGATTCCAGATTTCAAAATAATGCAAAGAGTCAGAAAAAAAAGGTATATTTATCTTTTTGTTTTAATTACAGTGGAGCAGAAAGGCTCTGGTATGCAATACCAGTCTGTGCACACTGGGCGGATGTTTTGTGTCCAAAAAGTTGTCAGTGGAAATCAGATGTTGCTGGAGTAAACACTGGTTTAATTTCCTTATTGCAATAATCAGATCAATATTTCTTGTCGTCCTTCGTGGATGGCACCTTTAAGAGGGTTTCCAGGCAGTGTTAATTTCATTGTCCAATGGTTTTCATCAATTTTGTTCCCCAACGAAGCACGAGAACAAAAAAATATGATAAAAAGTATTGACACTTCAGGTCAATAAAATATTGTGGAGAAATTAGATCCGATCAGAACTTTTTTGTGTGTGTAGACTGGCCAGGTGAGCTTGAATGTGATCCAGTTAGAAGTAATCTTCTCGTGTATTAAGGTGAGACACAGAGTACAGGATCATCAATAATGTTTTTTTTGCTGTTAACATATCCAGTCACTGATTGTTAAAAATATATTATGATAGTAAGATTAATATACTATCTCTCAGGTAGGCTGTGGCATTCAAACCATGCTTGAATGCTACTAAGGGGGCCAAAGTGTGCCATGAAACTTATCCCCACACCCGCCTGCACTGATAATAAAAATGCAGGATGGATCCATGCTTCCATGTTGTTTATATCTACTTCTGACCCTACCATCTGAATATTGAAGCAGAAATCAAGAGCAGCAACATTTTTCCAATTTTCTATTGCCCAGTTTTGGTGAACCTCTGAAAATTATAGCCTCAGCTTCCGATTCACCTGGTGTGGTCTTCTGCATTTATAGCCAATCTGCTTCAGGGCTTGAGGTGCTCTTCTGCATACTTTGGTTGCACTGTAATTTCTGACGACCTCTGGTGCCTTTGTCATACTCTGTTACTCGAGTTAATGTACAGACAGCTGTTTATAGAGAAGAGTACTCACTCTGGTAAGTTTTAGTATTTCTAAGCCGATGATATAACAATTATATACTCACATCTACTTACCGTGTCAGTCAAGCTGAATCTAAAAACATCTCTATTGTGTATGAGTCTTCACTTCAGGTCACGTTTTTTCATGTGACGTACACATGGCTTATGTTTCTTCTCGCTAATTAAATTCACTAGTCGAAGGGTAAGAGTGCAGTTTTATTGATAATACAGACATAATGCAGTGCACACAGTATTTCTCTCTGCAGCTATGAAGTCTAATTCATATCTTGTGTAGAAAACATTCAGTGCACATCTCCCACAAAACATTAAACAGTAACAGCAAAGGGCTTTGTCCTTTCACATGACAAAGTCCCCGCGTGTTATTTTTCAGTGCAGTTTTTTGGCAGCAGGAGTTTATCACAGCCAGCAGCAGAGCCCTGCTTGTGTCTAAAACTGAAGCACAGTGCAGTTTACAAGAAGAGTAAAACAATAGGTTCAAAGAACAAGATCAACCCCTGGTTTCTGCAGATAACAGTGAAGAGATAAGCAGCATTAAACTGTCACAGAAGCATGTGATTTTGTTTTCGTTTCCTGTTGAGGAAGGTGTTAGCTAGTGTTGCTATACGACAAGGCAGCAAAGCTAAAGGCTAAAGACTTGAAGGCACGTTGCATTCACTGAGAAGAATAATGTCAGGTCAAAACAGCGCTGAGTTAATGTTCGGCTTCTCGAGACTTCAAATAACCAGTGTATATGGCACTGTAAGCAGGATTGTCTCAGTAAAATTTCACCCTTTCAAGACTTGTTAACATCAGCAGAACTTCAATATATAAAGGTATTTCAAAACTCTAAAACAAAAGTTACAAACTTAAAAAAGCTGAAGAAATATTCTGTTTTTTCTGCTTAATTGACAATAATGCCCACCTCTAAACAGAGATCTGATGCATTACGACACAAAGCACAGAACTTTTCATGTTGTTTAGCATTATGGTCTTTTTTAAACGCACAAATGTTCACCTGCAGATGACATTCATCCATCCATTATTTCTGTAGGACCTGCAGAACTACAAAAGTTTTTAAGTTTTTAATTCAAACAATTCTAAACTATACTGTTTGCATCATTTTTATTAGCTATAATAACAACAACAATAATAATAATTATCATTATCATTATTATTATTATAATAAACTTGTATATGAACCAAGAATATCTGCAATATAAACATCTGGAAGACCCTCAGGCCAGTGAGAAGTAACCTGAAATACTTCCCCATAACTAACTTGAAACCATCAGACACTTTAAACATCCCACAGTCAGGCAGATTTGGGGTATTTGGTGTTCCAGCTGTGTCTGCTGGAAATGTTTTAGAATAAAAATGTAAAGTGTGTGTGGGTTGTTTTTTTTTTTTAAATAAATTTGAAGTTTATTAGTCTGATCCTTCTTTTCTCTCACAAACTAAAATTATAATAAAGTTGGTTTTTTTTAGTGCATTAAAGTTAGGAAGTCAACAGTGGAGGACTAAAACTGTCAAAATTTAAACAAATTATCATTTTAAAAAAAGACCTAATAAATAAATATGGCATTACACGCATTGCAACTAATACACTCCATGTAGGATTTTTTTTCTTTTTTTTTTGGTTTCATTTAATGCTTGTTAATTACCTGTACAACCAGTCTATTTACTTTCCTATTTTTTCCATTAAGTTTTTTTCCCTCAAACCTTTTTATTTTACATTTCAGTTTCATGATGAAAAAAAAAAAAAACAGTGTGGCCACCAAGGTGTGGCTTTTAGTATTTGTTCAATATATGCTGGGAAACTTTCTTTAAGATCATCCTCGTGGTTGATCAACACCAGGAGGCTTTGTGTCCAAGAAGTTAATTAATCATTGTGAAAATAGCACTGCCATTTAATACATAAATAAATACATTTAAAAATGAGTAAACTGATTTAAAAAAGCAAAATAAATGGTAAATAATAAAGTGAAAGTTACACAAAAGGTGCATAAGTACATAAAAAATGTATAACAATTGAAATTATGCATTTCATCCACAAGCTTTTAAAAGAAAATAATGCTTATAATATTTATAATTTTAATTTGCTACATTTAATGCCATATTCATTCATTTTCTGATGTTAACTTTTGTCTTTCTCTGGCAGCTTTGGTCCTCCACACTTTGGCTAATTAAGACAGAAACTATGGAATTCATACTTCAAAACTTAATTACCTACATTCAAAAAGGGAGATTAAATGCTATGCAGAAACTCAACATACTGTGAGTACTTGGAAAATAATCATAAAGCACTTGATTTCATTTCATATGTATCTGCAGCATAAATCAAATGCACTTTAGTAAGCCTTACCCTCAGAGGTTTTTGAATTTGGTTTTCGTGAGACTTTTTGCCTTTTTAGTTGAATCAAATCTCTGATTAAAAAAAAATACAAAAAAAGAGAAAAATGCAGCATTTAAAGGTGAACATTGAAATACGCTAACGTAAAAAACAAACAAACAAACAGAATACACACAAAAAAACACCTACTCTCAGAAACAGTGATATATGCTGATGTAGTGAAGCTTGGAGGTAAATCCTCTCTGACCTGGCAGGACGACAGGTTACCAAAAGTGCTCACGTTAATGAGCTGCTTGTGAGTCGATGTGACTTTTATTTACGAGGCCTGCTCGACCTGTAACCAGCTGGTGTGAACCTAAAATGAACTAAAAGGGTCCAAGTCAACTTTTCCACTGTGGAGCAAACCAAACTAAGCCAGGATGTGGTTGCACCCAAAGAAAAGAAGATAATAAATATAAGCAAAAATGAGACTTTACATAAAATTTTTCAAATCATGACTCTGTTCTTCTTTATCGTTCACCGATGTTCGGCTTTGCTCACTAAAGCTTGAGCGGTTTAAGGATCAACAACACAATGTGTCCTTGTGTGTCCGTATCAGCCCACATCATCTATCTAAAACATGCTGTGTAATAATACGGCTCAAAAGCAAATCCCTGACTTAACCTGCTGAACCCTGAGGAGGAGAGGGATTAGGTTGGATAGAGAAGGAGGAGGGGGAAAACGGAGGAAGACGAGGGAAAAGAAGGAGAAGAACTGATAGTTAAGGAGAGGAGCTCGAAAATTTGTTTTTAACAGTATTCAGTAAGTGCTGGGAAATCCCACACAACCTGAAGGCATCGTATGTGACCTGCTGTAATAAAAATATAATCAAAGAAAAAAAAACACCCAGCCTGGATATTATGTTTCACTTCTAACAACTTAACTCTGATCTGAACATTTTAAAAATAAAAGTCTGATTGCACTTGAAAGCAGCAGGGCAACAACATTAAAAGGTGATTCAAAGAGAATAATAGCTGAAAACTCCCGTCACGCTTTAACCTCAGATTGAATTTTTTGGAGTGATAAAGTTTGACATGAGTCGGTAAACGGACTGCCTGACCTGACTATGCCTCTCGCAGGGAAGCAGCGGGCGGTAAAAAGATCAAACACCATCAAAATCACGATCTTTAATTCTGTTTCTGCCGTTTCGGAGCGCAGCCTCACTCAGCGGCGAGCTTTTCTTCTTGTCCTCCCCTGCATGAGGGCAGCAGAGAGAGCGCGAGGCGGGAAGAGAGATGAAAGCGGTGACTGAGGGATGACGGCGATGCAGACGGCACACGCTGAGTTCTGATAGTAACTTTGGAAACGCTTTCAGCACAGAAGTACAGAAGTGAATCTAACTGTAAAGGCACAAAATGCACACATATCAAACATAAGCGCACATACAGCCACTGCTAATCAGGTGTGACTATATCAAAGGACATCTGGATCTGACAATTTGGCTGACTTCATCACTCATGACTCCAGGAAGACAACAGAAAAAGTCTCAAAAAGAAGAAGAAAGGGCTAATAAAATCCGTGCTTGTTTCACTCTCAGAACAGTGGTGTGGTTTCTCATTGTCTCCATTTGTTCACGTCTGTTTGTCTTTTCCTTCAAATGCTCCTCATCTTAAGTTGTTTCCTTGGCTGGTCCAAATGGTCCCACCATCTTCATGGCAGCATAGTTCTGTGAGAGGAAAAACACAAAATAATGCAGGAAGTTCCTTTCTTTTTGTTGCTAATGCTTTCTCTTCTTCATTTTCTCCCCCTCAACTGTCATTTAAAGAGTCAAAATTTGTTTTTTTACAATTTCTTATTTTTTACATTGATTTTGTAATTTCTTAATGTTCTTTTAGTTTTCAGCACACTTCTTTTGCCTTGTCTTTGCCTCCGTGTCTCATTTTCCCAGTGTTATTCCGTGTACGGCTTCAGTCACACAGACCTAGAGACTGGTTGGTGGCACCCCGGCAACTTCTAGTCCCTCAGGAAAAACTGTTATTTACTGACTGACTGGCAAGCGGTTGCTGGATGTTTGCATTCGGTCTGCAATCCCTTGACAACTAACCATGAAATTTAAGAAAGTGAGATACAAACCAAAATAAGTTGTGTCTTTTTGACTTCAGTGGTAAGTCACAACCTTTCCTATGAAAGCGAATTTCAATTTCACTCCTGCTCAGTAAACATTTGGCAAACAGCTTTTGGAGACAAGTCCGTGTCTTCCATGCAAACCGGGGGCCGCGGCAATCTTAGAAGTAATTGCAAGGAAGGTTATGGTGCAGCTTGTTAAGCATCTCCAGCAACCACTTGCCAACCAGTTGGGGATTATGCATTTTTCCCTAGCAAGCGGTGATTACCACCATCTTCCTCGGTGGTTACCACCGCTTATCAATGACCGATCTCTAGGCCTGCATTACTGAGGTTTTAGCAATCAATTTCACTGAAACTGCCACCAGCCTCCAGCAATCACAGCAACCGGTCAGTTACTGTGATTGCTGGAGGCTGGTGCTGATTGCTTACTCGTTTTTCAATAGCATCTAGAGGTTGCCAGATGGTTGGCAACCAGTTTCTAAACCTGTGTGACTGTCCTCTCTGTCTCTGCTGCAGTGAAGCTCCCTGAATCTGCTTAGTCACAGTTTCTTTCTCACTCACTCACTCACTCACTCACACACACACACCAACACACACACACACACACACACACACTAAAACTTGCCGGGAAGGAGTAGAGGAAGACTCCAAGGAAGAGGATAATGAAGAAGAGGAAAATGAAGAGAATGATGAACCACTTGAACCGTCTCCACAGGATGTATTTGAGGGTCTTGTAAGGGGAGGAGAACCACAGGAAGGATGTCTCTGGACGCCTGAGAGAAGAAAAGACGAGAATGAGAAACTATATTTGTGTGTGTGGTTTTTAGTGTGTGTGTGTGTAGACTCACTGAGGCTCCTCCAGGTGAGGGTTCATGTTGGGTTCATCTCTGCCGAGGCCGGCTGGTCTCTCCTCTTGCTCCTGCTCTGTCACTATCTCCAGAGACATCTCCACCTTCCCCTGAAATGGAGGCAGCAAACACACAGTTTGTCTCATCCTTTCTTCAGAGAACAAAGTAGGCACGACTGGCAGGTGGGTAAAACGGATATTGCTCAGCGGCTGAATGATGTTTACTTTACTTTGTCTTTATGGGAATTAAGGGATTTTAAACTTCATGTCAATACAAAGTAAAATACTCAGTGCCAGTGTTTGATAAATAACTGTATGGCATATGAATTACAAATATTTCAAGATTTTCTTGCATTTGGCATGGACTTGGTTTACTTTGATCTATCATTAAAATTTGTTTCATGAGCCTGAAGCGTGCAGTGGGCTTATATGTTTTCGCACCCTGTTGAAAATGGTTGTGTGTGTGTGTTTGTGCTCTCACAGCGATGATCTTCTCTCCATTGTTCTCGCAGGTGCAGGGCCACCAGCCTTTGACAGTCTTCTGTTCAAACAGAGACACCAGTTTGTCCGGTGGCTGGTCGAGCACCTGAAGGGTACACTTCTCTGGAGACTTTGCTGGACGCAACATGTGGTTCAGGTCCATCACCAGGTGACCTAAAGAAACAAGCACACTACAGTTAGACAGAGACTCATATACATAATAAATTAATGATGATAACAACACCTGCTGAATATACTGATGTCTGATATTTTCCTTTTTTTTCCTACATTAAAACGTCTAAACGATCCAGCCCCAGGATTATCAATTGATTTTGTAGCATTCACGTCGCATATTGATTATGTTGCAGGACGCACAGACGTGTTGCTATGACGACAGCCACACACATAATGGAAAAGGGGCTTTGTTAGAATGTGAAAAAATAAAGCCACCAAGCAGATTAAACTAAACAACAATGACACAACAGCCACCTTAGCAGGAAGAAAACTTATTACCCACAATCCACCTCACAAAGAGATGAAAAGTGTTTGATTTGTAAGTATTTCTCCTGCTCTCACACATACATTTGTTGCTTAATTTCATACTCTTTGAGAACGGGTCAATTCAAAAATTCACACTAGGAAAAGTTTTTATGAATTAAAAGGTCACAATGGCAGATATAGTTACTCAGGCCCAAAAAGGTCTACTTAGCTACTCAGTTTAAGACGATGGTGCACAGACAGTTAGCATTAGCTTTACACTTGTGAATATAAAAAATGACTTCATTGTCCCACCTTGATGGATCAGAATAATAAAAGCTGGGGAAACATGCAGTGTAAACTCTCGATAGGGCACCTTTTCGTGCAACAACATTAACCAATGATATCCTCTTGTTTCTCTTCATGTTGTTTCCCTTGCAGCTCTTTCCTAATGACATTGTACTAGATATGAAAATGTCAAGCTATGATTGGCTCAAGGTTTAACATCTCATGAGACGATGTAAAGACCTAATCACACAAATAATGGAGGAAAAAAAACCAACTTTCTGCCAGGTGAACATCCATAAATCTGCCAGGAAGTCAAACTATGTCAACCACGACAATTCCCGGGAGTTTTCTGTTAGCCGATAAACTGCACTTTTCGTGCAGTGAAATATTTTACAGCCTGAACTCTGTATTTGTTAAAGCAGGGTTGGAGGAGATGGATATTTTGGGGCAAGCAAGGCTTAGATCTCTAAAACTCAGCAGATTCAGCTGTCTGTTTAGCCAGTTTTTCTGAATGACTAATTATCGAGCGTGCGCTGAGTGAATTATTGGCGACCCTGTGGTGAAGGGTAGCTAGTAAAAGGTTTGATCTTTGTTGACATTAAGTTGTGGGCTGAAGAGAGACCAGAGATCCACTGGAAGTGTTTTTCCAGAGTTAGCTTCAGTTTGACAGTACAACCGCAGGAAAATGGCTCGTGTCTGACCCGCACACCGTGCAGGAAGATTAACAGTCGGCGGTCCGAGCCGACGAGCTGAAGACAGGCAGGCATGGAAAAAATGCTTTGAGGTGGCCACACACCCGCAGACTCTATGAGGTGAATAAAGTCGAGCGGGAGAAAATGCTGCAGCAGAGCGAGACGGTGACAGACAGGAACAGGTCAGAATCTGGATTCCTCATCTTCCTCCTTCTCTCTCACCGCAGAGGGACGCTCCGTCCACAGACTGTCATCCTCCCTTCTTTGGCAAAAATAAAGAAAAGAAGCTGAACCCATGCAGGGGGAGCGAAAGGGGAGAATCTCGGTGGTAAGTTATTTTAAGGGAATGGGCTGGGGCAGCGTTAGGGGTGAAGGAAAGGCAGAATTTGGACAGCTTGAGACTCGAGAAAAAAAAAAAAAGCAGAAAAAGCAGCCCCTCCCTTGCTGTAAAATGTGCAGACACAGTGGAAACGGGCGAGTGCTAATTCTAAAGATAAATGTTATCACAGTAGCTGTTCGTACATCGCACATATGGTTCCCTGGATATATTTACCTCTAAACCTTGAGCCAGAAATGAGGGGAAATCTGTCTAAATGTCATACACAAATGAGTTAAGTGCATTTCAACCATCCAAAGTCGAGCACATGTGTTTCTGACCTGGAGAATACGGATCCATTTACACGTTTTACAGTAAATCAACGAACAGAAGAAATGGCTTTTAGTCCGACTTTGATTTCACTGAAGTTTCGTGAAGGAAATCCAATTATGTTTTTACCACACATCATGGGTCTAAAATCTCTGGGACCAACCAGCTGTGACATGTGACAGGATGAGATAAATCATGATTTTTTTTTAAAGACCTCACCTCATTTTCACAGTAAACACAATGTGGCACGCCAGAAAAAACAAACACAGACAGTCAAAGTGATGGTTTTTACCTAGGTAGTCGTCAAAGGAGAACTTGTCGTTGTCCCAGATCTGAATGGTCAGTTTAGGAGCCAGTTTAGTCTCGGCTTTATCCAGACTCCAGAAATGTTCCTGCAGACAAACAGAAGGCAGAAAATGGGAAACAGCTGCAATTTCATAACACCAGGTTCCTTCTTTCAATGATAGATCCTCAAAACATGAATTCTGATTCATTTTGTTTATTCTTGTACAGAGGTACAGGGTCAACACTTGGGTTATAGAAGCCCTGAAAGAAGATCTGCCTTTTTATTTATGTCCATTAAAGACTGAAACAACCGCTTGGTGCTTGGAACCAGCTGGCTGTCAGCGAAAGAAAGAAATGTTGAAAGAAAGAAAGGAACTCAAACAATACATGGAAAAATTACAGATAAAAAAATATATTTTAAAAAATTCATCTATAAATGGGTTATATGGAGATATGGAGCAAATACATTGTGATATGAAATGGAAATTATGAAAAAAATTAAGAATAAATTTGTTTACCTAAATATCATAAACCTATTTCTCCTCAGCTGTGTCCATTTCAGGCTGAGAAAAATATACATAATGCTGGAGGTACCAGCAGGTTTATCACATGGAGTTTGGAGGGTTGTCACCACTCATGGCTGCACTGACTACATCACTGGTGGGGATTTCATTAAAGTCAAAGACTCCAACCTTAAGGAACCATTTTTAACGTGAAGTGTCTGTAACAGTAACAGAGCTCCGCTGTGTGAATCCAGTCCACTAGAGGTGAAAGGAATCAGTGAGTGTGACTGATTTTTGTGCGTGTAGGGAAGATCTAATCCAAATCTGCGCTTTTTTCACAATAGCTATCAAAAGTTTTTACCGTAGCTATCGGTGTAGCATCCACACATTTCCAGCAAGTTATGTGCAACACCATTGTTTTGTATACCTGACATTTTGTAGCTTACATAATGCAATTTTAAGATTTAGCATTGAGGGCACAATAAGAAAACCATGCACCTTTAATATAATATTTGTTTTCTAGCATGAGCTAACCGTGCAAACGCGTTGACGCCGTGTAGCCCCATGCGCGGGGTAAGCTCGTTAACGGAGATTTGCCGCGTTAATGCAGTTATGGTGTTAACGTCATTTTAACGAGAGTAACGCTGACAGCACTAAAATATCTATCTATCCCGATGAACTCTCTTTCAGGTCCGTTCCTCTCACACTCAACCCTTCTTCTTCCATCGAACTTGGGGCTTGGTACTTAATCTCGGGTGGAGGTGATGATATCTCCCCTTTCACCCGTCATCCTGGCTCCCCTTGCTGTAGAATTTGTGTTTGGTATTGAAGATGTCATAGGTCCTTCATCCTATTCATGTAACCCCTTCCGCTTGCACAACCCTGGACTTTATATTTCTTCATACCATTTAGTACTTGTACAGCTGCTGTTATTGTTCTATATTTCTTCATAATTTCTTATATATATATATATATTTCTATATTGTGTATTTGTGTATTGTGTATTTTGTTGTACAGTTATTTTATTTTTAACTTTAATTTTTATATTTTATTTTATTCCTTTTTGCTAAATTTACCCTTCATTTTAATTTTCATATTTATTTCCTATCCTATTCATAGTCTTTTTTTTTCTTTAGGTCACGAGCAGTTGTCTAAGCATTTCACTGCATATCGTACTGTGTATGACTGTGTATGTGACAAATAAAATTTGAATTTGGGGTTACAAGTGTACTAACATTCCCACAGCGAGGTGTTCTCATAACTTGCCCACTTGCGTCTTCTTGTTCCCGTAGGCCAACTCTCATCAGTGTGTCCTGGGATCCGTGTAGTCTTACCACTACCACCACTATCCAGCTACTCAGCAGCTTTATATCTATTTTAAAGGAGCGATAGAATAAATCTTTTGGTCAGTGTTACTGTTTTTAATGTCGCTCTTAATGACCTGCTATTGCATGTGATTCACACGTGCTCACTGGTTTGTACTGAATATTTGGGTTTCTACTTGTTATGCAATTTGTTGTTACGTTTGCTGCCTATTGACCAGGTCTCTCTTGGAAATTCGATTTCATAAGGATAATAATAATAGAAGGTGATTTACCTTTAAAAGTCTGCTTCATTCTTCTCTAAATGTTCTCAAATTGTGCTGAAAGATGTTGCAGCCACTCCATCAACACAGGTCTCACTGCATCTCCACTTCCATACTGGAAGTCTGTGTGTGTGCGTGGTGTGTGTTACAGTATAGTTATTATGGCCTCTGGTAAATTCACGCCACACTGGCAGACAGAAACTGATCCCGTCTCACCTTTGTGCTAATGGGCTTCACTGTGCAGCTGCTGCACATCAAGTTCCTCTCTTTCTCTTTCCATTCGCTCAGTCGTCCTTTTTATCTGCGTGTGAGACTTTGTTATGCTGACATAAAGTACGGCTTTTCACACCTGAATTAAAATTACCCCCCTCTGTGATTTGCAGAATACGACAGCATGTTGCTGTTACTTAATATAGCAAGGAGATTTTACACAAACAAAAAGTTGCACTTGGCAACCTTTGAATGCAAATATTAATTTTCTCCCTCTGACTCTTTCGTGTCTGTTACTGTGGAGCAATAATCCCAGGATCTGTTCATTCCTTTTCATGCTGGTGTTGCGGTGCCATCATGGTGGCATCATGGAGGCAGGACATACCCCCACTCAGTACGATCAGGTCGAGGGGGTAGCAGGTTTTAGTCTGAGACCCTCTTTCAGGGGCTGAATATTGTTTTAAATGACCTGAAGCCATTAAATGCTGACCCACTGACTGGATAACAGAGTTGATGACATTTGTGGACTGGTAGTTCCTCATGTGGACACTAGAGGCTGGCTCCCAAAGTGAGTACATATCCAGAAACTGTTGTTTTAAAATATTGAACTAAAAGGCATTAAAAACAAAACAAAAACAAAACATATTTGCAGTGTGCTACAGAAAAAACTCAAATACATTTGGATAGTTTGCTCCTTCATGTTATGTTAGGTGAACATTTTTATAACTGAGAGCAGACATTTGAATTTAGTTTTTGTCACCCGTAGGAAAGAAGAAGAAATTACACATATGTTTTCTGTGTGCGACACTGTATACTTCCTCGCCTCTTTTTGGATGTAGCTGTCGCTAGCTGGCATATTCTCCTAGCGACAGAGAGGAAACCTCCAACAACCATTCACCAAGTGGTTGTGTGATACATACAGCGGAACCCCGACTTACGAAATGTTCCCGAGGGTCTTTCGTAAGTCGAAAATTTTCGCAAATGGTAAATGGTCTGTATTTATATAGCACTTTACTAGTCCCAAAGGACCCCAAAGCGCTTTACATATCCAGTCATCCACACATTCACACACTGGTGATGGCAAGCTACATTGTAGCCACAGCCACCCTGGGACGCACTGACAGAGGCGAGGCTGCCGGACACTGGCGCCACCGGGCCCTCTAACCACCACCAGTAGGCAACGGGTTAAGTCTCTTGCCCAAGGACAAAACGACCAAGACTGTCCAAGTCGGGACTCGAACCAGCAACCTTCCGATTACAAGCTGAACTCCGAACTCTTGAGCCACGATCGCCCCACAAGTTGAAGCACCGATCGCGCCTTTTGAGTGAGGCGATGCTGAACGATAGGCTATAGGCTAATTGCTAACTAGAACAACAATACGTCGTTCAAGTGGAACAGCGAAGCGCAATTACGAAAGCCAAGGGGTTGTCACATGATTCGGAAGGCATTGTGGGCATTGTAGGCTTAGCCAATCAGAGCCAGCGGATTTCGTTACGCGAGCATTTTGCCGTAACACGGGCAGAAATATTGCCATTCAGTGCCTTCGTAACTTGAATTTTTTGTTAAATGGGGTATTTGTAAGTCGGGGTTCCACTGTAATTTTTCTTAGCATCTGGAGGGACAACTCGGAGGCCAGTTAGTTGAATAGAACAACAGACCTTTATTTACTGTTAGCGGAACAAGACCACAGAAGCCAGGTCTCCACAGCTCTACTCTGTCTGTACATACATGTGCCAGGGTTAGGTAGTCGCCATCCTGTTACAGTAAACACACTACACCCTCTGTGTGTGCGTGTGTCGCTCCTAAAGCTTTGTAAGCTCCTTGGCTCACTTCATCCACAAACTACATACATCCAAGTTATCACTTCACAGATGTCACAAGTCAGGGTGGGACGTCTATATGTGTGTGTGTGGGTGTGGGTGTGTGTGTCAAACTGCTGCAGTATCTAGCAGCAGCAATCAGCAGCCATCAGCTTGTCATTTTGTTGCCAGAGTGCTAAGTGCAGAAATTCGTTTTGTCTTCTTTCCAACTTCCTTGACTCATCGTCCTGAGTTGATGATGGAGCTGAACTACATACAGCATAAATAAATTCAGCTAGTGTGCCTTTGTTCTTTGGGCATTGTCACGTTTCAGTAACAAAACAAGTATACTTACAGTGGCAAAATTTGACAGGTGTGTAAATGTCTTAAACACTGTCAAAGAGTTTGATATGGAAAATCTGTGCAAACAAGGCACGCACGGGAAATCAATTTCAAAATCATAGTTAATTAAAGAATTTGAAACACCTGTAACAAAAGCACTGGAGCAATGTTATTGGTCAGTCGTGCTTCAAAGGGCGGTAATATTCTCAAACTGCTGGTGTGCCTACAGGGTGTAGCTCAAGAGTCTCCAGTGGAGCCAATCAAAAAGAGTCAATGTGCTTTCTCTTTCTGCTCCCTGTCAGTACTCTCACTTCAGGATTTTGGATCAGCTGATGGTTTTTCAGTATTTTAACCTGAATGAACTAGTTTTTCAGCATCACTCTGAGTCAATAAGTTTCTAATTTTAGAGATGTTGCACAAATGCACATATTTGTTGCCGACATTGAAAGACATATCCTGGTTAACAATCCCAACATCCTTCACAGCCTTACTGGAGGCCAAGGTAACGCCACTGATTGTGAAGAAAAATGGAGAATATTCCAGTTTGGATAAATTTGTTTGCTTTCACTGGCGAGCAATGCTGTCTTACTAATATACTTGATCTGCTGCTAGGAAAATATTTTAATGACCTCTGTTAGTGATGTTAATGGGCCTGTGGTGCTTAATAATGCCTGTGTCTCTAGTTTCTCTAGTTGTTCATTATTTTATTAACAGATATCAACTCAGCAAAATTATATTATTGGAACATCCAAATGGATGAGTGAGGAAATGTTTCTCCTGCTGAAAGTGTGGTGTTCAGACAAACTGAATCAAATCTTTCAGATTTCTTTACCTGGATTATTGAGCATCAAGAGGCTACATTTCATCCGCTGTCCTCCCATTATGCAAATGATCGGTGAGGCACCAAAGGTTTCGGCGATCCAAAGTGTTAAAATTCAGGGAAATCTCCCCAAAATGACTAATCTGTTTTTGTTTTTTTAATTAATTTGCCTAAAAAATCACATTCCCAGTTACCACACTGAATTGTACATTGACAACTCCATCGCTACTTGACTTTCAGTCCTTTGGTTTATGTGCGAGTCAATCTGAGTGGGTTGGAGTTCTGGTCAGACACAATGAGAACACTTCAGATATCACACTGCGCTGTGAGGGAACGCGAAAGGTATATTTAAATATTTTAATCATTAAACTGAATGATAGATCGACATTACAATTGAAGGCTGAATTTTAAGGCTGAAGTCAGAAAAACAGACGTCATGGTGACATGGTTGAACTAATCAAGCTGGAAAAGACAACAAGTGTGACTTTTCCTTCCACACACCCCATCCGACCATCACACAGCAAGACTGCAGAGTGTTGATAGCGCCGCTGATTTGTTCCTGTGACTCAGTGATTATATCACCAACCGCTGAGGTTTCTGGCTTCATAAACTCCGTTTCTGGCCGCAGCTCTGTTTTCGAGCTGAGGCTCTCTCCGCCCAGCGGAGTTTTTCATTTAAAACTCCCTCTCGTCTGTTCAGCCGCTCGCTGATTGAAGATGCTGCTGCAAGTGAGAGAATGCCGTCGTAAAACATGTCGGCCGCGAGCGGCTAAAGAGCCTCTGGCTCATGCCAAGAAAAGCAAATGACAGCCGGGTTGTTATTCCAGTTTTCGGGAGTGATGTTATTTTAGCTCTTCACTCAGTGTTATTGTTGAGTCTCAAAGATTCAACAACATTTTACTCACAACTCTTTCTTGTTAAATTGTCACATCATTATTTTTGTTAACTGAAGGCCACAGTAGATTCGTTAGCGGACTCTGGAGGGACGACCTCGCCTCGGAAATTCCCCCTGACCGAACTTTGTGCACTGGCTCATGTTTGGGTGTGATGGTTTTGCCACATGTCTCCAGCTCATAGAAACTAACTGGTGATAAGATTAAACTAAATTTGAGGCTGTTTCTTGGACTGAGCAAGGGGCTTGTAGCGAGGTTTTTTTTCATTATAACTGAACAAGTTTACAGTGTGCGTCTGTTTGCAGGAACTGAATGTTATCAATACATAGGCTGGAGTATGGGGGTAAGGAGGTGGGGGTTTCTTCATCAGGATATTTTCAGGTCAGACAAATTTTCTGCATATTTGCAAACTTTTATGAATCATTTTGTAAATTTTCTGCATCACTTTATGACAAAGTAAGGTATATTACAACCAGTGTTGGTCAAGTTACTTCAAAAAAGTAATCAGTAACTAATTACTGATTACTTCACCAAAAAAGTAATCCCATTACTTTACTGATTACTTATTTTCAAAAGTAATTAATTACTTAGTTACTTAGTTACTTTTTAAAAACATGATTTACAACCTGAATAGGTGAAAAAGTGATAGATCTTTCAGCCCAATTCTACTTTTTCTGCATAATCCATACAAAATGTAATTAAATGCAAAAGTCTCTTTTTAAAACTTGTTTTATCAGTTTTAATCTTTTAACTTTATACATCAAGCAAAAATTAAATTATATGCACCATTCTCTGACTGGAAGAAATTTGTTTAACATTTATTTATTTTCTGCACATTCCAGCACATAAAATAAAATAAAATATGTTTTTTGTGTTTACACTCACTCTTTCAAATAAATGCAAGTAAAACACAGCAGAAAATAAATAAAGTCAAAGACTAGCGGTCCTGTTGCTCTATTTTCACCTGTAAAGCAGGAGTGAGGTAGGCGGAGGTTTGCCCTGGTGCAGGTGTGCTGCGGTCAGTGGAAGAAACTGCGAGTTTCTCTGTGAATTTCCCATTACGTCGTAGAAGTTTAGGGGTTTTTTTCGCTGTAAAGTTTTCTTCCAGTACTTCCATGCTGTTGTCACGAACGTCGCACTCGCTTACGTCATTGTCATGAGACATTCTTGCAAAAAAAAAAAAAAAAAAAAAAAATCACGGTTTTAGTAACGCAGTAACGCAGAGTGCTTACGGGAAAGCAACAATAATCGAATTACCTTTTTTGCAATAGTAATCCCTTAATTTACTCGTTACTTGAAAAAAGTAATCGGATTACAGTAATGCATTAATGTAACACATTACTGCCCATCTCTGATTACAATACATCTCAGGCATTCCTTCCAAATATGTGTTGTTCTATAGCAGCCACAAGCTTTTTTGTGCCACGGACCTGTTTAATGTCAGACAATATTTTCACCGACCGGCCTTTAAGGTGTCGCGGATAAATACAACAAAACAAAATGATATGACCAACACAAAAAAATGCAGCGTCCTCCTGAAATGTGCCAACAACATTGAGAGTAACATCCTCTGCCCCTTAATGCTCTCTGGTCACTATGGTAACATGTAAATAGTTCTTTCAAAATAAGACTCACAACTACAACACGGGAAAAGACCCAGGGAAACCGAGTTAACGATAAAAACCCTGAAAACCATAAATTTCAAGTCTCAAATCGTGCGGCACGGTACCAAGCGACTCATTGACCGGTACCGCTCTGTGGCCGGGGGTTTAGGACCGCTGCTCTATAGAATACATTTTCTATAATAATTTGCATATTATTTCTGCATTTCTGTACATCCCACCTTAACCCTAACCCTTGATGCCTGTGAATATTTCATTATTGTAACAAACTATAAACACCTCATTATCCCTGTGTTTTTATGTTCAAAACGTCAAGTATGTCAGGAATATCTGTGCTCCAGGATGATTTTCAGGAATAGTATTAATTTCAAATGTTATTGAAGCATAGATTAGTTAGCATAGTAGCAACAACACTACTCTTAAAAATGTCATCAGGTCACTCAGAACGTTCTCGGTTTTAAGTTAAAGTATCCTAGTATTCTGACTTCTCTGTGGTTTTTAATCTACTTGTGTGGTGCGCTGTGACAGAGGTGATGACGTACATGTGCTTTAACTACTGAGGGGTAGCTCGTCCCTGCATTTCCTCTACTTTGGTGGTCAGATGCTAAAATCATACCCTGGCGAAGTTACAACAAGCTGGATGGATGGCATTTCCAAATGGGAATCCTCACATTTACTTGAAAGGTTAGTTCACAGAAAGTGCATTAGTTACTCACCACTTATTGAAGAGGAAAATGTAGATTGGTAGCCTAATTGTATCAGTGTCCAAACACAACTTTCAAAGCCCAGTATAAGTATTCCCAGAACACCTTTCTTTCAAACTTTTCAACACTCGTCTCTTCGTTGGTTTCTAAACCCCATATGCAGCATAATAAATTATTGTCAAGTGATTGCTAAATTTAGTCTTAAAGATCATGACGATGGCATGAAATCACAGCCTCACCACAGTGGATTTTATGTCCCAGTGGGTCTAATTTATTCAAACCAAACACAGGGTCCTTCGCTGTATTTGGGCTCGTTGTTACCTTTTTGTCAACGACGCACAGTTGCTCTGCTGGTAAGTAGTTGAAGGGAAACAGGAATCTGTAGTTGAAGTTCCCCTCTCCTCCCAGAGAGCGGTAGTGGACGTCTGTCTTCTGCTTGTTGTGTTCATGTCCGTCGAGCCAGCTGAAAGACAGAATCAGTTATTGTGACCCTCACCCAGTTTATTTAGCTTTATTTTGAAGTTAAATGATTTGTTCCTCTTACCCTTTGACATAAATGTCGCTCATCTTCTCCCCGCTGATGCTGACATCATCCAGGATGACATCACTGGTGTTCCAGATGATGCAACGCAGGAAGAACCTGAAAAAAAAAGATTCAATTACCTCAGATACTGACTGACTTGTTTTGGTTATCAGAACGGGAAATGGATTTGCCTTTCTTGACATATTTGTGTGTTTGTGTTCCTACTTTTTGGCCTTTCGTGGCGTGATGTTGAACGGCGGTCCAGGTGGTCCCAGAGACTTGGGGAAGAGGTCAACCCACATCATCAGACGCCCCTGACAGAGAGCACCGACAAGCAAACAAAAGGTAAGAAAATGCTCAGGAAAAAAAAAGCGGGAAAGGATGAAACTGAGAAGAACTTAAGCACACACACAAGTGCAGTGTGTGTGTGCGTGCTACCTGCTCTATGTCAGGTTGGAGCGGGCTGTAGAGTGGTCTGCTTTCCACATGTTCGGGTACCAATCCCAGTTTCCTCAAGATGTGAAGGGACAGTCGCTCCTTAATCGGGCCAAGATGACGTTTGGACACATTTTTGTCCTCTGAAAACATGACACACACACAGAGACACACACACACACACACACACACATGCAGAGATTAGGGTTTAAGTACAGGGCCGGGCCACTCAAGAGTGGAGAATGGAAATCCAGAATACTGGGCAAACTGGGAAGCAAGCAGGTCACTTAGGAATAATTCATTATTCATACGCACATACACACTTAGTGAGACACTAACACACTCTAAAGCATTGGTTGTTCTCTCTGCATCACAACCAAATGAGGAAAATCTTCACGGCTTCCAAGCAAAATGAAAATATCAAGCTAACGTCAAAAGTTTATGACTGTAAACTTGGAGTCACCTCGGCTGTAAGAGGAGAGGAAGGAAAGACTGAGGAGGCAGAGGAGAGGAGGGGAGATGTGAAGATGAGAGAGGAAAATGAAAGAGGAGCAAAGCAGAAGGACGAGACTAGGCAAAAGCACAGAGGAGGGATGAGACGAAGTGGAAAGCCAAAAGAGATATTTAATTTGACTTCTGAGACAACAAACCCACAGAAAAGAGAACAAGAGAAGCAATTCATATTAAAACTAAAAGGAAGAAAAATACAACCGAAAAAAAGAGGATGGAGAGCAAAAAGTAGAGAGGCACAAAGGATGGAAGAAGAGCAGAAACTCAAGACAGAAGGTGAATAAAAGAAACAAAGTGAAGAAAGAAAAAACAAACGAATGTGACAAAGAGGTGGAGAGAGCGAAGAAAAGCCAAACTCATGAGGGGAGGATGAGGATCGTGGCCTTTTGGCCAATTAGCAGCCTCGCTTGATGGACAGCAAGCTGACGCACAGTAACCGCGGCAACTGTGGAAAGAAAACGCTGCGGCAGCGCTCCTCACCAACCGAGAGACGACCATGATGTTGACGTTGGCTCACAAGAACGCACACACACACACACACGTACCATAAATCACCCCCCCCCCCCCAGAAAAAAAAAAAAAACGACAAGCGTGACCCCCGCACCGTAGCAGCCTGCATGGAACATATGTGTGGGTCGGCTTTGTGTGCACACAGGGATGATAATGAATCTTGAATATTTATCTCATCACTCCACTCTTCAGGTGGTCCTGCAGTTTCACTCCCCCACCTCCTTTTTCTTCTCTACACCTCCATTTCTTTAGTGGCAGAGGAGGAGGGTAAAACTGAGGCATTGGGCAGGGAAGGAGGGGGTGATGAGGGTGAGAAAGCATCAAAAGAAAGTGAGTAGAAGGAGTGAAATGTTGGAAAAATTGAACGGGGGAAGCAAAGAAGTAGAAGAGCAAGGAGAAAGTACGAAAGGATAGAAGGGGAGCAAATGAAGGGGAGGAGGATGAAAGGCAAAACCGAGAAGAAAGATGATGATATTAAATGTAAGGTGCGATTCATTTGAGAAAGTTTTTTTTTTCCAAGAAACCAAATGTTGAGATCACATTGACTCACAGTGTTAGTTCAGGTAACTGTTAAGGCAAGTTCTTCCTTAGACACCTCAGGATGTTACTGAACACTTCCCTGTTAGCCCTGAGGGGAGACTTAATCACAGCGTGCTGTGATTGACCCTGTGGATGTCTGATAAAGCTACAAACAACTAAGGGAGACAGAGCTTTTGCCACTGTGGCCCCGAGACTGTGGAACTCTCTCCCACTGAGCTTAAGATCTGTGGACTCAGTCGTTCTTTTTTTAAAAAACAACTAAAAACACATCTTTTTAGAATTACATTTTGTTAACTTTTGCCTGTTTTTGTTTTATACTTCGTCATCCCTGTGTGAAGCACTTTGTGATCTTTTTATCTAGAAAGGTGCTATATAAATAAAATTTTACTTTACTTACTTACAAACGTGCTCCTGGTTTCACTCCTGACCTGCTGGTGCCTGTTGGGGGTGACTGTACCTCAGGTTATCTACTAATTGGAAAGATGGTGGTTCGATTCTTGGCTGCTCCAGTTTGCATGCCTTGGGAAAGATACTGAACCCTGGGTTGTATTCATTGAAGTGTGAATGTCAGATAAAAAGCACTTACGTGCAGAAAAAAAGAGCTTGTATGGATGATTAATTTTATTTTTATAAACTGTTCTGCACATGTGGAAACATGTGCTTTCAAACTAGACTAGAATAGAGCTTGAAATCAAAAGCGAAAATGAACAATATCAACCCAAGAATAATGTAAATCCCAACAAATATGGAGAGGGGATGGTGGAAAAGAACACGTAAGAAGGAAAACATCAGAGACAGAGAAAGAAATTAAGGTGCCAGAAAGTTCGAGATAATGATGAGAGGACGGTGACAAGGAGGTAAAAGGAAAGAGAAAAACAAGAAACAACAAGAGGGAAAATGAGGGTGATGTAGACGGCGTGATGGATGCTGTGAAGAGCAGAATCATGGGGTCAAACTGAAAGAAGAACAGAAAAGATGAAGAAAGAAAAGCAGAGAATAGAAAGGAGGAAGAAAAGCACAAATAAAGGAAGAAAAAGAAGAGAGCGAGGGGGATATGGGTGCAGTGGGAATACAGTGCAGACTGATTTACTTGCTGTAAATGTACTTAAGGGGCACTGAGCATACGTGAATATGTGGACGGTACAAATCTGCGGTTTGTATTTTTGGTAAGCAACTTAATCAGCTGTGTGAAAAGTGTGTTTGTGTTTGGCGGAGCGACGCTCTAATCAAAACACAAACAGCATAACAGCTGCTAAGACCGAGACATGTCCACCAAAGCTGGTAGAACGCCATTTAATATCTGATCTGTGGAGTCCTTTTACTCAATTTAAAAATGTTTTACTGTTCTCAAATCAGATTTCTTATGTTTTTCATGATGGCATCCCTGATTTGTTTATTTATTTAGGCATTTAGCCATCATTTGACAGTGAAACTGAAAGTGAGACCTTCACGTCTTCTGCTCTGCCTCTGCTCCCACTCACTGCTGTAAGGTTGTAAACTACTGCTCTTCTTTGTGTTATGCAGTATTTGCCCCAGTCCTCATTGCTTAGCTTAAATACTTCATCAACCAAATTTTTATATTAGACAAAGTGAAGTCAGCTAAAAGATCTCAAAAACAACAATATGGACTATGGCGAAAAGGGGTTTGGAGGTGGTAATAGAGTCCCTGTGCAAGGTGAATATAGGATCTGCAAAAAGGCTTAAGTAAGTTTTATGTGCCAAAGCACCATCCACATGGATGGTAGGACCCAGGGTTTGCCAGCAGAACATTCCCCAGAGCATCACATTATCTCGGTGGGCTTGTGTGCATCCTGGTGCCAGGTGTTCCCCAAGTGAGCAACGCGCAAACCCGGAAAACATGATTCATCAGACTAGGCCACCATCTTCCATTGTTCTGTGGTCACTGTAGGTGCTTTCGGTGGTGGACAGTAGTCAGCATGAGCACTCTCACTGGCCTGCAGCTATGTAGCCACAAACCCAGCAAACTGTGACTCTCTCTGTATTCTGACACCTTTCTATCAGAACAAGCATCGACATTTTTAGCAGTTCGAGCTACAGCAGCTCGTCTGTTGGATCAGACCACACGGGCCGGTCTTTGCTGCCATGTGCATCAGTGAGCTTTGGCCACCATGACCCTTTTGCTGGTCCACCACCGTTCCTTCCTTGGACCACTTCTAATAGAAACCGACCACTGCAGACCGGCAACATCCCATAATAGCGGGAGGTTTGGAGATGCTCTGATTCAGTGACAGTGCTCTAAACTGTATGCCTGATCAATGTACAGCTCAAGTATTTCATATCTATATACAGTAAATGTATCAATATAATGAACGGTATAGATTTATTATTGCACGTGTTTATATACTTCAGTTGAATTGTGAGGAATGGTCACTCACCGAGGTCGTCAGCGATGTATCGTTCTCCTTTGAAGCGGACTGCTTCGTCTTCATAGACTGGCTTCCGCAGATTTCTTCTCTCACAGAATCTGTATAGCAGCTGCGTGGGTGTCAGCTGGTCTCGCCACTGGTTTACTCCAGATCTAACAGGTGAGAGACAAAAAAATAATATAAATAAAGTCTTATTTATTTTGTTATATCTGTCTATAATCCATCCATCCATCCATCTTCATCCGCTTTGTCCGGGGCCGGGTCGCGGGGGCAGCAGCCTAAGCAAAGAGGCCCAGACCTCCCTCTCCCCAGCCACCTCCTCCAGCTTGTCCGGGGGAATACCAAGGCGTTCCCAGGCCAGCCGAGAGATATAATCTCTCCAGCGTGTCCTGGGTCTGCCCCGGGGCCTCCTCCCGGTGGGACATGCCTGGAACACCTCACCCAGGAGGCGCCCGGGGGGCATCCTTGTCAGATGCCCGAACCACCTCAGCTGGCTCCTTTCGATGTGGAGCAGCAGCTGCTCTACTCTGAGCCCCTCCCGGATGGCCGAACTTCTCACCCTATCTCTAAGGAAGGCCAGCCACCCTTCGGAGGAAGCTCATTTCCGCCGCTTGTATCCGCGATCTCGTCTGTCTATAATCATTGTCAGAAAAAAAAGGTTTTGTTCTCACATCCATTTCTGTTGGGTGACATCTGGAACAGTTCAGGGTCTAATTTTATCAGTTTAATTGAAATTCAGTTTAAGCTTAATAAACAGAAAAAAATGTCTCCTCACACATGATATGACTGTGGCAGGCCACACATGGCTCCATATTTGGACAGGAAGCGGTTCTCCAGGTCAATCACCGTCTCGCCGATCTTCTCGTCTTTGGTGAGCATGTCGTGGTCGTACAGCATCACGCGAAGGTCCTTTTCCAGTGGGAGAGAACATGTGAGCTCAAACATCCTGTAGAAAAGGAAAGCAGAAAAGGATTTTCAGCTTTGGTTCAGGCATTAGGAGCTTTCCAGTGGCCTCTCACGCGTTTGTGTGACCACATCAATGACAGGAATTGTGATCACATTTTAAATGCATGTAGAAGTGATTGAAATGCAGATACAATTTTTGTGGTTTTTAAGGCCAAAATTATGTCCTAACATGCAATGTCAGATAAAACCTCCTGGAAAAGGAGCATAAATCTGCACGTCCACTTGAAGGAACTTCTTAAGTTTCACTCCTGTGATGAGTAATGTGTGCTGGTCTGCTAGGACATTTGTCAAGGCTATCCCCCTGTTGCCGTCTTCATGAGTCTATGGAAAGACATTTTAGCAGAACGCTGGTGTGCACTGACTTGTCACACTGACTGAGAGCAGTTTACAGCCAGCAGTCGGAGCTCTGATGTGCACCAAGTTTCTGCTCTACTGTGGTCTGGTGCTCTGATTGGTTTGTGTGTAGTGACCCCTACTGGCAAGAAAACACACATAAGGGCGAAGGACACAAAATAGAGTAACAAGCATACGAAAGAGTGACAGAGTGAATTCAGTATGTGTGCTTATGGAAATAATTCTGAGTCATGTATTTAGACTGGATCCTCATCATCCTCATCATCATCATGTAAGACATGAGTTTGCAGAGCTGTCCCTGTGTCTGTCTGGTTTCTCTGGGTACTCTCACAGTCCAAAGACATGCACTTAGTGGGGTTAGGTTAAATGGTTATTCTACATTTCCCATAGGTTTGAATGGTTGTGGGTCTGTGTTAGAACTGGGTCAGACTGGCGACCTGACCAGTGTGTACCCCGCCTCTCGCCCTATTGTAGGTGGGATAGGCTCCTGCCCACTGTGAAGCTGAATAAGGATAAGTGGAATAGAATAGTTAGAGGATAGTTAGTTGGGTTTTTTTAATCAAGATTTTTTTGTTTTATGAACATTTTACAATGGATTGTCTTTTAATTATTTTAAGAATCCATGTTTTATTATTGTACCCTCTTTAGTTTCATTTTGTCAGCTTCTTTTAAAGTCATTATATTTTATTAGCTCTAAAAAAGATAGAGAGAAGCTTTAATAAAATTATACAAAAGTTCTCTATAACACTGCTTCATGCTAAATTTATGCAGCAATCACCAGAGCTGGATTACCAACTAAGCAAAGAGGCCACCTGCTGATGACGTCTCATACTCAGCTGGTTTTATTAGTCTCCAAAAAAGTCTATTTGCTTTATCGACCACCAATTGATTACTTTTTTTCAAATAACTTTTAATTATGCTTATGTATATGATGGTTGAAGTTGATATTAAACATGGCAAATGAGCAAAGGTTCAAATAATACATTCTGTATATGTATAAGTAATCCCTGTGAGCACAATGCTCAGGTTTCAGGCAGTTTTTGTCTGCTCTTAGGCTCTGTATGGTGTCAGAGTGGATGTAGTCATTAGAGGGAAACTGCTCTGTCTGTGAGCACAATAGCCCCACCCAAACCTTCTGTTTGTAAAGGACATCCAATCACAGGGAAGTTAGCTTAACAAGGAGGTGGCCTTAAAAGGAAGGGCAGTAAAACAGCTAGAGGTAAACAGACAGAGGAACAAGTCCTAATATAAGATTAACAAATATTTGAAGTTTGCAAAGCGACTCTAGTAGAGCTCAAGAATAAACATGAGGATGTGGAAATGAGCATAATCAGTCCCAGAGTGCTGAATATAAACAAATGCAAAATTTAAACTTCAGTTTAGTTAAAGAATAACATTTAAAAGTTAGTTTTTGTACTGCAACCTCAATTATTATTATTTTTGTCCAAACTAGGAATCAGCCGGGACATACAACCTTCATCCCTCTACACATACACAAAGATTTGTGGCACAGTTAGACACAGACTGAATCCACATCCTTTTAACTTGGGGACAGATTGGGACCTTTATACATGATACGTGACAACAGTGCAACATGTGTACACTTCATCCTACCCCTGTGTAAATTGTGTAATAAATAGTTTCTCATGGTATATTTTCCTGTTCTGTATTTTGTTTTTTAACATTTTATTGATATTAAGACATTCAATATAAAACAATTCATCAATTAACAGGAACCCATGGGTAGGTATTCAGTTCCCTGTGAACCATTGCGGTTTATGGCACTGAAAATGTCAAGTGGTATGAAATATGTGCCAGGGTGTGCTGGTTTGCATGGAATAACAGAGGATAGAGGAGTGAAGTTTAAGGAAGCCTGCCTCTAGACCAGAGACTCTGAATGTCTGTGGATCGCCTCCGAGTCAGCAAGATCGGGGAAGTCCAGACTTTTGGTTTTAGGCACAGATAGACAGAAAGGGGGGAAAGAGGGACAGACCAAAGAGGCATTAGTGTACGTACTTTCCAAAGACTGGGTCCAGTGTACAGGGGATGTAGTTTTCATGGTCGTTGACTGACTTCTTCCCCAGCGTGATCTTCACATACGGGTCACACTGAGAACAACAAGCTTTCTGTTAACTCATGTCATCTTCTATTTCCTTGGTATCACTTATACCCTCCTTGGTACAAATCTTTTCCTTGACCTTAATGAGTATCCTAACCATGAGTACCTAATTCTGGTTACATTTTCTAGCCATCCTCTTCTACATTTCTCTCCCTTTCTCCCCTTATACCTTCCCATTGGGGTCTTTGGGCTGGAGTCCATGAGCCTGGATGATGTAGACTCGGACCAAGCACTCCTCGATGCCATTGGGAGGCAGCTTTCTGAACTGCCTTGGGGGAACAGGGGCACCGGGGTCATCTGGCAGGGGGTAGATCTTAAACATGCCCTGGTTCATAAGGGAGAGGGGGTGGAGGGATTGTGAATTAAAGAAGTAGATGTGAAGTGGTGTAAAGGAAGCTTTTAAATTAATAAGTACCGACAAAGATGAATGAATCGAGATAAGCTCTAGGCACAATTTAGCATGTGATATGTGATACGTAACTTCACATCAGGCTGCAACAACTTGCAATGTGGCGACTAGAAGAAAATGGCAAATAGTGAGACTCGACCGAACAACTTTTAAACTTTGCATTTACCTTGAACTCTCCCACCACTGAGGGATCTTCTCCTTCATCTTGAGTCTTTCCTCTGTACAGTTTGAATGTTTGGCAGAAATCAGAAAGTCCTTTAAAATCCTCGATCTTCTCCAGCTCCCGGTCATACACCTGAGGAGGAAGAGCAGAGCGGGATAGGAGTTTATTTAGCCCTAAAACAGGTCTATTTTAATAGCTGACTCACACATTACAAAGTAATAGATACGTTTGGGGCAAAAAAAAAAAAAAAGAGAGAAAGAGGAAAAGCAGAATAAGGAGGTAGGAGAAAAAAAAGAAAAAAAAAGACATTTAAGAGAGTGTAAAAGAGGGGCAGAGATGGATGAAAGTCCACAGCGCAACAAGATGTGGAGATGACAGAATGAAAGACATGAAAGTCCATTCGCACCAGAACCTCTCGCCACAAGAACAGTTTCTTCCCCTCTGCTGTTGGACACATGAACAATAACCACATGACTGTCCCCGCCACTAACACATGACCCTACGCTGTGTCACTGCATCATTTCATGTCTGGCACTGATCACCACCTGCACTCATGTATATATCTTTCTACGTAGCACTCATAATTCTTATTCTCATGTATATATCTCATGTATATCTCATGCACATATCTTTCTTTCTACATAGCACTTTAATTCTTATTGTTTGCACTGAAGCACCGCAGCAAATTCCTAATGTTGTAAACCTCAACATCTGGCAATAAACCCATTCTGATTCTGATATTTTAAATTACAGAAGACTCAGAAAGGAATAAAAGGAAGAGACGCTTGGGGTATGGAAGGAGGACACATCATATGCTTACTATTTAGAGTAGTGAACATGAAAACATCAGAGCCAATGAAAATTGGTGAGCAGACAAAGAGAAAGAAGAAGAGGGGCTGTGAATGTAAACGCAGAGAATGAGAAAGAAAATGCTTTTTGGATCTGTCGCAATCAACATGTTTAAAATTTCAAATAATGAATTCAGAGTATGTAAAAGTAATCCCTGTGAGCCAAAAGCTCAGCCTTCAGACTGAGGTTTTCCAAGTCTTGGATCTGCATGATGTCATAGAGAGGGGATATCCCCAAGGCCTCAATTATACTCTGTTGCAGACAAGGACACAGGCAGCTGGAGGCACCACGGCTGAGTAATCATTCCTGTTATACTTCACTGAAGTCCACTGCCTCGGATGCATGCAGATGCATGCAACGCAAAGTGTCCACAGAGGAGACCACCTGATGTTCAAGCCTTTTATGAGGGACAGCCAATCACAATAAAGTTGGTCAAAATAGGGAAAGCCAAACATGGATGAATTGAGGTCCAGTAAAAGATACACAAGGCTTATTTTAAGCTGTGAATCATGCAAAGCTAAAGAGCTCATCAATATATAAGAATAACAGTGGTGTTTACATCTAATTCATGTTCAGTTTTTAAGACATTATCAAGTTTATCAAGTTTTTTTTCAAATTAGATACACATGTGTGAGAATTCAATGGGTCCAAAGCATGACTAGATTAATTTGTTTTCATTAGTGATGATTTTCTACTTCACTAACTCAGTCAAATTCATTGACTTTCTTCAGCTTATCAAGTTCTGGAAAGTCACAATCTAGTATGTGAAAGAGGCAGCCAACTGAAATCTCATATTTGTCACCAGCTACAGGTTGTGACACCAGTCACTTTTGTGTTTGAAATTTCGCATCTGTAACAATTATGATGAAAAAGTAGGATAGACTGAAATGAGCTCCAGTCACACAGGCACAGAGACTGATCTGTGACCATCTGGCAACCATCTGTGAGGGAAAAACACATATTCCCCAACCAGTTGCGAGTGGCTGTTGGATGTTAATGGGATTTGCTGGTGAAATGCTTGCTAAAGTCTCCACTTACGCAGTCCAACAAACCAGCCAGTGACCCTGTGATAACAACCTGTTGCTGGGGGAACATGTGCACTCCCAAATCTCATTATTGGAAGATTGTTGTTAAACAAAAGGCTGTTGTTTCTTTCTTCAAATGTTTTTTTCAAGTTATGCAGAAACTAAGACAGTGGTCTTGCAAGCACTTTTTCAAAATGAATTGAAAGAGGGAGGAGAAAGGTTGTGAAAGCAATGAGATGCTTTCCATTTACTTTGTTATTAAACTGGGAAGGGGAGGAAAGAGGATTGTTCGGAAATGAGGAGAAACAAGGGGGTTGTGTTGGATGAAATGAAGGGTGTACGGTTAATGCTGTGAAAGGAGAGAGGTGAAAGAGTTGGAAAAGCAGGAATGGGGGCAGGAACTGTGGAAACATACCGACGACGGGGGTGATGTAAATGAATGAAAGGTCTGGAAACAGCGATTCATTTCAGTACTTCAACACCAAACCCAAAAGGGCAAGGCAGAGCATGGAGAAAAAGGCTCTGGCAAAGCATATACAGTTAATAATGTATAGGATACACACAGGTACTAAACAGATACCTTGCTGATTAAACCACGATATGATTAAATCATATCACTTATAGAAAATGTACTTAGAAATTACGTTTTTGATATAAAGTTTAGCTAAATTAACCTTACATGAAAAAAAAGACAGAAAATAGCAAACCTTTCTCGATCAAAACGTTAAAGGTCACCTTCTCAAATTCACCAGTTAACAGTTTGCATTTTATTTTTCTTTCTTTTAAAAAAGCTCAAAATAACACTTTGAACTTGTACTGACATCTACCATGAAGCAGAGACTCAAAAAAGCCATTGGTTCTGACTAAGAAATAGCTGGCTTGTTCTCAACAGAGCAAGACAAGTTTGGAAATGCACCCAATACCAATGGAGATGGAAGGCGGTGGGAAAGGAGACGCCAAGAGACAGGCGAAGTCATAACAAGGGTGGTAACAGCGGTGTCTTTGTGACAGAAGCAAAACTAACCAGTTCTGCTGTCTGTTGCAGGGCAGAAGCAAAGATGTGAAATGAGTGGTCAGAGTGTGGAAGCAGTGGAGTAAGCCCAAGGTTTGAGAGAACATCACTGTGTGGATTGAAAAGGACAGTACAAAGAAGGTAAAATGGAAAAATTAGGAGATGAGGTAAAGGCTGATGTAAGACAGCAAGAAAGTAAAAAAAAAAAAAAAAAAAAAATTGCAGCGCACCCACTAGAAACCACAGTGGCAATCACAGCTCTTGTTCCTGAATGTCACCAGTCAAAGCTGTTTTATGACTTGGTTTACCAAATTGTTTAAATCATGAATGTTTTTTTTTTTAATTGCTATAAATCACTTTAGTGCTAGCTAACTTTTAGAGTGTTACAAGCTATGCACTAGCATTAGCATTATACTCTTTCTTCTAGCCTGTATTAACTTTAAGGTCATTGTACACAATGAGATAAACCATGTATCATGTGCCCTGCATAAAAATCAGATGTGACAAACATGAACTTAGTGAAATACCACATAAAAAACTTCAACTGACTCTTGCTCATGTTTGGATGCTTGATTAGGACTTGGTGTCACATTTAAATGCAATGATAACCCTTTAGGCTACGTCCACACTAGCCTGGATAGATTTGAAAACAGCGTTTTCATCCGAAAACGCTTCGCGTCCACACTAGCGTTTTCAGTCGTTTTCACAGAGTTGTGTGTCCACATTGAAATGGACGAAAACGCTTACGTTCCAGTACTGTGCATGCTTGAAATGCAAGAAGATTCGACCTGCCTCATTTCTGTCTGCCGCTTATTTCTGTCTGCCGCTTATTTACTCTTTGAAACGTCGCGGCAAAATGTCGAGGAAAGGCACAGAGTTTTTTTAAATGGACTAACAATGATGTGGAGTTGTTGCTGCGAGTAACACAAAAGTAGAAAGTAGAAAAACAAAAAAAACTGCTGTATAATGCCCTCCGCTATCTTAGTTTAATTGGTCACATGACTGCATCATATGACTAACATGCATCATCGTTTTACAAAGTCTGCGTTTTCACTGTCCACACTGCGACGCGAAAGCACCATTTTCAAATGTATCCGTTTTCGAGAGCGTTTTGTAAACGCTGCGTTTTCCATGAGCGAAAATGCCGTCTCAGTGTGGACGAGAGGCCAAGACGGAGAGAAAACGATGCGTTTTTAAACAAAAACGCATTAGTGTGCACGTAGCCTTAGTGTCATTTGTTTGCATGTTTCAAACCAGAGCATTAACACGGTCTTGACTGTGCCATATCTCCTGCCTTTTTAAGTTTAAGTTCAAAGATGTCTGCGTTGCTGAAACTGGAGCTAATAAATCTTACTAAACGGTAGGAAACACAAAATACATGTAACTCCATACAGATTATTACAGCTGTAAAATAGTAGGGGAGAGCGGGGTAAGTTGTCACACGGATAAGTTGTCACACTGTTCATAACTCCAACACTAGAGGCTCTATCTCAAAAATGAAATAGCCACTTTGTGTGACTTCTTCTTCTATAGTCAACCTCCTGTTCACATGTAGTCAAGACTGCTCTAATCTGAGGTGAGCACATCTTTTTTATTTTTTTGACCTAAAAGGAAAAATAAATCACTTTAAATTTTCGTCAGTACAACTTTGTTAGGTATAGATGTTACAAATTATTATTTTACACAAAATAGAGGAGACATTAACGTGTCTTTTGATACTTCAGCTGATGTGCTATGTTGAGCTAACCCTGACATTTAGCCAAAATTAGCATAAATGTCAGTTTGGGGCAAGTTGTCTCATTAACTTTGGGGCAAGTCGTCACATGTGACAACTTGCCCCAGTACAAATAAATGCTCCAAAAAATTGATATTGTAATTCATTTGTATTTGTAATAAGGTTTTTGAAGAAAGGAAGGAGAGGCAGGAATTAAGGAAGGAAGGAAGAAAGTAAGATGGTTCGAAATTATCAACGAAAGACAGAGCGTGGCAGAACACCACCTGACATTATGTTAAAGGCAGTCAGGCAGGTAAAGATGCAGAACAAATCAATCAGAAGTACAGCAAAGGATTTTGACATAAATTACCGTACTCTAACTCGGTATTGTCAAAAGATTACCAGAGAAGAAATTGAAAGTCAGACAGCCATGCCAACAACAATGGTTGGTTATACAACGCCAAGGAAGATTTTTTCCCCTGATTTGGAAAAGCAGCTTGTTGAATATATTACTAGGTCAGCTGACATTTATTTTGGTCTGTCACCAAGTGAGGTCAGAAAGCTTGCCTACCAGTTTGCTGTGGCACACGAACTGAAGTTTGTGCCTTTGTGGGCAGAAAAAGAAAAGGCCAGCAAAGAGTGGTTTACAGGCTTTTTAAAGCAGCATACAACATTGTCACTGAGAAAGCCAGAAGCAACTAGCCTTGCCAGGGCAAGTAGCTTCAACAGAGAGAATGTCAATGCTTTCTTTGACAACTTAGAGAAAGTGTTATGCAAATATGAGTTTGGACCAGGAGACATTTGGAATGTTGATGAAACTGGGGTCACCACTGTACATAAACCAGACAAAGTGTTGGCCAGACGTGGATTCAAACAAGTAGGGTCATTGACCTCTGCTGAAAGGGGAACCCTTGTCACACTGGCCTGTGCTGTCTCAGCCATAGGGAATAGTTTACCTCCATACTTTATTTTCCCACGTGTCCACTTCCATGACCATTTCCTGATCAACGGGCCACCTGGCAGCAAAGGAGGGGCAAATTCCTCTGGATGGATGAAAGACACACACTTTGTTGACTTCCTGCAACATTTCAATGAACATACAAAGTGTTCAAAGGAGAAGCCCTGTTTACTCCTTTTGGACAACCACGAGTCTCATCTGTCCATTGATGGACTCAATTATGCCAAAGAAAATGGCATAATCATGCTGTCATTCCCACCCCACTGCTCACATCGGCTCCAACCATTAGACAGGTCTGTCTGCGGGCCACTAAAGAGGCACATCAACAGCACGTGTGATGCCTGGATGAGGAACAACCCTGGGAAGACAATGTCCATTTATGACATTCCTGGGATTGTGGCAATTGCATATCCTCTGGCTGCAACCCCATTGAACATTCAGGCTGGTTTTAGGGTGGCTGGGATTCAACCTTACAACAGAAATGTATTTCTGGAAGCCGAGTTTGCACCATCCTACATCACAGATCGCCCTATTCCGGACCCTGCCCTGCCAGGCCCCAGCACCACCTCTGCACTGCCAGGCCCCAGCACCACCTCTGCACTGCCAGGCCCCAGCACTACCTCTGCACTGCCAGGCCCCAGCACCACCTCTGCACTGCCAGGCCCCAGCACCACCTCTGCACTGCCAGGCCCCAGCACCACCTCTGCACTGCCAGGCCCCAGCACCACCTCTGCACTGCCAGGCCCCAGCACCATCTCTGCACTGCCAGGCCCCAGCACCAACTCTGCACTGCTAGGCCCCAGCACCAACTCTGAACTGCCAAGCTCCAGCACCATCTCTATCACGAGCTCACCCTTACCCAGCACTGCAATTACTGACAGCGGACTACCAACTCCAGAGGACATCCGGCCATATCCAAAAGCTGGCCGCCGAAAACCATCCAGCAAAGGAAGAAAACAACGCAAATCAGCAATTCTAACCGACACGCCAGTGAAGCAGCAACTAGAAAAAGAAAAGAATAAGGCTGAATCTAGCAAAAAGCTGTTTCAAAAGAGAGGGACGCGAGGGGGGAAAACATCTGGACCTATGAAGAACAACGCAGCTAAAAGAAGAAAAATAATTCAAGAGTCATCATCAGATGATGAAGAGTGCGTCTGCCTTGTCTGTGTGGAGCCATTTTCAAACAGTTGTCCAAAAGAGACCTGGGTAAAATGCGTAAAATGCAACTAATGGGCCCATGATGCTTGCACCTCAGGCCAGGCAATTTATGTGTGCCAGAATTGTGACTCTGAAGTTGAGTCTGATTAATCAGAAATAGGGCATCTGTTTTGTTCAGAGGATAAACATGTTAAGTAAAGCAAGTTATTTGCAGCATTCCATTCATTTATGATGGATTTATGTGCAAGCCAGAGAACATTTGAGTTTAAAGTTCAAACTAAAGTTTTCTTTCTACTTAATGTTTTGATTAAAATGTGTATTGGATTGAAATAATTGTTTTTTTCCAAATTCTCTTGGCATAATTGTTCAAATTTCCAGTTTTGGTTTGAATTTAACAATTAAAATCAATAATCACAATTAAGTATTTGTGTTCTTATTTTAAGATAATCTAGTGTGACAACTTACCTGCCGATGGGGCAAATTGTCACAAGTACACATTCTCCATTCAACAGTCTACAACTCCGTAATGAGATAAGATATGAAAATGTAATGAATACATCATATGTGCCCGAGACTTCCTTCTTTCATTTGGTGAAACATTTATTACGTTGTGATGTATGGTGCTCAGTAAGAGTTAGTCAGTGTGAAAAGTGTGACAACTTACCCCGCTCTCCCCTATATGGAGAAATATTAGCTTTGATATTAGCATTGCTAGCAAAGCATAGCATTATCTTTGTGCTAATCATTGCGTGTTGACAGAGCATATTGCTATCATGTCTGTCTAACACAGCCTTTGTCTTCATCATGTTTAAACCATGTATTTAGCCCGATAATGTAAAGTAAGTTTTATGTGAACTTTTTGGTGCTTTCAAACTTATTTTATTCAAACACTGTTGCAGCTGAAGCATCATAGTGGCAAAACCCAAGGCTTTGTCTGACAGCAAACCCATGCATTTAGCTGTACTTCAAACTTATCATCAAAATGAAGCTGATTTAAATGATTTTGAATGTCACATGGTAATTGGTGACAGACAGGCTGGTCTGAGTATTTCAGAAACTGCCGATACTAGGATGACCAAATGGAGAGTGGTCAGGAAAAAGAGAAAATATGCAGTGAGCGGCACTTCTAGGGGTAAAAATGCCTCACTGATACCAGAGGTCAGAGGAGAACAGCTGGACTGCTTTGAGCTGTAACACAATAACCAGGGTGTTTTCTATTTTCCAAATGAAAATTTGCAAAATAGTATCTCTTAATTCACAAGAAGATTGGCTACAGTAGCAGAAGACCATACCGAGTGTCACTTATGTCAGCCAAGAACAGGAAACGCAAGCTACAATTCACACAAGCTTCTATTGTCAAAACTGGACACTAGAAGATTGGAAGGACATTGTCTGGTCTGAGGAGTCTCGTACAATATGATGATAAAAACATATGTTTAAAAAAAAAAAAAAAAAAAAGGTCTTTCTTAATTTTGACTTTTTTCTATAGTGATAGCGGGGAACTGGCCACACTGAAGTTCAATTCAATTCCGTGTTATTTATATAGTACCAAATCACAACAACAGTTGGCTCAAGACGCTTCATATTGTAAGGTAAAGACCCTACAATAATACATGCAGTGAACATTTTCATTCATTCTGATGAAGAAAATCTTTGTGGTATTTGCTTATTCTCTAGTGGATTGCATTATTCTTCCAGACAATTAATTTTATTCTCCCATTTATGCCAGTTTATTTATTTTTTTAGCAAAGTCTCTATTTTCACTTGTTCTCAAATATTTAGCCCTTTTCGAATGTCATTTTCTTGTCCACCTTCATATGAGTGGCACACCAGTGTGCTAAATTGGTGATGTAACCGAAAAAGTTTTTGCAGCAGCGGGAGGAGATGGAAACAGAACCAGAAAGGTGACAAAATGAGGGGAGCACAAAGCCAAGGCTGAGAAGAAAAGTAAACAAATTTTCCTCAGGTCAGAGCAAGGGCTGGAAACTGTGTCTGCTGACAGTTGCTACCCAAAGACAGTGAAAGGTCAGAGGAAATCAGAAAAAGAGGTTGAAAAAGGTTGGAAACAGCAGCTAATTTCTCTGTGACAGTAGCAGATCTGAGTTAAGGACTTGTCAAAGACATAAAGGAAACAGAGTGGGAGAAAAGTGGAGAGGGGCGGGGGGGAGTAAATCAAAAGGAGGTGTTGGCACCGAGCTGGTCGGTGAAAGGGTGAAAGTGAGGCAACGTGACGATGGAATCAGTGGCTCACTGGTCATTTCACTAGTTTCCATCCAACTGTCAACTGAATTTTGAGCAAAGTTTTGAAATGTCGCAAAAACTCAGAGGTGACTTAGATGTGTTTCCATCGGCCAGGGTGAAACCATTTAATAGGCTCCTGACTGAAAAAAATACAACCACTAGAAAAATGGAAAGAGTCTTTCAAGGGTCAATGACTATTGGGCAAGATGTAATTGTTCTCTACTGTGCCATTTAGTTTGAGCTCTACTTTAATGGTTTCATATAAAGAAAGAGGCAAAGAAATATTATTTGACATTACAGCACATATAGCATGGCTTTTATGGAAAATCTCTGGATGTTAAAACCTATTTTTAAACGTTTTTTTCATTAGATTCATGACTAACTGTGTTGCTATGTGATTTAATAATATTAATAAATACACTTAAAGCCTATCAATTACTAATATTTTACTTTTAAGCCCTTGATTTTGACTTTGTACAACATGTATGTCAGGGTACATGCAGACAACCTGTTGTTATTGCTGTGATGATGTGAAAGGGCTTTCAAGGCAGAGGTTAGAGCTCTAATTAAAGAGTAATAAAAAAGGCAACATTCTGACATGATTAGTCATTTGTTTGGGAATCAGACAAGAGACTGACGTGTGCTTTGAATCCCGGTGGAAGGAAAGGTCGCCGTTTGGGCCAAGAGAAACGGGATAAGGGTTGAACAGAGCGTGGGCGATCAAGGGTTGCTCCTGGGATGGCGGCAGACTCTTAAAGGACCAGACTATAGACAAACATTGACGACGGCTCATTTCGGAGTCGCCAACATCAGAGCACAGCCTTTTCCCTGAATCTCTCCCACTGTGGTGTTCCCAAAGCAAATTCAACATGGATGAGTCATGGATGAAGAAGTTAGGGAAACGGACAGAATGTCACGATGCCGAGACTTGTGATGATGGAGCATGAGAAGAGAGGGGGAGGAGGGGAATGACAGACTGACAGAGTGAACTGGCATTAGGGCAGATAAATGATTTAAATGGTGAGGTTTAGAGCAATGAACGGGTTTTAAGAAAAAGGAACAAAGGCTAAAGGCGTCTCCATCTTTTTCATGTTTTCTTATTACTTTCTCAGTTTTTTATTCTTTCTGCTACTGTTACCTTTACCCTATTATACTCTCAGAAATAAGGGTATGGTAAAAGTCAATTTCTGTCCATACAAGTCCAAGGTGCATGAATTACACATCAATTAATTGTTGGGACTCCAAGCATAGCTGGACTGGCCATCGGGCATACCGGGCATTTGCCCGGTGGGCCGCTGGCGATTTTTTGTTTTTATGGGCCAATGGATTTTTTATTTATTTATTTTTTTTATTTTTTTAGGAAGGGTATATATAATGAAAGGTGTTGGATTGGCCAATTGGTCATGATCGACTCTGGGCTGGACCAATTACAGCCGAGGAGGCCAGATGCACCCTCCCCCTTGTTTAGCAATCATGTGATTTTCGCGCATTGCATGCTGGGAACTCGTGGCAAAACAATCCAAGTACCGCATCAAACGCAAGCATTTGCAGCACCGCAAAACGTTCATTCTCCGGTTCCAATACCTTCTTGTTTTTTTCTTTGCCGCACAAAAAAGGAATGTACAAAACAAAAGGAGAACCATGCCGGTCCGTACAAAGACAGACTCGACGAAAAGTCAAAGAAAAATACGAGGAAAAAATCAAAGGAGTGAAAGGGTCAGACCCTTACGAGCACACAGAGGGACAAAAGACGTTAGCGTGCTGCCCAACTTTCACCACGCTCAGATTTATAATCATACGGTTCTTGGAGTGAGTGCATACACTCATGAAGTTTAGTAACTTCAGGTCACTGCAACAAGCCCAGGTACAGTTTACCGACGGATGGGTACAGGACCTTGAAATGCACCGTGTAGAACGAAAGACCATCGTACGAACAAAGGTAAGTTTACCAGTCTCACAAATCGTCGTCATAAATACACATTCGTTAACCGTTTATTAATAGGACCTTTGAGCTCAACGGTAATTAATTAGCAGTGGAAAGAATTTCTGGTAGCATTACAGAAATGTAGCAGTGACAATAATATTGTATGCTGTAATCGTACTGGACAATTAGTGATACAAAACAACTGTTTTATCCTGTGAATAAAAGTATATGTTTTTGTCAATGTACCATGGTAATAACAGAAGCGAAACGCAATATTGTGTCAGGACAATTTACTATTTATGCACAATAAATAAAGGAGCATAGCGCGACAATTTCTGTTCAGCGCCAGACTTGCTTGTAACCTATATCACCAATTATGTTAAGAAAAATGACGCATTAACTACAACAGCAGACTGACCTTTGTGGGAATGCTTGGAGCAGACTAACATGTGAGCTGGAGTGTTCTGAGACATTATATTTGGTATATCCAGACCATCCGTCGGCTCTTACTTCGGAAACATGGCTTAAAAAATTTCTCTTCAACGACGTAATCCGATAAAAAAAAAACAAAAAAAAAAACGATCTCTTTACCCGTCGGCTTCCCGTGGCTGTCATGCGACCGGCTATTGCAGTTAATAATACAACAGCTTCTTGCCATTTTTTGGGTTTCTTTTTATCGCTGTGTAACTGAGTTCAATTGAAAGCCTGCGTGCGCTAGTACCGCTTGCCACAACTTCCCAGAATCCTTTGCGGTTTTACCCCTGAATGATGTCACATTTTCAATCTTTATCCTGGTGGGCCGGTCTCTAGTCAAAATGCCCGGGCCGATTTTTTGTCCCAGTCCAGCCTTGACTCCAAGCTAACTAACTATGAGCACATTTCCGAAAGCCAGTGTCCCCAGATAGAAATGGTGTAGTCTTTCACTTTTACATCTCAAGATGCAATATTTTATTGCTGTTTATTTTGGGTAAATTAAAAGCATATACGCATACACTGAAAAAAGGACACGGGCCATCTCTTGGATTTATGTAAGCATCTTAGGTGTATTTAACGGAATTGGAATTTAACGGAATGTTTTATTGTTTCTAAAAATATCTAATAAGGCAATCTAATACATTTGTTGCTTTGTAAGATGAAAGGTCCACTTTGTACATTTACATTAAGTTTCGCAGTTTATGTCTGCAAGACACAAACTGCAAAGTAAATACCAAGGGTCTAAAGTATAATGGTGGTTCATTAAGGGGTACTTTCCCAGTCCCAAAAAAAACTGTTCCCCTAGAAATAAAACAAAAGAAAAAAAGTGTCTGTTTATTTAGTGACAGTGTACATGCACATTGATGGAGATGTTAAATAAGCATTTTGGAAGATAGTGTCAGATTACCACTGAATAAAACTGTCTCCCCCCCCCCACAATGCACGTCAGGGTTATTTTTATGACAAAAGCGTCAACAGAAGAAATACAAAACCCCAAAACAATGTACAACCCTTTTCCAATTATTATGTGACTTACAATACTAATGAAAAAGAATAAAAATACAATAAATACTATGTAAATTAAATAGGTAAACTCTTGTAATTGAACATGATCTTTATTTTTGGTCTGAAACTACACAAATCATAAAAATAATAGCTGCAAACCTTTCAGCTCAAAGCTGACAATTACCTTTTAGCGTCTATTAATCTTTTATTTATGAAGGCCAGGAAACCACACCATATACAATAAGTAAACTTTGTGGAATGTGAGTTAACATATGCCTTAACAGGGAAAAATGGGGAATGTGTGCATAAATTTCATATTATTATAGAAATACAAAGATATCACAAGAACTTACATATTTCCTCAAATAGTAATAGTATGTAGTGCAGTTTTACAAGATGCACATGTCGCATAAAATTATTTACTCATGAAAGCAGCCCCAAAGAGCGCAAAGACAATTAAACAATGAAACAATTACATTTTTTAATTTGTCATGTTCCTTGGGTTCTTTTTTCCTTTGACTGTTTTTGGCTATTTTGTATTCGACTTTTGATTATCTCCTGTTATTTACTTATTTATTGTTTTACGTTTTAACTTTGAAGGATAGTTTTCTTTGATAGTTTGCATTAAAGGCTTGCCTATTGCTTAATATTCAGTCTGCAGTGTCCTGCATTTGGATCATCTCTCTTACTGTATTCCATAGTCCTTCATAGATGATAAATGGCCTGCACTTTACATTAACCCTTTACATTAACCTACCACCTGAGCCACAGCTGCCCAAAAGCTACAGGAGTGTTGTTGCACTGATGCATTGACAAAGCAGAGGTTAGAAAAAAGTTTAAACTCTGTGACAGCAGGTGTATACAAAAATTATTCAGGTAAGTGCACTTATAATTGTACTAATTTAGCAGTATCCATAACATGATTTGCTTAGTGCTCTGGTGTGATGAGGCAAAGACACTGAACATGCTGGCACACTGAGTCATAAGTGAAACCATAACCTTGTGCAAAGGTTTTATCAGATTTGGCAGAGTTCTGCTGACCAATGGCTCAACGAATTCATTTACATACATCTGCTTCAAAATAACTTCAGATATGCCTTGTAGGAATAAAGAAGACACTTCTCTCACCATCAGCCTCCCCATTTAAACTAAATTTAGTACTAAACCAATGCTATCTTACAAGCTGTTACATTATTGGTGTTGGTTCATGCTTCAGACAGCTGGAACTTTGAAGTTTTACATTTTGTCAAATGTGAGTCAGAATAATCGAATGTTATTTCAGATTTATTAACTGATTAAGCAGCCGTCCACAACTGTCCCATTTTCTCTTGGGAAAACGAATTGTCCACCCCTGGATGCTAAGAGGTTAATAAAGGGTTAGGTGGTTAATTTTCTCATGGATCAAATGGAAAAAGTAGGGCTGCTGCAAAGGGCTGGACCAGTAAAAGATGGATACAATTAATGCTTTGAATTAACTTACCACTTGAGCCACAGCTGCCTAAAGAATATAGCCAATTGCATGTTCGAATATATGAATTCCCACATCATACTAGACAAACTTAATAAGAATCTTGTATCTAGTTGTAACATATGTATTATTTGCAAGCTTCATTTGAAAGATATATACATTTAGTTAAGGAAAAAACAAAAAAACAACAACATTTGTTTCCTACAAGCACTTAACACACATCCTTACCTTGAGAGTGTCAAAGCCTTCCTCCAGATAAGTCGCACACTTGTTTTTCTCTCCAGTTGATGCGTAGAACTTACTCCACCAGTCCATAATCTCTTCTCCCTGTTGGTCACACAATCAGATGTCAGAGTTTGGAAGGTTGAATAGGAGGTGCTGAATATAAATAAGGCTGTGTTGTTTGGTAAAACCCAAATGATACTTTTGAATCATTCAGGTTTGCTCTGCATGCAGTCTTATGGCTTGCGTAATATTATTTAAAAAAATATTTGTGTTGGTTAGACTTCATGTTTGCGTTACTTTCTTGCTGCTTCATTTACCTGACGAGTCAAACTAAAAATAAATAAATAAATACTTGAAAGGTCATTTCCAATTCCACCAAATTGTCTGTGGCTACTGAAAGTGATTTGTGTCGTTTATGGGCTGTGTTTGTTTGATATCTGAACTTCTTCTGAAGAACCTTTGACCTTTCAAACCTGTTCAAAGTCCTGCAGTGAGTGCTATTTGACTTTGTAGAGCACTGCAGCGCTTTTCATGATTTTTCCAATGATCACATGGCAACATCGAGTTAGCCAAGTTACGTCAACACAAGTAAAAATTGTCTCTGGTGACTCCATGGCATTAAGGTCATGGTATATGGGCGTTCTGAGGCAATGGAAACGGGCAACACTGGGATGGGAACTGGCACAAGGTGGACGAAAATCAACATGGACATAAGAAGAACCGAGTTATGCCAAAAGAGTCCAAAAATGTATATTTATTCATGAAGAAATTAATTATTCTGCTACCTTGCTCCAAGCTGTTTTTCACCACGTCTCTCTATAACCTAGTAATATTCTTCAGGAACAAAAAATACTTGGTGCTTTCATTGTCTTTTTTGGGTGTTTTATGCTGATCAGACGAGGCCAGATGTAGTGAAAATGTGAAAATGTTAACTACCTTCCCGAAAACACAAACTCACTGAGGCTGGACTGAAGTTATCTACCGAGAGATTGGCTGGTGTAGTTCATCTGATTAAGGGAGTATGAAAGAGGTCAGACTAAGTGGAATCCAAGTTTGTAATTTGTGCGCAACCCTAAATTTAACATACCCCTGCTTAAATTTAATACCATTTAAAGTTCTGACAAAAAAACCCATAATCTAAAAAAGGTTTTTTAGTGTTAGAAGCAAAATGCCTCTTAATTTGTTTTCTCCAAACGCATTACTTCTCAGTCTCTGGAAAACATTGATTGCTTTGATTTTATTGTTTCCTAAGTATTTCTTTCTTTTTTGGAGCCAATCTCCAGCTGAAACTGGGACTGTTGTGTAGGGCTGCACCAATAACACAGAGGTCAAATGAATATTAAGCAAAACTGAGTTCAGTTTATTGGTGTGGTCCTCCACAACAGTCCTTGGCTCTTACGAGGTGAGAAACTGGGATGGTTGTGAAGAACCGCAACAGTAAGCTTATAAAGAAATAAAATTAATACGGAGTAATATTGAGCTCATCCTATTGATGCGGCCGCCACAATAGTCCCACTTTATAAAGATAGAAAGTTAATACTAAGCAGAATGGAGTTGTTGAACTAAATTAAGCTGATCTCACCTTTGCTTAATATAAATTTTTAAGCTTATTGGTGTGGCCCTCCACAACAGTCCCAGTTTCTCATGTAGCCTGCTGGGAAAATTAATTTTCCACCCTGAGTTAACAGATGGGGCAAATGCATGCAAGTGCAAAAGTTACCAGAATGAGATGCATTTACACATATTGCACTGCCAACATAATTTCACACCAGATGGGTGTCAGATACTGGAGCTCCATCATGATGCACAAGGGTTTTGGGTGCAGTTGGGCATATAGTTTCCCTTTTAAAAGGTCCACATTAAATGTTTTTTAAGTGCAATAAATCACTGGTGTAATAAATCACAGTGTTGCATTTCGTGCTTTGTTTCACCTAATTTTAATTTCTGCTGTTAGTTTGGCTTACAAAAGCTACTCGGTTGGGTTTGGGAAAAGATTGTGTTTTGGTTTGACAAAATTAACCCTGCAGCTAAAAAAAAAAAAAAAAAAAAAAAAAAGCCTACCAATTTAAATGTGACACCAAAGGCCCTTACAATCATCAATAACCCGTTGCATCATGGCACAGATGCCAAAAGAACAGCAGCATCTGATGCTGGGGGATTATAATGCACTGGTAGTGCATAATGTGTGAAAGATTTCAGTGGTTTTGGCAAAACCACACCATCTCACACGCTTGGAATGGCATTTTTTATAAGTCGGTGCGCTCCAAAACTTACCCACTGTAACATCTAGTGTCAGCGTTAACAACAAAAGACAGGTCAGAGAGAAATTTAATTTCACCGTAGACTGCACGATCACTCAGTGCAGACGCACAAATGCTGACAGAATTGTAACCACGCATTAAAGTAGAGGGATTAAACACATTTTAAGGAGCTTTTCAACACATTTCTTAATACTTATTCTCATAGCACATTAGGGGTTTCAATCCAAAATGAAACATACACCATATAAAAAAAAAAAAAAAAGTAGAAGAAGAAATAAATCCCGCTATTACAAAATGACTGCTGGCATTAAATCAAAGGCTGTTAAAGCCTTACTATTACAGCTATGAGTCATCCTGCGCTCACAATGTCGTTCTGTTTTGGAGGGTAAAATATATATCTTTGTTTTTGAAATCTTGACTGATGGCCTTTTGAGGTTTGGATTCATTTTGATTTATACGATGTGATTTTTGGGGAAATATGTGACATCTCGGAAAGAAACCCTGTTTCATGTGTTTTATCAAGACTTCCATTTTCTCAAGCGTGAAGCTGCCTCATCCATCAAATTTACTAAAAGTCTGCTCACATTGGCAACACCGACCGCAGAGCTACTTAAAAGCTCATTTTTGATTATTTTCTCACAGAAGCGAAAAGTCTGTCCATCTCACTGTGTGTGTGTGCGTGTGTGTGTGTGTGATGGCAAGCTGCTGGCTGCTCACAACAAGGAAACAGCGACCACAAAAATTGAGAATACAGTGGGGACAGATCAACCTACAGTGTGTATCTTCACACACATACAAAAACACACATTTCATCCCCGCCCTGCAACCTTCAACCCTCTGAGGAACACTCCAGAAACACAGTTGTGACGCATGCGCCACTTTTTCCTGTGTGTGTGTGTGTGTGTGTGTGTGTGTGTGTGTGTGTGTGTGTGTGTGTGTGTGTGTGTGTGTAAGTAAAGGCATAAATGTTGAACAAAAGTGCTCTTATGGCACTGGGTTTGTGTGGAATCCCCTTTCTCCTACTTCCCACAAACTCTGAGACAGAAACACACACACGCACACAGGAGAAGTAGGGGGACTATGGAATTCCTAATTTTTCCAAAGTGGCAGCATGGCATGGAAAAGGTCAGCACGTGGCGTTTAACTAGGACATGACACACACACACACACATGCACAGTGCCCTGTGTCTGAGGCGTGAAGTGTCTGCTGTGTGTTTATGTGCCCTCTGTGTGCTGCTGGTGCCAAGCATTGATGACCAGGGCGCCAGAAAGTGAGTGTGTGTGTCCACGACTCCTGATTCAGACAGATTAAGGCCGCCGGTGGAGTGTTCCAAACTCTGTACTAAGTATACACTCTGGAGATCGAACACACACACACACACACACACACACACACAGAGCCTGTAGTGGTCTGGTCAGGGTGTCGGTGTGGTTTGCAGCCTATCATTATGCCCTGTGGGGAAAGCCAGCCTAACCAAACCAGACTGGCACTGCCAAGAACTCTATGAGCAGAGCGAGTGCATTTACATAAGAGTTCATAAGAGCACCGAGCTGCTTCATAAAAGCTTTTTTGTGGGGAAACCCCATCCACAACAGAGTCAGAGGTCACAGGTGGGGCTGGAAGAGGCTTCCTTTAAAGTTCACACACATAAAGAGCCAAATCTGACAGAGCGTTTAGGAGCTTTTTGTTGCCTTGTAATGTCAAAAACATACACATTTATCACGAGGGAGCTGCTCTCTAACAAGAAAAGAAAAGTGTTTTTAGATGAATTATAATCTGTGATAAGTTCCAGCATGCCAAAGTTCCAACAGCATGAATTGTGACCTTACATAATCGACGACATCAGGAGCCTCCCAAAAAGCTGCAATTTACCCGGTGAATCATCTGTGGAGGTTACTCTGTGGAACCGTAGACTGTGAATAAAAGATGGACTTTGCCACCATGACATCATTGCTTGGTTTGCCTAAATGTTAGCATTTTGGCCACTACCACCACCTGCTACTTTTAGAGCCAGAAGTGAGCATATTTGGACACAAGGGTGGAGGTCTAAAAGGATCTGCTAACACTAACAAGCTCGGTTGGCAAGCACTTATTACACCAAATACATGCTAATTATTCCTGAGAAACACAAAAGTAACTAAACCTTTACTTATCAAAACTGTAATGCTCATTTCCTAGACTAACTGTACAGCTAGTACATCTTTTGTCAGATAACTGCATTAAAAAAAGAAGTTTGTGCTTCAGTTTTGATCTGTAAAACATGTTGTGCGTTCCTACTTTGTAGTAATTATTTGTGTGTGGCTGTGTGCGTTTGATGAACCAGCACAGTCCATGAAAGCAGTTTGTTTGGAGTAGCTGATAACTTAGCGGTCCAGATGATGACCTGGATGACTGAGAACTTTCACACTAATTAAGCTTAGTTTTCAGCTATAGATGCTGCTTGGTTGGATATGTTGGCTCACTTTGGTGGTGTGCAGCATACCCGGGAAACCGTGCAGTGTCCTCTAATTTTATGCCAAAAACGTACTGTATGGTCCATTTCAACCAATCCGGCAACGTTGACTTCAAAGCACCCGAATCAAAAACTTTTCCTACTCAAAGATCAGTTGTCTACTGGAGAATTTTCTGAAGCAGCAAGCCATTCTGCCAAAAACTCAAATTTTCTTTGACCTCATTCCATACCTCTAAAATAAACTGGTCAGTGTGAAGAAAGTGGAAAAACTATGTTGGCTTCTTAGGCACAACTGTTTGCATGTATTTGTCATTTGCTCCACTGCGGTTTCAAGGCAGAACAGCAAACCTCAAGTAAAAATCTGTGGCATTTGCACATAAATGAATGTCTTCTTTGCTATCATTGATTGATATTACACAGGGCTGACTCAATCTACAGCATGTCCAGTTTCTGAAAGCTTTTTTCATATGCTGTTCTAAACTCATACCGCCGACTAGCCCATTTATCTGAAAAGCCAATCTGCTATGCAGAAAACAATTTGTTCTCACATTCTCCCCAATTTAAAAGAACCTCAGAAGCCTCAAAAAGCGACACAGGTTTTGAAAATAACAAACTTTCTTGCATTTGCTACTGACTGTTTGAGCAAGCTGTGGCTGCTAGTAAACAGTCCATGCTATATGTAACACCAAAGACAATTGGGAATCATATATGGAGGACTAGCAAACATTAACTGACAGAATAGGAAGTCATGGACACTGATTCAGCCCACTGGGTTGAGAAGGTAACCCATATAGGCCTGGGTTCGAATCTGCCCTGAGGCCAGTAACTGTGCGTCTTACCCCTCATCCTGGCTTTCCTGGTATCTCTCCACTGTCCTGTTAAATAAAGGTTAACAAGTATAAAAAAAAAGAACAGATAGCCTTAACCCTGATGCCCTAACTACCTAAATGTTGACTGTTGGCCTCAGATGCCAAGTCGGATAGGCTCTCTATAATGTGGGAAGCATCTGTGTCTGCATCTTTAGCTGCTAAATGGTCCGCTATGGTCACCAGCTACAGTAAACAATGTCCTTCTACTGTCAGGGAGATGTTGAGTGAATAAGGCTTTTCACAGGAGCTTTTTGAAAGTCTGTCTGATATCTGAAAGTTCAAACACTAACTTGCGACTAATGATAGACTTAAAAGTACACCAGTGCCATCTTTAAAAGCACAGACACATCTGGATGATGGTCTGGGCAACAAATATGTGCAGCGCTCAGATTCTGGAGTTGAACAGCAGCTTACATCAGCCTGTGGCTGAAATTAGCAGAACAAGAAAAACAATAATGATTTACTAAGCTATTTTGACATCTTGTTTCTGGTTACAGTGTCATTATAGGGCCATAAATGTGTGTTTCACAAACCCCCAAAAATGCCACAAAGTCGCCTGGCACAAAGCCATGTCAGTTAGTTTCTCTGGATCCAAAGCAGCCAGGAAGGATTTATGGAAGTTGAGGTAAACTGCAACATTTTCAGAGCAGGATTTTTTACCAAAACTGACTGCTTTTTGGAGAAGAAGTGGAATAATTCTAATAAGAATTAATGGCAGAGGTACAACGATAGAAAAAGCAGACACAAAAACCAGATTATAGTGACCTGACAGATTTTTGAAATCCAGTTTCCTTATGGAAATGAGAAAACACAGAGGTTGGTTTGAACCACGATATATACTGTCATCGTGCACGCATTCTGCCGATGAGACGTGACATATAATGTTCATTTTCCATCTGAGCGACGTTAGATCTCAGATATCACGAAAGGGGGGCTGGAGCCTCCGAGCTTTGAGGAGCCATGACGCTCCTGACAGCCGATCTTCTTAAACTTTTCCAACTCTGAAACTAAATCTGACTGATCTGCTTTGGAAGCGGCTCTGCTGAGCGCACACTCTGCTGCAGTAATCTGGTAATCATCAGACATACGCGCATGACCTGTTCTTTTGGTTGCGACCCAGAGATTAAGGATGCCAGGATTTACGGCACATGAGAGAGCATGCTTTCTTTCTCTGGTGCCTTGAGATATTAGCCGCCTCTTTTTGCTCCTTTAGTTGAAACTTTTCTGATTCTTTTCATTCTCTCTGCTTCTCTTTTAGTCACTTTCTCCCTCTCTCATTCATCCATCCCTCCTCTGTCTTTTAGTAAGAGCTCACAGAGAGTTGTGGTATAGAGGATCTATAAGCAGCTCTGTTGACTTTGGCCATGGCCAGACAGAAAACTGAGCTTTTAATTTGACTGCTTTAAATATCTGACCCTTAATAAAACAAATATCTTTGTTTGGAGAGGAAGAAATCCCCCCCCCCAAATTCGAGCAAGAAAGGAAAGAGCACTACTGGATGTGTATGTTTGTGTGCTCAGGCTGGTCCGGGTCATGCTTAGTCTTCAAACTGACCTGGCTTAGATAAATAAAATAGAAGAATGTAACAAGCAGCGGAGCCCCCCCCCCCCACCCCAAGTTCAAATGTGGGATTAGATTTCCTGTGTAACCGCACAGCTCGGTGTGTCGCTCTGTAAAATCTGGCTTTCTCAAGTAGGATGCATTTTTTTGACACAAGACCAGCAAAGCAGCAAGTCTCCCGTTTCATCCTGGCAGCAGGAAAAAAGCCCCACTTTTATCTCATTCCAGATCGGCCCTCATCTGTCTGCACTCAGTGTTATTCAACAGTGTCTTACTTTAAATAAACTTCATCGATAGATAGCAAAACTAAAACTGTGCTACTGTCTACACACTGTGACCTGGCATCACCTGAAACATTGTTTATTAGTTTTAGATTTTGACTGCCTTTTTACTAATTAATGTGTGTTTTTTGGGGTTTTTTTACTTAGAGATGGAAAAAAATTCCCACAGACTGTTTTGGACCCCATCCATTTATAGGGTCTTTTCAGCCCTGTTTTGGGGGTATAATAGGCAGGTAGGTGCTTCTAAGTAGTGCTGAAAAACAGCTGGTTGGAAGTGAGGGCTCACATTCACACCTATTGCCAGATAAGAACCACTGGGCCACAGGCATAAGGACTTGTCAGCAATCCCCTGGCAACTAGTCTCTGACTGGTTGGTGAGTGCTTGCTGGCTGTTACTGAGCCTGTGTGAGTAGGAACCTAACCTGGAGTACCCAGAGAAATATGCAGGCAATGGAGGAACATGCAAACTCCACATGAAAAGGCCTCATTATTGCAGGCACATGCTACTATAAGTTGTTGGTGCAGTAATAAGTAATGAATGTCACTGCAAAAAACAAAAAAAAAAACCCTCAGGTTTTGAATCCGAGGTGTCAGACATAAAGAGAAACCTTTTTCCAGACATATTTTCACTGACCTGAAAGAGCAGCATTTCACATTAGATGTTTGTTTTTTTTACCCAAATTCCAGCATTGTATTTTGAGAGCATATTAAACATCTTTTCAACAAGTTTTTGCTGAGTGGCAAAGACCTTCTTCAAGAAAAGATAAAACACTTTGCTGTTTTGCAGTGGAAAACAGCCAAATGATGATATCCATTAGAGAAACAAATGAATAAAATAGAGTTACATACAGTAACTTGAATTTAAATGTAAACTTTGGGAGTTTTTTTTTTTTGAAAGCCATTTTCATTTTATAGCAGCTTTTTCCTTGTGGACTCCTAACAACATCCACTGTATGAATTTTATCAACAGTTGCAACCTCGCTAACATCTTGAGTTGTAACAGACTTGTCTCATGGTGCATGTGGTGCACAAATGAGCCAAATGATAAGAAGGGAGACCGAACATTTGGCTCAATGCTGTGTTCAATATAAGAGCGACATCAGTTTCCACTACTATCCTCTGCCTGGCGACCACTGCAAAAATTTCCTGGCTCTGGTGTAGACCTTTTTAAAAAATCTAGACAGTCAGTTGCCAATATGAGCAGATTTGCAGTAAGTATCCACTTTTCTTTAGTATGTGAAAAAAAAGACAATTAAGTGGGAGGCTGGGAGGCATGATGTATGGATGGATGATGAAAAAAAACAAGTGCAATGAAAAGTAAATGCAAAGCATGACTGACATTCTTGTTCAATGAATGAAATGAATGACAAGATGAGTTTGTTACCTACATGAAGGCTGGAACTAGAGGTTGAAAGGTTAATGATAGCAGAACTGGTTCCATCCGCAAGCTACAACACATATATACACACACAGAAACACACACTTTCAGGTTAGTTTGTTAGAGTTAGCTTCAATATTTGCAACACATCTCAATGATGAATCATAAAAGACAATTTGAAAGTGTTAATCACTCAAAAAGAAGGAACATGATATTAGAAATATACATGAAAATTACAACATTAGACACTGTTAGACATTATCTACTAACATTTGAAGGGACATCAGCGACTCAAACACAGAAACATCACTGTCACCACTATGGAAGAAATGCAGATACCCAGGTCTAAGTCATCACTGTAGATGACCACAGCCCTAACCCCAACTCTAACCCAAGGCAATCAGAATATGCCTTTTTTTCTCCATGATATTGGTAAAATACAGAAGCAATAAATCTGTTTTATCTTCCACCAAAATACACATTAGAGAAGGATTGGGGTTAGGGTTAGTAACGGCCTTATACTTCAGAGAATTTACTCTGATGGACTGTGACAGAACCTAGATTAGGAGGACAAAGAGCCAGATTTACTAAACATGAGTGATTTACAACAGCTGAGCTGTTTTTATTTCATCGCACAGTTAGTTAATTTCAAAATCAAACATAAAAAACACACCTTTTTTTCTGTATTAAATATCATACCATGCATCATATCATGCATAATTAGCAGTAAATTATGTGTCGCAGATGCTAGTAAATCAGTTTGAGAGTCTTTATAAAAACAAACAGTATTTTTGCTTTTACACCACTGTATAATTGTACAGTGCTATATAAACACAACTCACATGAATTTAAAGGCCAGTTTGCATTCGCACCACTCATCAGTAAATCTGGCCTCAAGTGTTTAGACAAAGTTAGAGATCAGCTGAGAACAGAGAAGGATAGAACAAAGATAGGATGGGAAAATCTGAATGCAGTTATTGTATTTTTGTGCCGTCATCACCTTGCAGTGGTAGACTTTATATTAAAAAAATGTATGGACATAACTTGTAGATATTTGTAACAATAGAACCTTCAGAAAAAACTCCTAATGACTTTATGACCTCTTACATTAGTCTGAACTCTTACTATAATTTAATTTACTTTATAGTCCAATAATAGTTATAAATCAGGATGAAAGCATCGTTTATGTTAGGTTGGGCCAACCTTGTTATTTACATGTCAGTACTCAATAAGCATGCAGTGACCTTGTTTTCACAGTCAGATCCCCACGTCCTGACAGTTCCTCGACAGTCCTTGGAGCACCTCTGCCAGGTCTAAGGGGTAAATACTGATGCCTTTATAACCAAAAGCCTGAGTAGCAAAACGGGTGGAAAGTAGGTTTGTGCTCACGGAAGATGATGCAGGTAACCGACGATGGTCAGAATGACTGCCAAAAGTTAACAAATCGTGTTAAATAGTGATATTTGGCTTGTTTCCCAACTGATTATTGTAAGATTCCTATTAAAGAGAATTTATCTCACTACTCTGTGCGATCTCTTGTAAAAAGGATGCTTGTGCACGTGCAGATCCAACTTTTTGTTTAACCAGGTTTTATGTTTGTCATTTTACTGCTGAGCTTTTGACTGCGGAGTACAGGGAAGAGCAGCGTAGAGAGAGAGACTGAAAAACTTAGATGAACTATAGGCCGAAAGAGAAAAAGATTTTACTAAATATGGAAATGGAAAATGAAGACTATGTCTGTCTCTCTTTGTGTCTCCAGGATTACTGCTGCTGGTGAAACGGTATGTATTATGGAAGTGGATAGTGTCCCAGACTTTGGAGAAAATCGTCCAGCCCTAGTAATAGTAGTAAACCCTAGTGAATTTTCAAACATGTGTAATGATTTCAAATTGGAAAACAGAGTATCAGTATTTGTTTGGTTGGAGCAATCTGAACTAATAGCAATAATTCACGGAAAAAAAAAAATGCAGCTCTTAAATGCTAAACTTCTTTAAAAATCAGAACAAAGTTAAGTGGTTTTCAACCCATGTTTAACCAAGGTTACATGCAACCTGATCTCAGTGAATAATGTGAAGTGACCACAGCCTCCTCAAAATGCATTATGTGGTGATGGCACACAAGGCACCAGGAAAACAATGCCAATGGAAAGTCAATAAGGAGTTTGGTTGTGGTGGGTGGACAAATTCCCTGGCAATGATGTTGCCGCAAAAGCTGACGACTCATCCAGAGGTGGGTGTGAGTGTGATGGTAGCTTGAATTACACAAAATTCTCACATAAGGGAGTGGAGTCATTATGAATTGCTGTGGACATCACTGTCCACTAAACTGTGGACAGCGATGTCCTTGTAGTACTATAAATAAATTAGTTATCTATAGTTCCAATATTCAAGTATCCAATTGGACACTTGATTCGATTTGACTACAACTGGTTGCCACATGTCTCTGCTGACTTTGACTTTCATGAAGAAACCTCAGCGTTTAATCATTTTATTTTGCACAAGCTGTGAACTGATCACCATCCCACTTTTATTCTTTAAAAGTTTGCAATCTTCAAGTTAAGAAGAAACAGATGAAGCTCCACAAAGATTGATTATCAAAGACCAATTTAATTAAACAAGTTAGCTGTGCGCCAAGTTTGGGTTTTTTGCATTTTTTTTTTTAAAGTGCAACGAAGAATTTCAGCAGTACAAAGAATCCGCTGAAACAAAGCTGCTTGTTGCTGATCAAATGTCACACTTTGCTCCATTAATTTACAACTTCTAACTCATCGCCCGGTCTGAATCTGCAAATTGGGTTGACAAGAGTGCAGATTTTCTTTTTTCTTTTTAAGCTGTCACTGCAAATTTATCATCCAGTTGCGTGACTGTTATTGTACCCACACAAAGCTGTTCTGATGATGAACTGCACATTTTAATTGGATAAGGGTGTTAATGTCAGGGAGTGTACACTGATTTCAACACCCGCAGACGCACTAATTAACCTCGCTTATTTAGCTCATGTTGTACATATTTTTTTGAACTCCCATGTCACTAAACATTTACCGCTGCCCTCCCCCGTCAAACACAACAAGGCAATTGAGGTTTTGCATCAGTGCAAGAGAATGGAAAAATGGTCAGTGTCGTAAGAATGAGGTAACAGCAATATATTAGAGACAGTCCCATGATGTCTCCTTATGTTAAATAGTGCACGTATTTGTGTGTATGTGTTTTCCTTATGATGTAAATGCATAAACACGTCTCCATAATGTTGATCATTCAGTTTTAACATGAAGTTTTGGTAGGTTTAGTCAAGGGTTTAATTATCATTTAGATAAATTAAAGTCAATGTAATGTTCTCTAAGTGACAGAAACACAAGTGTGTGTGTGTGTGTGTGTGTGTGTGTGTGTGTGTGTGTGTGTGTGTGTGTGTGTGTGTGTGTGTGTGTGTGTGTGTGTGTGTGTGCGCGCACGCGCGCGCAGCTTTTGTGGCGCCTGTGGGTTAAGGGATACCAAGGAGGGCTGCACAGAGAAATTAAAAAAGGGAAAAATTCCAGCAGGCATTTCAAGATGATGAAAGGATCAGTGAGGGGATGATTGGCTGATGAACCACAACAATGAAGCGAGAGAGAGGAAACGGAGGAGGATAACATGAGGATTCCCCCTAATGAGCTGCCACATTAAAACAGCTGCCAGCTTGATCGATAGAGAAGGGAAGAAGGAATGAGAAAATGAATTAAAAGGGTAAAGAGGGGAAGGCAAAAGACGGATGGAGAGAGAGAGTGTGAGAAAAACTGGGTTGACTGGAGAGGGAAAATAAAAAACAGAGGTGAAGCAAGCTTGAAAAACAGAAAGATGGAGAACAATAAAATGGAGAGATGAAAGGATTACTGAATAGATGAAAACTGCGCAAAAGAAAGTATGGCTAAAGTGAAGATAACAAGAATGGCGATAAATAGAGATAGTAAAGTAGGAAGGAATTTAGAAGGGAAAGGGCAGAGGGATGTAAGGAATGGAAGGATACATAATGAGTGAAAATAAGGACAGAAGAAGAGATGGAGCAAAGGAGGTTTTACTGGGAAAAGGGAATAGAGTTAAGTAAATTTTATGTAACAAGGAAAAGAAGCAAGGAAGGAAGGCAGAAGAAAAACATAATTTGGTAAAAGCTAAAAAGAGCCAGGAAACTGAGCAGAAAAGAAGGAACAACAACTGATAAATAAAAGGAAGAAGTTAGTTAGACGGCAACAAAAAACAGATTTAGAGAGTGCATCTAAAACAAGGTAAAAGGCCACTGAGACATCAGCTACTACCTTGTGGGCCAATGGTCATTATGCTAAAAGGCAGCAGCAGCACAAACGCAATTAAGTTATCAAGTTCAGTGAGTGTTATTAGTCAGCTGTGTTGGCACATCTACCAGTCAAACTGGCGGTGTTCCTAACTTTAAGCCCCAGTTTGGCACAAGTTTTATCTGTCGGACAGATGGCCCCACATTCGAGTCTAGAATACTTTGGTATATAGATAAGTTCATGGTCGACACAGTCAATACATGGTGCCCAGGTCCTGTGCCTACAAAACAAGCCACAATGCTCAGGCCTCCACTGCTGTGCCTGAAATTTAGTTTTCTTGAAATGTGGTGCCGTGGATTATGGACACCACTTTTGCCATGTCTTTACACAATGTTCCAAGAAGCAAATTGGCAAAGCAAGGCCATATGCCAATAGTTGTTTTTTGTTTGCTTGTTTTTTAGAGGGAAGAGGCTTTGTCTTGGCAACCCTTGCAAATCAACCAATTGCATTTGAGAAGCAGCATCTGTCTGTAATTTGTCCTTTTAAATCCTATGGAAGCAGTAAGGGTGTAGGTAGTACAGACTTTATGGACTTCATAGAGTCCTATAAAATCATTCTTTTTCATATGACTGGGCATTTCTTCTATTAAGTTGGTCATTTTACCCTGGGAGTCCATGAGGGGTAGTTCACTTCTCGAGGAAGTCCAAAGTGGCTACTTGAGGAACTGCAGTTTTTGGCAATTAAGCATCCATTTTACAGCACTGGATATTTTGCAAAGAAGGAAAGTGGCAGGAAGTGATATAAAAGTAGTGTGGGGAAAAGCTGAATGTAAAGAATGAAAACCAAATAATCGTTTTATTGTGCAGAGGAGAGAGAAGAGGGAGAACAATAGACAGAAGCAAAGGAGGAAGACCAAGGGTCTTCAAATAAAATGACTGACAGCTGATGACAGCAGAGAGGGGAAACTGAGGAGAAGAAAAGAAGAAGTAATAGACATCAGCAAGAAGGTGCAGGGCTCCAAAACAGAAGTCTTGAATTGTTTTACTCTCACAGAGGAGGCTGACAGAAATCACGAGCTTGGAATTCTTTCCAGAAAACTCACAAGTCCTCTGCAGATTCACTGTCTTCAAAAGTTACTTCAGTATTCTCAAAGGGGCCAATCCAGTGGTTTTCCATGTTGTAGCCCATTAACTTCAAATCCTGCACACTTAAACATTACTGCAGAACATTTTCCAAGGCCTGCCACACTGTCTTTAGTGATTTCTGAACAGGCAACCATTGGTTTTGCATAATTACAGTTCAGAGCAAATACCAACCAGCAGAGACAACTCATCTATTCTTTTAGTTATGTTAAAGGAATATTTTCATATTTTGATGAGTGTTTACTTTCTTATCATGGCTGCCAGATGGGTATTTTAGCATAAAGATTGTAGACAAGGGTGCCAGTACCTTTACCATCTCCAAAGGTAAGAGCAAGACTTCTAACCTTAATGATCATGTAGGCTGTTTGTTCCTACCCTCTGACCTAACATACAATGATCATAGAGGCAGAAATATGCCATAAACTGTTAAAAGTGCTGAAAAATAGACTGGCCATTTTTGATGACACAATGCTATCGTAAAAGTATGGTTAAGTTTAAACAGAGTTAAATGTTGAGACTTTTTAGAACTCCTTTAATGCCACTAAAAAGTGCCCACAAACATGCTCAACCAGTGTGGTGGTCCAAGTGACAACAACCCAGGGCTTTAAAATGAAGCCAAAACACGAGTGCCAAAAAGTGCAGTTCTTCTAATGGACACATAGGGCTGACTTCACAAGTTTGTCAGTCCCCAACAGGGTCTTATGTTAAACTGTTAAAATAAAAAACATATTTGAGAGGCAAGAAAATAGTGTTTGCTTCAATAGACTATAAAGCTATGTCTTCACAGAAACCAGTACAGTGCCATGGTGACCAGACACCGCAGAAATGACACTTGTTGACTTCAAGCTACAGGTGACACAAAGTAAGCGGGTCCTGAAATACACTTTCCTCAACTTGGAGGCAACCAACTGAAGTGATTGTCAATAAGAGTGCCAGATACCACAGATAAACCTATGACCTGGTAGTGAATACATTAGCGGATTACCTAGGAAACTGGAGTCCGAAATGTCCACTGGCGATTAGGGCTGAACGATATATCGCATTTGCGATAATATCGCGACATGATCAAGTGCAATTTTCTAACCGCAAAGGCTGCGATTATACTCTGGACATGTCCAAATTCATGGGCTGCATCCTCCTGAGGCCGCATTTGTAGACCGATTACGTCACAGCGACGCGCCGAAGGCTGTCCAAATTACTACCATATCCCAGAATTCATAGCGCGGCCCAGCCAAACTCCAGTTTCCAGCAATGGCGGCCGCTACTAAGTTTTAAAATTACTCATACTAATCTTTCTGGGTCACAAAATAAACTTTTAACATATTTTCAGGCGAGAAAGTAGTTGTGTAAACATCAAATATCTGCTCGGTTTATCAAGATATCCCATATTTGCAAAAGTGCTTCGACGTTTTCAGAGGCGTCTGCTACCCACCAGCTCGACAGCTAGCCGGGAGCTCGAGGGTTACTGATGCGGCCGAGAGCGGCACAACTCCCGGCACATCATTTTCAGATCACCGCGGAGTTTCGCTGCTCGGGTTAAACGTAATATATAAGTCACTTAGACAACCTAAAAATGTTATTGTTGGGCTTTTTTCAGTGTTTTGTTTGTTCGTGAGTAAATCGGTTTGGCTGAGATTAAAGTTATTAGATTAGATAAAATAAAACTTTATTAATCCCCCGGGTGGGTTCCTCCTTGGTTTTCACACAGCTGACTAAACGTCAAACAGAAAACTTATTAAACAGAAGTATGAGACAGTCGAGAATTTACACCAGTGTCTGGTTATATTTTAGATAGCAAGAAGCAGACGGCCGAGTTTATTAAACTCCACCGAGACAGCGGTGACGCTAATCAGAACTAGACCGTCCAATTTCACGCCTTTAAATTTTAAAGGCGTGTTTGTGTGTGTGTTTATACAATTGCTATTATGTTTGCACTTTATGTGTAATGTTACTGACTGCAGAGATCAGTAAGATGTGTGTATTTTTTATTTATTAGTTTTATTTATTTAATATTATTTTTTAATTGAATGACTGTCTAGTAGTTCACAGATGTCGAAAAACTGAGTGTGGTAAAGCCACTGATTTTGTTTATGTATATTTCTGCAATCTGCACATTGTACTGACTTTCATTTTAATGTTTACACCAGGGTTCCTTGTCAGCACTTTATGCTCAGATGTTTGTAAGCTAAAAATAAACTATTGTGTATGTTCAAATATACTGTTGTGATTGAAGAAGTTAAATAAAAATGTCAGTCATCAATTCATGCATCACCTCATGTCATCATAACAGAGGTCTGTCTTCCAGGAAAGAACAGTTTAAAATTAATGTAATATAGTATTGGCCATACTATATGATGTATTGCTTGTCTTTGTTTAATAATACAGAAGACAAAGACCTTAAAAAATAATCGCATCGCAATCGCAATATTGGGGCAAAAAAATCGCAATTAGATTATTTTCCATAATCGTTCAGCCCTACTGGCGATCAATGGTCAACTTCGAAGAGATACATGACAAGTGAATCGCTCCCTGTGTGAGTGACAAATGTGCCAATGCAGGCAGCTGGAGCCAATCAGTGTCTGCTAGACCTCATCCATTGCTTCAAGTCATTAAATTCAACTGAATTCATTTTTTGTTTACATGTGGGGTAGCTGTAGCTCTGGTGGTAGAGCAGGTCATCTACTAACTGGAAGGTTGGTGGTTCTGTCCCCGTCATGCCAAATAACATTGGGCAAGATACTAATACAAAGTTCCTCTCCGAGTAACTTGGGATCTGAGTAACTCCCAGGTTAGATTCTGATTTTGTCATTCAAATCAAATTGGTTCTGACTCTGAATAAAAAACCCATCACATCAGAGACCAAAACTCTACTGGTGAACCTTGAAAATGGAAAGTTTATATTGGCTGTGTGTGGTTATGCATGCTGCAAATATAAAAAACACCTTTGACAAACTACAGTTTGGTTCAGAAGCATTTCCAGACATGTTCTTGTACCATTAGTAGTTGTTATTATTATTATTATTATTATTATTATTATTATTATTATTATTATTATTATTATTATTATTATTATTATTATTATTATTATTATTAATAATAATAATAACCTTAATAATCAATAGCCCAGCAAAGCACTTATTACATGTATTTACTTATTGTTGGGCCTACTGGTAACTCTTCTCCTCCTAACACTATTTTTAGAAAATGTAACAACAACAACAACAAAAACATCTTAAACATAATAATGACTTTGCGTTTTTGCAGTTTTGGGGGGGACCACAGTTTGATGACAATGCATTCCTCCTGAAACTTTCCAGCTCCCTTCAGTCCTCAAACATGATTACACAACGATAGCTGCGGTCTGCGAGTGTGTGTTTAGCATTTATAGCGCTGCATTATTTATGTTTGCTCCCTTCAACGGAACCTCGTGCGGTCTGCCAAACCAATAAAGCCAAATTATGTCACGGTCTAATTCTATACAATCTTCTATTCACTAATACACACAATGAAACCACTTACGACTGTGGACCAGGAGGGGGGTAAGAGGGGATATTTTAAAAAAATGCTTTAAAAAGACTACATTTTGTTAGTAATTGACTTTGTGTGTTCTTCAAACTGGGATGTCAAAAATCTTTGACCAGTTATCTGGTGAAAGAAGAAAGAGAAAAAAAATGAAAGGGTAAGACAGTGGGACCTGTTGCTATGAGCCTAATAGGGCTGTGTCCTGTATATAGGTTCCCTCCTCACCACTATCCTTGGCAGTTTTAACTCAATGTGAAAAATAGCCTTTACTAAATAAACAATTTTATCTGCATTCGAGTGATATTGTTGGATAGGCTCTTTTTTTCCTTTTCTTTTGTCAAAGATTTTGGATTTCAACAGGAAGGTGAAAGTCACAGCCCAGCCAGAGAATCCTTATGTTAGTGAGAGGAAATTTAGAGATGAACAGAAAAGTGTTTTTGATGCTTTAAAGGCAGTTTTGTGGCAATTATTTAAAGTACTAATTACCAGTAATTACCTACAGAGTAATTAGCCAATAAATGTACAGTGTTGTGTACACAGAGCAGGTTTAGGCAACTAGCTGATACAAAAAGCTCTTTTACCTGGTCAGACACAAGCGGCTGCTCATCATCGATGTCAATAAAAACCTCCCCAGAAATTAAATGGGGCGTCTCACCTACACGTGCCAACACACACAGGAAAAGAAGACACTTAACATTTATCATCAGTGTTAATCATTTTTGCTCTATTTTTTTCCACTGCTGTGTGCCTTACGTCTCCATCCTTCCTCCTCTCCCTCCAACTCCACAGCTTGCTCATCTTCTTGGTTGTAGTGGTACTCCTCCAGCGAGCGGATGGTGCACTGCCCAACCACCGGCTTCCTCCCAAACTGACGATTGTCAATGACTTTGATGACAATTGGCGGCATGTAGAGCTCCTCTTGGGGAAGTCTCTGTGGTGAGATGGAGGAAGATGAAAACACAGGGACTTAAGCGTCTGGCTGCTTAACGTCTATTTCTAATTGGTTATGCCACCTGCCTGCGTGATGTTGACTGGCTGTGGCTGCTGATTGCCTAAAACTGATTGGTCACCAAAGCATGACCAATCAAGGCTTAAATGGACCTTTTCAGATGTAAAGGAAGAAATAGCTGAATCTGCAGAGGTGCAGATACCATCTTTGTGATGGAAATCAGGGTACATACAACACTTTGAGTTAAAGTGTCTTGACGCATGCTCAATCATCCAGGTAAGGAAATCCCCCAAAAGTTGATTCTGTTCATCTGGACGTAGCGTTTTCAGTTGGAGAAACGTTTTGTCACTCATAATCAAGTGACTTCTTTAGTCTCAGCTGACTGCAGGTTCCCCCAAAACCTTTCAACAGTACCTTTGCACAATGCTGAAATTAGCCCACTGATTGAACAGTAGGATGGGAGGTCAGTTTCTTGATCATTGGATTAATATGCAAATTGTCATGACCACTGATCATTGACAATCTTACAATTCTGTGATTGCAGCCATTCCCCAACTCTGTGAATGGTACTGATGGCCATTGATCAGTTGTCACTGACAGTAATGAAACATTTCTCCCACTAAAAATATGACATCCAGATGAAAAGAATCAACTTTTTGGGACTTTGAGTTAACATATAAGTTGAGGATTTTAATATAAGGTTTGCAAGTAAAGTGACACAAAAAAAAAAGATAAAACAAAAAAAAAATAAAAAACACACACACAAGTTGCGGTAAACTCTGTCCTTTTCAGTATATGCCATTTTGTTCTGTCATGTAAGTGTCACTTCCTTGCATTATATATGGCTCCATTAATCTTAATCGCACACTAGAGATTTTCACACCAGTGTTTTGCAAAAACAGACTGTTGTGAACTTCTGGGAATGATGACCCTGAAGGTCCAAAATGAAGGCTGTTACTGCGTTGTAGGACTACAGTTTGCTCTGTAAAATAAAACAATGAAATGATATTTCATCCTAAGCCTTTCTTATTTATTATTATAATTATGTATTTATTTTAAACTAAAGGTACTCCTGTGCAAACACTTTGGGAAGCTGTGCTTTTTTTCAGACTTCCTCCTCAGTAGTGTTTCTCCTGTTATTTTACTGTTGTCGTCTTTTATGGCTGCACAGTGGTAGGAACATCACATTCCATGTGCTTTTATTTTGTTCTATGCACATATCAGCGTATGAAGCCCATTCTCTTTAAACAAACAAACAAATAACCGCAAAGAAAAAACAAAAACCAAGAATGGACCTTATTCATGTGAGTTTATGGAAAAAATCTAATCAAACCTTTCCAGAATTACTCACAGCTGACTTAACTAGAGCAGAAAGAACAACTTATATCTGCCACAGCCCAATAAAACAATTAGAAAGTTACTAAACAACCACAAATCTGATCAACACTGAGCATTTTATCTTCCTGTTTTCATACAGTCATCATGATCTTCTATTAAAGAGGATTCAATTTAGATTTAAATGACATGTAGCAACATATTTAGTGAAATCTATACAATCCTCTCTTGCGATTTCCTGTATAAGATCTGACTTTTGGTCCAGAACGTCTGCCCCCTTTAAATTTGCAACCTTCATTGGGTTGTACGTCTGCAGGCTTTAGAAGACAAGCAGACCATCACTTGACCTGCCAGGCATGTTCTCCCGCTTGATGCTGATACTGTAGGTGCTGCAGCTGGCAGAGCTTCTGCAACAGCTATATACTTAAATAAAATTCAACTGGCTCGAGTTCCCTCAATCCCTCTTACTTTTACAGAGAGCTGCAGAAGAAGAATCTCAAAGAACCAGCTGCATAATGAAACCCTCAAAACATTTACAGCAGCTACATCTGAATACAATATGGCAACACAACCTCATTTATCCAAACTCACTCAAAGGTAAATAAACAATGGGCTGGCAACTGTAATCTGTTTGACCTCTCTGGCTTTAAGAAAGGCTTAAGTGAGGCTGATGATGCTAAACTCACACAATAAACTGAGAGAGCTAACATTAGGTGGTTAGACACTTCAAAGAGAAATATTTAAGGAAACTATGCCCATGACATTTTCTTTTGCTCCCGTGGCATAAGAAAACACTAACGCAGTCATCTTAAGGCCTTAATATTGTTAACATTAAATGCTTGGAATTGGTTCAGCGGCTAAATTTAAGGGGAAAAGAAATGTGCACATTTCCACAGTCCGATTGAGGCTGTCACACTCGTGCGGTGGTCAAAACAGGACCTTAATCTTGTTAACATTAAACTGCAGGAGTCAAAGCAAGGATCTGCATTTAAGGGGAAAAAAGTGAATATTTCCATACACCAGTTATAGCTGTCATAATAAAACACGGAGGTGATCAACTTCAGACCTTAATATTGTTAAACTCTCTAGCCTGTTTGGAGCCGCTGTTAGGAAAATGTGTTTAATATTTCCATATTTCAGTTTAGGTTTTCATAAGAAAACACTTAGGTGGAATTCAATGGCACCAATGTAAACTCAGTGGAAACATATTCTCAGAGGACAGTGTTACATTCGAAGGATAAGTAACGACTGGTACGATTCCCTGCTCTGAAGATTGCGGCTGGTCTGATTAAAATAAATGAGTGAATTAAAAAACGCTCTTTGCAGAGTGACAGCGAGGGGAGCGCAGGCGTCAACGTGCATGCAGTTGGGTTTTTTTAGCGACCATACAACCCTTTTTTTTAACCTGCTATAACTTGTGTTCTTTCATAATAGCCCACTATATTCAACTCTGCAATTCCTCTCAGCCTTACAAGGCATTTTAGCTCACTTTTGGCTCCCACTTACACATGGAAATAAATTTAGTGAAACAAGAGAGATGAAAAGATGTCAGAAGCCAATTTCATGTGAGTAGTCTTGTAGTCTTCACATTGGTAGCCTGATACAAGACCCCAAACATAACCTTCAAACTACAACAACTGCCCAAATAAAGTTTTATTTAAAAAAAAAATGCATATAGATAGACAGCATATAGGGCAGAGGTAGAGAACTTGCCCTGCGGGTGCTCAGAAAATAACCTGATGTTGAACCTCCTTAAAACAAAATAACTCATAATGGACTTGGGAGGCACAGACAGGTCCACTCCCCTCTCATTATAAATGGAGAATGGGTGGAATCTGTCTCCACCTTCAGGTATCTGGGCACCGACATCTTCGCTGATCTCACTTGGACCCACAACACCAACGCCCTGGTAAAGAAAGAGCAGCAGCGGCTGCACTTTCTCCCTGCCGGCTTTCTACTGCTCCTCAGTGGAGAGCGTGCTGGCCGTTTGGTACACAGGGGCCAAGACTGAGAACAAGAAGGCCGTGCAGAGGCTAATTAACACCACCCAAATAACCACTAGCTAGCTAACACTTGAGATGGGATGACCCTATTAGTAAAACCTGATAACCCATAACTGAACTACATGTCAGATAATGCACTGTGTGTGAGACACCCCTGATATTACCAGTGTCAGCTGGTTAGCAATTTGTGCCCTTTTATGTACTTACTTGCAGATTCATGTGCAAATGTGACCATAACTTCATTACACAATCACAAAGTCTTAACAAATATAAAACTTCTACATATTTTATTTATTCCTAGGATCCCTGAACAAGGTGGAAATGTCTGCCTCTTCAGTGGTGGAAAATAAGATGAATTGGTTTATCCAAAGAAAACTACATCGATGTTAAAGGTATTATCCCTGATTTACTAAACATCAAACTCAGCTTACTATTGACCTTGTACTACAGTGACATCCACTTTAAGAACATCCAGTAAGCATCTGTACCCTCCACCATACCCATGGCAAACATATCCACCCTGCATTTATGGTACATTAATGCCTATGCTAATAGCCATGGAAGATAATTAACTCTTATCTGAAGAAACATTCACTTTTCTAAAAATAAATTTTTAAAAATCTGCTGCAGCACACAAGGAAACCTATAATTTTCTTGGAAAAAGAGAAGGAATTTCTCTATTCTGCCATTATTGTGGTTTCACTGATGAAGATAAATGAGTAACACAAACCACAGCAGAGCTGTCCTTAACATGGAAGCTGTGGGCACTGATTACTCTGTGTGTTTAAGTCTAGTACAGCATAGCTCACCACATCAAGGAGAAGCGTATTAATGTCAAAGTTAGGCTTCTTCTTCACACTGCGGATGACGCAGCTCTGGACCATGCTGCCTCCACACTCCACCTGCAGGCTGGGGGAGGTAACGCTGGCCAGCTGGAAGCTCTTCAGGTTCCGGACGCCCCATGCTAAAATCTGTCAGGATGACACAGAAAGAGTAGTGTTGGTGTCATTTTTAGACTTGTAATAATTAAATCTATCAAACTGCTCATAGATATTCAAAATTAAAAAAACAAAAACAAAATGAAGATCCTTTAAGTTTCTTTGAGTTTAAATTATAAAAATATTAATACTGAAAAACAACAGAAACTCTCAGTTGAACAGATTTTTAATCATATATAATGACTGAAGAGGACACCAGATCCAGACTCATAGAGAAGCATTAAATGAAACCAAGCTTTAAGGCAAACCAAAAATCCAGCAGGAAAAGCAGGAACTTGTGGGAAACACTGGGAGCTTTAAAGAAATAACTACAGTGACGCTACAAACAGGGACGGCAAGAAATAGGAAACACGATGATCCAACAAAGGACAAGACAAGACAATTTATACACATGGTAATGAGGCGAGGGGTAAACAGGTGGGAGACACAGTGGAAACAAATCATGGATAACAAGACACAGGACGACAAACCCAACACAGGACACAGAGTTCAACATGTACCAAAATAAAACAGGAAGAGAGACACAGCAGAACAGCAATATTAGATCAACGTAACACAACTAAACTAAGGACCATGACAGACAAGACCAACACAAAGACAAGCCTGAGGGAACAGCAAGGGAAGGCTAAAGGGAACTAATAAAGCTAAAGTCATCTATAATTAAGACACACATAACACAATAGAGAATCAGTACCAGGGATCAAAAGACTATGATCATTTTCACCGTTTCTCAGCACCCAGGAAGGTGGTGATAATGAAACAGAAAAGTTAAAGCAGATAATTAGTGATACCTCGATGGCGGTTCTCTGCAGAACAGGTTTGATTCCCTGAGGAATCATGAAGACATTTGGCTCTCTCTGAGGCGGTGGGTAGGGAAGGTCTGACTCCTCCGGCTGTGAATATGGATGCAGGAAAGTAGCAGGTCATCAACAAGTGACCAATGAGAATTTGTGCAGTCATGGAGTATTGGAATCATCTGAGAAATGACTCCCCGACTAGGAAAATCCCCTTTTCTGGGTGACTTTAGTGACTTGAAATTACACAAAAATCTGGTAAAGGTTTGGTTTAAGGTAAGAAACTTTAAATCAATTGACTTATATGGCTAACGTTTAATCAAGAAGGTGATATGACATTGTCACTGTTTAAAGCAGTCCATGAGCAATAACGTAGATTAGGCAGAAAACACATTTATTAGCTGGATAACAAGTCTTAAATCTCTGTAGTGTTTTTGCTGTTTCCAAATTCAAATTTAAGAACACATCAAATTCTGAAGAGGAATTTCCCAGGTCGGGACCATCCAAGCAGCACATGAATGCACAACAACGATTTAAACAGCTTGCCGTGCTATTTACTGCCAGGTGAATTGTTCTATGGAAACAAACATGAAGAAATGTTAAATGACAATGTTTAGGATGAGTATATCAATTTTGTTTTAGAGTGTTAATACCACACAAATGTAATAACATTTAACATTAAAAAAAACACTTTAAAAAGCATAAAATAGTACTTTACAACAAGCAGCCTGTTATGTATTTTAAAGCATGCAAATTTAACATTTATTTGGATTAAATATTTTGAATACAAAAGTAATGTAGAAGACCCAACAAGCATGTTAATCCTAAAATCATATAAAACACGTTGAATGTATTTGAAACTCATTGTGTTTGTCAATTTTAAGTTTGACTGAAAAATATAAAAATATGCATCACATTAAATTTCCTACATTGTAAATTTATAAACCACATAATCCAAATATATGTAAAATTAAGATGCGATTAAAATGCATAAGAGGCAAAAATATTTTTGCACCTACAAGAATCTGTAGAAGACCAAAGACAACATCGGTAAGCATTTCTCCTTCTGAGCTTCAGTATGTTTTCCTAAAAAGGTGTAATTATAGTAACAGAAACATTATCTGATTATGATATAATGTTCTCTTTCTTTCTGTGACACAAAATTATTAACTGTACTCACTAATGATAAAATTTAATCTGGAATCTTCTGAAAGTGAAACTTTCTTAAGCTCCTATAAAAAAGGTAAAAATGATTTAAAGTCTGCATGCATGCTGTCTTTGGACTTCCATACGCATCTGCATACAACATACAACAAACCACGTGTAAAAACCACACAGTGTTAGATTACTGCTGATCAAAAATAAGTAAATAAACATTTCAAGTTTTAGAAAAAGGGGATGGCTTTTAACATGCACGTGAGATAAAATTATTAGCGTATGCAGTAAATGGACAGAGACATCAAATGGGATGACCATGGATGGATTTGACTTTGTGTTTCTATATTGTACCCATTGCTGCAGGTTTTCAGAGAGGAATCCTGGAAACATCAGCTGAAGAAGCCAGAATGAAGAAAAAAGAAAATAATTCAGCACAAAAGATAAATGAAAAGAGCTGTAACTGCACAAATATACTGCAACATGTGGGGTGTTTTTGATACGACTGGAAGACAGGCTGTATACTGCATACAAGACGCATAAAGCTGAAGTGAAGACAAATGCAGAAGTGCCATGAATCTGGCTACTGGAGGAACTGCAGAAATTAGCGTTAATTTTTATTTGCCTTTGATGTCACTTGCTTATTTTATGATCTCCAGTTTCAAGATGCTTTTGTCAATTATGGCTCCCAATTACAGTAAAATAGGTCATAAAGCACCGTATTGTTCATGGTGTAGTAACTTTGTGACTGACAAGTTACGTTTGATCCGATCCTCGATCAGGGAATTACAAAAAATGTTAAAGTTGTGGCTTCAAAATAGAACATCACTGTGTCCCCTTCTATCTTTTACATACAGTTTATGAAGAAAGCAGCAGAAAGAAAAACTGAAGAAAGGACTTCATAATAAATTATTCTGATTTAGCCAGTTTGCTTACTTTGAGACTTTTCCTAACAAAAATCAAAAATGGGGGGAAAAAAAAAGTTATTTAAATTTTTTTATGAATATTTACTCTTTGACTCTCCTAGACTGTGTGATAGTCTCATATCAGTCATGTTTACTGTCAAACATTTAAATTTAGAGAAAAACGGTACAATACTTGGTGTGGTTTTACCTCATCTAAGATGTGGGTGGAAGTCAGGAAATCTCCCTGTAGGTGATACGACATGAGTTATATTTCAAAGTTAAATGGAAAAGACAAAAATTCAAGAAGGAATGGGAAAAAATGGAGATAAACGTACCTCTTGACCTGGAATATGGTGAAGTGACGGCTGTTGGAATAACAGTGAAATCAAGACTCGTCCTCAAAGACTAAAGCATCCATATCAGAACCACATGCCTTTTTAAAAACTTTGAATATGACAAGAAGGAAAAAGACCAGTAGGTGAAAGTGTCAAGTTGACCTCTGACCTTTTCTCTGCGTATAAGCTCAAAGGCAGCCAGCAGCTCGCCAGCGTTCTTGTCCCCTCTGCGAATTGGGAACCAGGCCAGGCGTGGCGACCGAGTCAGTGAGGGCTGGCACACGCAGCGACCCATGAACTCATCAGCTCCCTGAAGAATGAAAACACAACATAGACATACATGTTACATCCATGTTTTAGCAATATAGGAAGACAAACAGATGTTCAAAGACCTCTAAATAGCTTTCATGAGATTTAAACACTCACGTATGTGTCCTGATCGTAGAGTTCCACTATAATATTGGGGGGGCTGGCCATCGTGACCTCGGAGTCGCCAAAAATCTCCACTTCATAGAAGATGAGCGTCTGGTCCCAGGTGGGATTGAGAGTGTTTCGCACCGTCACCGTCTTCTGGGATTGGTGGAGGAAGGATACGATCGCGTAGGGGTCTGGAGAGAAAAACACTGTGAGCCTTTCTTTTCGCTAGTTTAAACTTGGTGAGAGTACATATGACTCAAGGTCTGGACGTTTGGCAGAGTGAGGTCATTTATTTTTTAATGGCTCAATATTTGTTTACTCAACCTATAGGGTTTCCTTTACCTATGGAAGATATAATGTTATTGATGTATTAGACTGGATTATTAAAAGGATTTTTTGCATGACAGTTCCATCCATCCACTTATCTGGGTCCAAGAGAATACCCATTTTAGAAGGGAAGCCCATAGCGCCCTCTTCCAGCCATTTCCTCCCACTGTGGACCTTCACAGGGAGGATAAGGAGTATTATCCTCCTGGAGTTGGAACATAAGCTCAGGTCCTTTTCCTTTAAAAAGTTACCACCACCACCACTATAATCTGCTAATCCAGACAGGCCTACCCAGAACTTCACCAATGCTGCAGAGGAGTGTCAACCAGGGCAGCCCCTCAACATCCAGAGCCTTAAAGGAGTCCCAGTGAATTGTATCCAACCCACAGGCCCAGTGAAACAGAGTCATCTCCAGACCCTGCATCGTCTACAGAGGTCGTACTAGTGGGGTTTAGGAGATGGGTGAACTATTACATCTAGCTTGATGGATACTGAAGAGTTTCAAGAAGCTGGCCCTTAGTGATGCATTAATGAGAAGATTTGTCACTTGCAAATTAGAAAGAATGAAATATAATGCAACTTCTCAGAGAGACCAAACATGTATAAGCAGAAAGGGTAGTTTCTGTTTTTCACACTGGGTCTCATTTTGGTCACTCCCAAAAAAAAAAGAAAACAAAAGGAAAATTAAATGGTTGCAACATCTTCTGGGCGAAGGTTTTGGAAGCTGCTTACGAGCTTTTGCCGCCCTAATTTGCAAAGCAGAGAGCAAGGTTATTATTGAAGATGCTGAGTGAGTTTTTAAAGACGGTCCTCGCAAGTATAGCAGTACAAACTTATGCACGATTATGTCCAAACTGTCCTGGCGTCCTGCACAGTGACATCAGCAGCTTGGGAATGCCAAGCTGGAGACAGAGGGCTGGGAACGCCGCTCTGGGAAGTTTGTTATTCCAGGTTAAAACGGCTCTCCTCCATGTTAAACACACACACACACACACACACACACACACTGAATTAAACACATGTAGCCTACGTACAGTTACACAGACTGAGTAGTTTGTTGTTTCAGGCCGGGTAAAGAGTCTCTGTGGAGCCGTTAGCATTGGAGTAAACAGAAGTTAAGATGCATTTTCCCACCAGCCCTCAATTAACCCTATATCTAAGACACACACACACACTCGCACACAGTGTACAGACACACCACCCATGGTGACCCATTCAATTACCGTCCATTTCCAACATCCCATTAGCTCATAAAAACCACAATACAAACAGCCCCGGGGGGTTATGTAAGTCTGTGCTTGTGTGTTTTTAGTGAGAGTGTGTGTGTTTATGTTTGTGTAGAGGGGAAGCGGCAGTAGTCAGGACCCTGGTGGGAGCCACAGAGGGACATAAGCAAACGAAGACTGGGAAAAGAGAAAGAGGAGAGGAGGGAGGATGGAAAGAAAGAGAAAAGGAGGGAGGAGAGGACAGGAGGAAAAGAGCATTATCTCTAAATGTGGAGATTTTGATCCAAGATTAGATACAGTTTAAAGGAAGAATGATGAAAAAAATCCAAGAAGGGGAATCAGTGGAATCAAGCCACACAAGCATTCTTCATGACTTTATTTCTGCTTTTTGAGGGAACATAGATCCTTACAAAAGACACTCTGTCAGAATAAAATACTAAAGAGCTTCGCGGCAGTTAAACCTGCAATGTTTAACTTTTGTCTCAATCTTCTGCGTACAGTATGCCCATGAATGACCGCAAAAAATAACAAAGTACAGCCAGCTTGATAGAAATAGTGGTGAGCACAGTGCATAGCACTTTCTATAAAGTACCTGGGTGTATTAGACGTTAGTGAGGCCTGTACAGCCTACTTGGGCTACCAAGAATCTAATCAAACAAGTTCTTAAATTCCAAAGTCATCAAATATTGTCTCTACGGGGGAAAGAGTTACGTCATTTTAACATGAGAACATGGGAATGGACTCTAGTTTGAATACAGCTTCAAGTGGTCATTTGAGGAACTGCAGTTTAAGGGATCGTCGGGGCTTTTTTTAACCTCAAGAAGTTAAACTATTAGGAGAAAATAGTCTCGCCTCTTTGTGGCTTTTGTGAGCACAAAGCTTAAATCAAAGCAGGAAGTAAACCAAACATGTAAAGAGAAGAAACACTTCATCAGCTGATTGCTCCACTAGTTGCTTCGTCAGCAAGCAGTTTCTTGCTCTGGTAAGATCATTGCTTCAGCAGGTTGAAAGAAGCAAACAAACAGAGGCAGACGGCAAAGGGCAAACGGGGAACTATAAAGAGAAGCTTAAAAAGACAGATGTGCAGGAAAAGCAGAAAGAAACACAGACAAAAGATGAAAGGCAATCAGAGAAAAAGACAACAGACAGAAGGAAAAAGAAAACAAGAAAGACCTCAGCGTCTTTAATCATGGATGCCCAGACGCCATGTTACACCAGATTAACGCACAAGTGAAGCCCATCCATCAACTCTTCTCATCCATTACATTGTGTGTGTGTGTGCGTGCTAAGGAGACCGAGTGAATGAGAGTGATAGCGATTCATCATGTCAGTCTGTGGCCAGGATGCTCTCTGAGCTTCTTTCTCTCTAACCCTGTCTTTAACCAACCTCCCATCTATCATCGCTCTCCCCCTCCATCTGTCCGTCCATCCATTCGTCTGTTCTCTGAGAGCTCTGTTTTTACATGTGAGTCTGCGGTGGGTTTCTGATTAACACAGGCTCGCAGCAGTCGCAGTTACCGTGACCTCTCTGAATGGAAGAAAAACATGTTGTTTTGTGCGTGTGCTTTGCTCTCTCATTCTGTGCGCCTGTTTTCTGCGCTGCTTCCCTCTGCAGTGCAGTAACACCAGCTGCACATACACAACTCGGTGCTTCATATCAAAGCTTCTTTTTCTTCATGTCCCGTAAGGTTCGCCTGCTGTGGTGCATTTAAAGACTTTATTTATTTATTTGAAAAGTCAAAGGATTGTTAGCAATGACAAAGCGTGAAAAGACACTTGTCAATAGTGATGTTTTAACTCATGAACATATGTTTTCGGCCACATGGGGGCAGCAGAGACATGTTAAATGCAAGTTTATTATTCTCTCTCTTAGTATGGAAGCTCGTTTCCGCCACAAAAAAAAAGAAAAAAGAAAAAAAGGATCTCGAAATTTCGACTTATTTTCTCGAAATTTCGACTTATTAACTAAAAATTTCGAGAAAATAACTCGAAATTTCGAGTTATGGATACTTGTTGTTTTGTCTTTTTTAGTGGCAGAAACAGGCTGCTACTTGATATGAAGTAGCAAGTGAGTGGAAACAATCCACCCTCCCTCAACAATGAGCCTGTCATGGCCTTGGACACAATTAAGTTTTTTTTTTTCTTTAGTTGTGCATTGTTGTAACTATCCTTGTGTTTTGATCTTTCGATCCTATTCACAGATGGAGTTTCATTGTTCCAGGTTTTGCTTCATGTTGTAGTTATATTTGCAGCTGCAGGCCATGTTCTGTCTTGTGTGTTTATGCACCCAGAGTCAGGAAAAATCTATTTCTAAGACACAGAAAGATGAAGGCATCCTACAGATAATGCAGTTTGGGATAATTTTGCACTTTGTATGTTTTTAAAAGCACCATCACTTTTACTGCCTTTAACTTTTGTCCTGTATATGTAAACATAACACTCCGATAATCACCACAACCCTAATTTCTTTCTGGAGGGACGGAAGAAAATCCATCTTATGTAATAAACACTGAATATAAGGTAATTTGGCGTCTGGATTGGAATAAAGGGGGAAAACAACATTAAAGGTGTCTAACAAAATAAAATCATCAAAACTGCTGGAAAAAATGATTTGGGGTCAACTTTGGCTGCCAGATGATGCAGCAGTTCCAACATTGTCTTCAGTACCTGAGAAGCTGTCTTTGTCCATGGGCAGCAGGTCTCTGGCTTGATACAGATAGCACCGCAGATGGTATCGAGTGCCACCTGCATATATACAAATGCACACACAGACACAGATATGTACACACATCATTATACACACAAAAACAGGGACGGGAAAGAAAGGGAGGAAAAAGGAAGCTGCCTTACGCTCAAAGAAACAGGAAATGGTAGGCCTGTTGACTCCAAACGTGGTCGTAACTGACTTGTCTTCATTCTTGTCCTCTATACTGCTCTGTGGAGGAAGGGTCGGAGGAGAGGAGCAGAACAGAAACAAAACCTTTTACAAGCACTTTCTTTCTGTGTGGCCTTCAAAATAAAAGACTGTGTTACTTTTACTGCACAAATAATGACAGGTCAAATCACTTTATTTTATTTTATCTGTACCATTTTTGATGATTTTGTCCACTTAAGCCCATCTTCAAGTATGTCGCCAAATACCAGTGATAAAGCACAAAGCCAGGCCAATTAAGGGATAAATTACCCAGAATTTGGACTGGATGAATTTGATTTTGCAGCAGGAGGTGGAGCAGGTCATGTGCTAATCAGGAGACTGGAGGTTTGACCCCTGGATTTCCAGTCTTATGCGAGTATTTACCTTTTTTTTCTGTTTCTGACCCTGTTGAGTTCTCATTCTGTATTGGCTCTCCAGGTCTGGGTGATAGCCACTTTGTTTTTTCTTTCTAGCTCACTTCAGGTCTCAGCCTGCGCCTCATCAGTCTGTTTCTACTGTTCTTCATTTGGTCTGTGTGACGTTGTCTTTGTTTCTTAAAAATGGCACTATGTGGTTGACCTTAAAGAGTTTAACCAATCAAATGTTTTCAGGAGAACTTAGTCCAGACACTTCATTTTTCCTATGAGAAAAATCCTGAAAGAATTCCTACAGGTGAGACCATCCAAAAATCAGCTGATAGTTCCTGTGGTGGTAAACAACACATGCCTGCAGGCAGCCATCAAAAATTCAGGGTAGGACTTTTCAGAGGAGGATTAGCAGTTTTGAACATGTGAAATCAAAACACCTGGGTTATATATTGTTTAGGTGTCTACATAATTTGGGGCACTTCCTCACCAGAGAACACTCAAGGGCAAAGATGGCTGCCGGTCCTGTCTTCTCCAGCGGCTCCATGCGGCGCCTCCACCTGCGCCTCCTGAAGCTGTCCGTCTTCCTGGGCTTGAGGTGGAACCTCCAGCCAAAAAGCGAGGCGTACTCCCAGCCCTCCCTCTCCGCCTCGTCTGGACGCTGCTGTGAACACGAACATAAACTTAAATCAGCTTTTCCCCAAAAATAAAAACATGAGGGCAGAAGAGACGCTCAAAGCAAACTTTCCTAAATTCATTTGTGGAGCTTGGCCACCATCTAGTGGTTACTATGGGGAACTTCAGCTGTTCATGACTTAATTTTGTAATTACATTTTTATTTTAAAATTCAATTTAGGAAAAACTATTAATCCACATTTTTGACTAACATCATTTTTTCACTTGTCTTCATCAGCTCCTTTCTTTATACATCAAATCAGGCCAGCAAATCCTTACTGACATGATATTTTGGTCAAATATATCTTCTCAAAAGATAAACAAAAAAAATAAAATAAAATAAAACATACAGTGTGTGGAATAAAATAAGCCATCAAACTGATGGAAACTTTAAGACTTTAATGTTCCTCTGACTATTATCATGGTTGCCTTCTTCACATCACCGGATTTCTTAGGATGGGCAGACATGATGGGGATACACGGATCCGTGACCTAAAAAGAATGGGATGTAAAGTAGGATATCTTCTGTGTTACAGAATGTATCATAATCCCAGAGTGAGAAAAGTAAAGAACATAATTTCTTCTTAATTTCTTCCTAGAAAACAAGAAAAAAAAAACACTTGAGGAATTTACAATATGCAGCATGAAGAAATAGGATTAAGAATTCCAGAGACCAATATGTATTATTTATGGGATTATTTGACAATCATTCATGCAACACCTCAAAATTAGCTGGTAATGCTTCAGAATATGGCCCACGACTCAGAGTGAATAATAGAACATCATCATGTACATCAACATAATACAGCCCACGCTCCGATGGGCAGTTTATTTCTGATGTCAGACGGAGAAATTGTGTTGGGTTTGTTGCAAAGTTACCATAAAATTACGCTGAACTTAAAACTGCTTAGAGTATATTTTGCATCTCTTTTCCTGAAAACACCCGAAGTTATGCAAATACACACATTGAAACTGTATTTATCATGCCCTTGTTATAAAGTGTCACCGCTTTGTTCATTGCAGACTCATTTGTCCTGCTTTTGGCTTTGTTGAAGCGACGATATTTAATATGTCAGAAAAAACAGTGAATGAAGTATATTTTGTTCAAACTCATTTCCTTCTCTTCTGCTACCTTTCTCAGAGCGTCCATCTTCTGCTGGTCTCGTCGCCTCATCCGTATCCATCGTCTTCGTCGGTTGGTGTGGTACATCTTCTCTGCCGGCACCCACGACTTGGGACGCCGGTCTGGGGGAATGGTGATGCCGTACTCCCAGCCTGAACACACAGAAAAGGACTTATTAGTTTTAATTTACTCTCTATTGTTGAAAGTGGTATTATTGTGTGCCTGTGTGTACCTTGATCATCCACAGCCCTGTTGAGATCCTCACTCCACTCCACCTCCTCCCATACCCAACCTGGTGGACACTCAATCTCGTCCTTTGGCACCGCTTTCTCCCCGTTCTGACAAAGACACACTTGCTTAGATTTACTGCGATGACTGAAGCCAAAATATGTTACATAAGCACTTATACATACCACATCCGTGTATCCTTCCTGCATGCCGATCCACTGGCCACCTGGTAGCCTCATCTGGTTTTCAAACACTTCCTCTGTGAAGGTCATGTGACCGGCATCCACATCAAACAGGAGTCTGAAGTATTAACAGCACAAAGCAACAGATACATACACATTCATTTACAAATGACCTTCATGTTTAAATATTTTCATTTGCCACATTTAACTCACTGCTAAACAACTACAGTTGTGGTCAGAAGCTTACATCCATCATCGGAGGCATGAATGTTGGGGTAATTTTGGACTTCTAATTTTGGATTTCTCTAATCTACACATGGTCAAAAGTATACAGATTTACCCCCCACACACTCTAATATTTAGTTAAATGTTCATTAGCACAACCAGATGTTTTTGTTAGCCGTCAACAAGCTTCTGGCACAATTCTGGTTGAATATTTGGATACTTTTCTTGGCAGTAACTGTAGAGTTCATTTAAACTGGTTGCTTTCCTGACATGGACCCAACTTTTAAGCTAACTCCAAAAATATTCAATAGGGTTGAGGTGAGGCTATGGGGACGGCAATTCCAGAAGCTTAACATGAGATTGCTTCATCCATTCCAGACGCAGCTTTGAAGCATGTTTGTGATCACTGGTTTGTTGGAACACCCAACTGTGTTCACGTTTCAACCAACAAACTGTTGATTTGAGGTGAAGTTGAAGAATTTGGAGGTAGTCCTCTCCCTTCATTATTCCACCCACTTTGTGCAATGTAGCAGTACCGCTGGAAGCAAAACAGCCACAGAGCATGATGCACCACCACCATGCTTGACAACTGATGCAATGTTCTAATCCTCCAATATCCCTCTTATCATTGTGGCCAAATAGCTCAATTTTTGTCTCGTCTCATCATAAAACCTTTCTCCTTGAGGTATTTAAGCTTGTCCATGTGGGCAGCTGCAAATTTCAGGTTGAGCTTGAAAGTGTTGATTTTAAAGTTCACTTCACTGTGGACAGAGATGCTGGTGTTTCAGAAGTTTTCAGTTCATGGCAGGCTTGAGCCTTGGTCGTTTCTGGATTGTTCCCAAACATCCTAACAAATTTCCTTTCATCTGATTGTGACAGTTAGGGTCTTCTTCCAGACCTTAGCAAAGTCATTATACATCTGATTAACTTGTGTTGAATTGTTTGAAATGACAGTCTATTAATCTGTAGCTGTTAAGAAATGGAAACAGACCTTCCAAACTTGTGGAATCTAGAGTTCTCCTTATTTGATCCGAGTTGCTTGGACTTTCTTATCGTTTCAAGTATCAGTCAATCCAGTAAGTGCTGTCAAACAAATCCTTTCTATGCTGACAAGAGAAACTACCAGTTGCCACTCAATCACCAACCGTGATTTAATAGACCTTGAAGTTGTCAGGTTAAGACCTTCAGCCAGAACCTTTAGCGCCACTTAATCAAAGATTTAGGCAACTGTATGAACACTTTTGACCCTGCTTCGATTCAAGATAATTATATAAATTTCACAAGAGAGCCTCTGAAAATTTTGGAAAGAATCACATCAAGATATTTGCCATAGCTTTCCTTTCACACGTGTAGCATACACCAGGAAATAGTCTGGTTCAGTCCGTTTATATATTATAATGTCTAGAAAAGTTCAGGGCTGCACCTGTGAAAATAAGTAAATCCACAGACTAAATCCATAAGTGTTGTAAATATATATATTTCCTAACATGTATAAGTGTCTCCATCTTAATGTATAAAACTGACTGATGGGTTCCAGCCTGTCCATTTGTTGATATCTGGAGCAAATATGTTAATCTTAGTGGATAAATTAAACCTAAAAATGTGCCTCTAAAAAAAATCAGTTAAAGCCACAAAATTCCCATGTTCTTTCCAACAGCTTCAGCACACAACAAAGCCCAGAGTTTGAAACTGTTAATCACAGAATAATGAGAGTGCGAAAGGTTAAAGGAACAGACTCACGTCCTCTCGGGGCTGATGTACCAGTCTCCAGCCCAGGACCAGCCGGGCGAGGGTTTGAAACTCTCTTTGGGCAATTTAACTCTCCCGGTGATGTCGCTATACTTGGGGTAGGTTAAACCTGTAGTTCCCCAGCTGCCCACCAGGGCGAGCCGTGTCTGGTTCTCATACTACAGACAGAGAGAAAGAGGCAGGCTGGGATCATTGCTAATATTTAAAGACTTCTTTTTGAGACTTCATTCTAGTTCTGTCGACTTCTTACCGCCTCGGCAAAGACAGACAGTTTTCCTTCAGCATATTCATTGAAGTGTTTGACATCAGCAGCCAATCCAAACCAAACTTTAACCCTCAACTGACCGGGAAGTTTGGCTTCTCCTCCACTGCCCTGTGGACACTGCACAGCAAACACATACAAACGGTGAGTCACACTTTGTGTCAAGAAGCTGATTAACGTAAGAGGTGTAATGTCCTCTGATGTTACTCGACTGTGAGTGTGCACCTTAAGAAAGACAGTCTGCAGCTGACCGCAGTGTTTCCCACAGTGCTGCTGGGAGAAGATGACGGTGTGTGCTGGGATGCGGTGGTACGCTACCCTGCGGTCACCCTGCAACATCCATATCACGATGTCTGGAAGGCTGTTCTGGGGCTGGAAGATTGACGTAAAGGAAGAGAGAGAGAAATTAGTGGTAACGAGTTTTCTCATTAAAGGATAATTTAAATGAATAATAGTTTATGGAATGTGTCTATGCATCCATCTCTAGGCCAGATAAACTTTCAGAGAGGAAATGGTTGGTCAGCTTGTTTTTTTTCAAAGCTCATCACCTTGAATAACATTTAAAATTAATACTTGAATTCATTATAGGAAGACCAAGAAAAGGGAAAACTTATATGACGTTTGCTTAAAAATGACTCAATTTATTTATTTTTATTTCCTGTGCTCACTTTCACCCACCAGATATCAAGAGCTTCTGACTCAAACTGTAGCAGTTTATTTAAACGCACCTCTTCAGTCATGGTCCTCAGCCTGTTGGCCCAGTCCTCAGCCTGCTCCAGCATCGTGGAGAGCTCAGTCTCCGGGCCGTGTTTGAGAGCCAGCGCCGCCGCGGTGATCTGCTGCAGGTGGAGGGTACGAACGTGCCTCAGCGAGCGATCCAGAGGCGTTGCACACTGCCACTGATCGAGTGAGGGCAGCTCATCACTGGGAAAAGAGAGCGAAAAAGACGGGAAGCAAACATGGCAGGAAATGAAGAGTTAACCAGTGAGAAGTCACGGGGCTAATGATGAGTGCAGCACGTGCTGGTTGATAAATATTTTTTTTTAAAACAAAGAACAAAGATTATTGTCACTAAAAATAATTAATGTACTTTTAATGCTCCAGAGATGATTGCTGCTTAGCTCAATATTATGTATTGAGGCTGATGCAGCTACATGAACTCACTTAAACTGAGTCAGTTCCCTGGATAGAGATCATTTTAATTACTCTATAATTTAACCAGCAAAAATCTGTCGTTAAAGGAATTTAACTATTTTTTCCAGCAAAGTCTTAATGACACATTAACAAATAAAAACTTCCCTGGATTTCCCTCCCTGCAATGAAGCACATATGAACACTTGGGAATAAGTGGATCACAATAAGTTTAAATAACACTGAGTTTACCTGCAGTCACTGATAAGCTGGTCCAACAACTCCACCACTCTGAGCTCCACCTCCTCCAGATCACCGCCAGCCTTTACTGCCAGCTGCACCCTCTGCAGGTTCGCCTCCTGGACAGACAAACCTGTTCACTCAGTTAAAGCTCAGCATACAAATTTAACAACCGACTCCAGGGAGCTTTGAGTTAAATTATTAACACTGATTTTTTTTAATGTAATTTTAGATAAAAATAACATAAAACAACTATTATTTTCATGTTTAAATATTTGCATAAAAAATAAAGTATTTAAAGCTTCAACTCGATTTAGTTGTAACAAGTACAGATGAAGACACATTCGGGCACACACCAGCCTGTCTGTGATGGCCAGCAACATGTTGAGAGCCTCGATCCTTGGCTTGATGTCCTCCCACTCAGAAGAGAGAACAACCACCGGCTTAACATTTCCCCATGGGAGGTAGTAATAGTGGCAACCTGAAACATATGCACACACACACATTTACATAGGCAGCAAGAATAGAGACAGTGCTGTAAAAACAATTAAATCATAGTTTTTAAATCACAATCTGCATGAAATTTATCTGCGTTATAAAAATACACATTTTTAATCATCTGAACTGCAGATCCATCGAAATCTGATACTGATCATTGAACACCAATCATCCTCTGTAAACTATATTTGACTTTATGATTTGAGAACTAATACATACTACCTGAAACATAGTTCTTTGTTCACTACATATGCTGTATATCATTTATTTATGCGTAATTGTTATTATTATTTTCACTCATTTACTGCTCAAGTGTACCACTTTGTTACATTTGAACATTTCTCTTGCTTTTCTGCACACACATTTAGGTGTACAGCAGACATAAACTACCCAACAGCTCAAGATTTCAGTCCTTTTTAGTTCCCTGAGTGTCAAATACTCTGAGTTGTTGGTATCTCACAGATAAACATAAGGTGTGTATTGGCATCTTAATCTGTCTCATATGGAAGATTGCAAAGGCGTCATATTTATACACACGGGGTAAGTGTAATATGTTTAGCATTGATGTTTTTCATGGCTATACCTAGCCAGCAAGTGAAAACTGAGGAAAACAAAGTTTCAAATGAGAAGTTGACTACACTCGTCTGGATGGCAAAAACTGTTAACGTACGCCAACTACACTGGGGTGCCAAGTGCATCACCACAGGCTTTAGTACGTGTCTGTAGTGGCAACCATTTTTTGACACATCTTGAAAATGTTTAAATTTTCTTATATTAGTACATAAAGTTATATTTTGAATATTATCCTTCTGAATGTCACACCGGTTCCAGCCTGACCTTTGACCTCTGACTCACCATCAAACACTGCCCTGCTAAACTGAGTAGTGGAGGCCAGAGGAAGGCAGGTGTAGTCGAACTTGTTGCCGTAGTTGCCGATGCTGACTTCAAACTGGATGGCGTCGTCGACGTCCTGGAGGAGCGTGGCCGAGTAAAATGCAACGAAGAGCGAGAACTTCCTCTTCCTGAGAAACTTCTGCATGATGGCGAGGGGCGGGGAAAAGAGGGATCAGTGTATCTGTCTAATTATCCATCTTTCTATCTGGAATCAGGTCCTAATCTCTCACCTCCACCACCAAAAGATCATCTGAGGGTATGTCTTCAGTTTTTTGCTCTGGCTTGTCCACCAGTTTCGTGGTAAGTTCCAGTAAAACCCGGCCTCGGTATGCCACGCCCTCCCCCTGACGGACAGAAAAAAGGGACAGACGCTGGCACTGTCACAGTTTGTCATTACAAACCCAGTCTGTGTAGATAACCATGGATAACCTTTAAACAAATACACCTCCACAGCCTGTACTGTACTGTAAAACATGTGATACCATTCCTAATGAAGCCTTGAGCTGAATGTTCTGATCCAACAACATCTTGATATTTTAAAACCAAAGGACACTGTGTGCTCATCTGATACAGACTGGGCCTGCACAAAAGCAGGCTAATTCTCTGCCTAATTCTCCTTTTTGTGCTCCAAATGGGTCCATAGTTTACAAAATGAACATGATATTGAATTCAAAAGGACTTGAAACTAGCCATGGAGATCATGAACGCATTAACAAAGATAAATAGGTTACTTTTCCCAAGTTAAGAGCCTCATGGGGGTCATTGAAGGCGGTGAACTCTCTGGGGCTGCCGTATAGGTTTACAAAACATGGACCAAATGTTGGCAGGAAACCAAGACTGTCATCCACTGTGGGGACAAAAAGGACATAATGTTTTATTATGGAGGGGTTAAGATGCAGAACTATGATTAGAATCAAGCAGGTATGATTAAATACAATTGCAGTGATTAGATATTTTCTAGATTTCTCCAAAATTTAACCATGATTGAAGGAGATTTGAGTTTAGAGAAGAGAACATCACAACAGTGAAGTGAGACAGTGCAAATGACTGCCCAACTCTTGCACACAAAAGCGTTACAGTACAGAGAGGAGGGTGGACGTACTGCCAGAGTGGACGCTCCGTGGAGTCAAGTCATCTGAATGCGTAGAAAGGAAGGATGGTTCAGAATCACAGAACAAGAGGAAACAGATGTGTTTTGAACGCCACTCAAACTCAAAGCCCAAACACGACATGCAAAACACTTCAGCTTAGCTTGTTTGAAGTACATGACTTTAAACAAGGTGGGCAACCGAGTAATGGCAGAAAAAGGTATTTAATATAAAATACTTTTAGAAAAACTTTAGAAAGTCTATGAAAGATTAAATATTTTTGTCCCTGATTATTGTTATTTTTACCACATAAACAATGCTGATAAAGTTAGACCCTTGCTGCCAGAAGCAGCATCAACACTATGTGTGAGTCAGATTTGGAGGGAAATCTGGTTGATGGCCTTACAACATGAAACAGGAAATCACTCACAGTTATTGGCAACAAAAGTTAAAGAAAGGAGGAAAAGAACTGATGAAAAACATGAAGGTGAGTGAATCACTTTTAACCATGGGTGGTTATTAAAGATGTACACAGCCACCATGGATCGTTAAGTCCTCTTTCGAAGCCTAAAGTTAAACATTTTTACTCTTGCCAACTTGTTTTGTTTTTTCAAACCAGGTGTAATGAGGGATGTAGTGGATGAAAAAGGGTCTTTTTTGCAGCACCATAGAATACAACAGAGTTTTCTTGAGTACTGCAATACTTCTGGCACAGTGACACAGCTTACTGCACTGATACAATAGAATAAAATAGAATAGAACATAATAGCCCTTTATTGTCAATGTACATGTACAATGAAATTGTGGGTGCGCCACATTAAATAATAAATATAAATGGTAGACTGCAGGAATTAATAGCAAAGATGAGAAATATATACGGGGATATACACAAGACAAGAGAAATGTATATAAAACACTTTAGAGAACATGTTGCAAAGTGCTTGGAAGTAGTGCAAAAATACTTGATCTGAGTATAAAGTCTGTATGTGAGTTGCCTGAGTGATGAAGGTTACTCAGACCATGGCTCAGAGAAGCATACAGTCCCAGCAGGACAAGTTCTCTACCTCTGCTCTGTACACTGTCTCATCTCCTTCAGAGATGAGCCCAACCAACAGTGGTGTAATCATCATACTTGACGATGACGTTTGTTGGGTGGGTTGGTGTACAGTCACATGTGTACAAGGCGTATAGTAGGGGGCTGAGAACGCAGCCCTGGGGTGATCCGATGCTGAGTGACAGTGGAGGGGAGAGGTGGGAGTCGGGCTGATTGAGGCCGGTTGGTGAGGAATGTTCTATTACTTTTCTGGTGTTTCCTTATCATGGTCTGGTTAAAATGGCTCATTATTATTCACGTATTCCAGACAAAGAAGAAATTACATTTACCACAAGCAGTGACCAAAGCTCATGCACCTTCTCTTTTTTTGCAGCTGGGGGCATCAAAGACTGAAAACTCAAGCAGTGTCAGTGTTTCCCACACAAACATTACCGAGTTAGTCTTCATACATGCCACTGAAGAAACATCCATGCATTTTATGCACAAACCACAGGTTCTTTCTAAGTAGCACTCATAATTCTTATTCTCATGTATATATGTTTGGCACTGATCACCACCTGCACTCATGTATATATCTTTCTACGTAGCACTCATAATTCTTATTCTCATGTATATATCTCATGTATATCTCATGCACATATCTTTCTTTCTACATAGCACTTTAATTCTTATTGTCTGCACTGAAGCACCGCAGCAATTTCCTAATGTTGTAAACCTCAACATCTGGCAATAAACCCATTCTGATTCTGATTCTGATTCATTCTGTGTTTCAAAACTTTACACTTCAAGTTTTCAAACGCTAAAACAAAGACATTAACTGAGATGTGCACATTTGGAAGTCACCACAACAGTAAAGACATGTTTATTAGATCCTGGTGAAAACTAACACACTAGCAAAGCCATAAACTATAAAGTGATGCATTCAGTTAAAGTGGTGTATTTCAAAGCTGCACACACTTGAAGGCATTCCTTCAACACAGTCAAAATCTCAGTTTTAAAAGTGTCAGTAATACTGATTGTGTTGTGTGCACAACAAAGTGGGAAGGGAAATCCTATAATATGCACCACTTGTAAGGATGGTTTTGCTTATTCAAAAACAACTTATCCAGTAGAACTGCTGTCGAAGCACACAGTCAACAAGGTTAGCAAAAATTTCATCAGAGAGAGTGGAAAAGTCTGTTGTGAACACAGACAGCAGCACCTGAGACAAACAGTTATCACGTCTAATTGTTCAAGTAAACGTGTGAGCAAATGGTGTAACAACACACACACAATGGCAGAAGTTGTTTAAAGTCTAACAGATGCATCTACTGATTCAGGCTGCAGCTCCTGAGGGTACTAAGTTAATAACTTAAGTGTTTGCAGGGAGTATCAACCACACCAATCAAACTGGGTCATTTCCTGAGCTGACGTGTTAAAAAAAATAAACCGAATAAAGCTCAGTGTTTGATCTATAGTACTGTGTTCACTTTTACCCTGTAGGGTGTAGAACTTCACTGTAGTCTGTCATACACCTGCCCAGAAACTTTACCGCAGCAACCACTGCAGGTCTGTTTGGTAATAACTAGCACAAAGATAATCCATGAAACAAAATGAAGCAGGCTGCAGGCTGTCAGTGTAGACAGTGCTGTTTCACTCATGTTTAAACCGCTCAAATTACACATATTTATATAAATAGAAGACAGAACTAAGGTTTTTATAGTTTTGTGGCTCAAGAATAAAGTTGACGTTAAAGTTGACAAAAACCTTATTTTGACCTGTATGATCAGCTGAAACCTCGCTGAAAATATCTCTAAAACAGGTTGGGCATTTTCCCCAAGCTAATGCTAACTGCTTTCAGGCAGAGCTGAATGTGATGTTAAACACTTCAAACAGTGTGATTATCACTGGATGTCAGTAATCAAACCAGGCAAGTTTCAACACTTTGGTGCAGTTTAAATCCAGCCTGAACCAGCCTAATCTGATCTGGTAGAGTCTAGTTCAGACTGGTTGCAACTTGTTACTCACCATCTATCTCTCCTCCGGGGGCGGAGATCTTGGACATACAGAGGTGGGTGGTGCCGATAACATCGTTGTGACTGGCTCTATCCCTAAAATGAGAAAGCCATAGAAGGATGCAAAGCGCATAGGTCAAAATGACATAGGTCAAAATGTATCTTATACACTAGGGCGTGGTGGGATAATTAATGTTTCTATTTCTACATGAAATACTAGGACTTATAAAGAGATAAAGTTAATACTGAGCACAACTGAGTTCAGCTTATTGGTGTGGCACTGCACAACAGTCCCAGTTCCTCATGTGGGAAATTAACTGCCCACCCCTATTTTTTGGTGGTGTCCCATCTTTTAAAGAGGTCAAAATAATATTGATAATGATGCTAAGTTTGATGAACAAATGTGAGAAAGGGAGATTTTAGCTGAAAATCACCAGTCCAGAATTCTGATCCTCATCTTCTCACACATGGAAGGAAACTGGGAAGAAGAAAGAAAAAAAACATGTACTTTCTAGTGACAATGAAAATACAACTTCTTGGCACAAGAATAGTCTGTCTTTATTTCTTACTCTGACTGGCATGGCCAGGCGCTGGTTCCACTGTGGATTGGCATTCTTTTCCAAAGTCTTAGTGCAAATCTGACAACGAAAAACAAGACAATCCTCATTTGTTTTTATTAACTAAAAATGTATTTGCTTTCCAGTTTTATTTTATTTGGTTGTTGACTAACAATCGTTTTATCAATGTAATGAACTTCTATAGAGTCATATGCACCGTTTTGCCAGCAAAGTGAATCTCCACCAGAGGATCCACCAGATTCTTCCTGTTGCTATCAAAGCCAAGAATCTGCCTCATCCCATCCATGAAGGCATCGTCCACTTCAGACAGAGAAGCATATTAGGAATCTTTATACATATTTTTTTTTCAAGCTTATCAAATGTGCATAGAATAACAACAGAGACTCACTCTGTGGCAGGTCTTCAGCTCTGAAGATCCTCAGGTTGAACGAGGCTCCTCTCAAAGACAGACCTGCAGGCCTCAACAGGTTTGATTCTATATCCTCTTTATCCTCCACACACTCACGTTTATCAGCCTGCAATCACATTAAAGTACAAATACTCACTTGTGATAATGAGTTGCACAGAAAAAGCACAACCATGTAAAAATAGAACAACTCATGTTACTTGATTGACCTCATAGCCTTCTAGGACTATCTTGTAAAAGAGTATGAAACTCACCGGTGGCTCATCTCCAGCAGCTAAGACAAACAAGCTGACCTTCAGGTAGCCTTTGACCCCAGCAGAGAGGTCGTCAGGGTCACAAAGCAGAAGCCACTTCCTCAAGAAGCAGTGCCCTGAAAAGAGGGGAGGAAGAGAGAGGTTTAAAGCCAGAAGCTTGTAAATTCAGGATAAACAAAAGCAGCTTTGACACACGTCAGGAGAAACTTTTCACAGTTATCCTTTCTCACACAAAGCAAGACATAATGACACCAAGCTGCAACCCATGGAGCATGTGACAAAAAACCTTAGCTTTCTGATTGGCATGGACCAAAAAGTGATCTTGATTTTCTAAATATTATATACAATCATCACCCTGGATTCCTATTTAGCTGTAAGCATCATTGTTTGACAGACTTAATGGATTTTAACACATCAGTATCACTGATATGAATATATCTTCAAATATTTTAATTTTGACTGCCCTGACAGTCAATGATAATACATTCAAATATGTTTTGTTTTGCTTTTTGTTCTCTTAACACTTGTATAAATTTTTGCTGGACCCTTTAAAGTGAGATGTTACAGCTTGTGAGGTCTATGAATACAGCTGTCCATCCAAGCTTGCTAGCTTTAGCTGATAACTTCGCACTCCAACTTCTTATCCAGATATCGTTATTTCTGGTCCAAAAAACAGCGTGGCAGCAGCAAAAACAATTACCACAGAGGGTTCAAAAAGTGGTTCAGAAAACCGGTGGGTGGCATCATCTAATGGTTCAGAAACATTTTCATACCTGGAAATACTAATGCGGTTTAGCTAAATGGACACAGGCAGTAGGCAGCACACAAGACTCTGACTTGCTAGTGTTGAATACACTGGACAGTTAACTGCATTTGCACCCTGACTCAATCTGACATCACAAAGTCTTTGGACCTGGCAGGTTAAAGACCGTTTTAACATTTGTCAAGTTTTCATTTGCCAGGTTGCTGTGTAGAACAGCAGCAGTGCCAATGTGTGAGAACAGCTCTTCACTCATCCTTTTTCATAACCACGTATCCAAATCAGGGTCATAGGGATGCTGGAGCCTTTCCCAGCTAACACAAGGGAAAAAGTCAGGGAATAAGCCCAGGAACCCTTTTGCTGTGAGGTGAGGTGAGAATGCTAGCTGCCTGACTAAATGGCTAAAAGCTAAGTAAATGAAAAATGTCATCAGACTGATCAATCTGACATAATTTACAGTTTAGCATTTAGATCTTTGTTTAAACTTTTTCAAGCAAATACACCTAAAAATGTTTAAATCAAACAACCATATACTCACTGTGCTCATTGTAGATGGTGCCCACATCCATCTGTGGAAAACAGAACACAGAGACAGATGTTTGAGTTCTTCTAATTTCCAAAGCACACGTGCCCCCCCTCCTAATTTATCACAGTACACCGCAGTCCAATATTCATAGAAATCATAGACTCAAGTTAAAGCTCTTACCTTGAATTCACCTATCACGGTGTCAGTTCTAAGCGAACGAGAGTCACATACCTGAAAAAGAGAACGATTATAACTCTGATAAAAATAAGAAACGCTGATAGTGTTGAATTTCTCCCACACGCTGGATTTATTCAAGGTAAACAAATAAAAAAAAAAGAGAGAGAAAAACGTCACACTCACAGTGATGAAAATGGGTTCGTCAAACAAGTCTGAGGGTGTCTCGAAGAAGTTCAGGAAGAAAGTCTGTGGAGGGAAATAAATGCAAGTTGAAGTTTGAGTAAAAAGTAACATGTAAAGTTAGAATAAAAAGCAGCAAAAACATTTACTCACCTCATCAAAGACTGGGTTGTTCCCCTTTCTGATTCGGGTCCTCTTGGACTGCCCGGCAACTGCTATCTTAACAACAGGTTTAATGTTGATGCCCGGCAACTGTCGTCCCTCAATGACCCGCACACGAATCTGGAAGAGGACACGTGTGGACAGCAACATGTATGGAGTGTAAGTATTCCTTTAATGTGTCTTTTTTAAGTATCGTAACTAACCTGTAGATCCTGTGGTTTGTTGGGTAGCTGTTTGGGCTGACTGCTGGCTCCTCTCCTCCTCTTCCTCAGCCCTCCTTGGGTGTGGTAGGATGGCGGTGAACGCTTGGGCGTCTGGGCGGTGGGGGATTCCTGGCCCGGGGGCCCCTGAGGACCAATTATCACCATGGAGCGTCCATCGTCTGCTCCCTGGTCCTCTGTGGGCTCAAGCATCATCATACTCTCTGTATCCTCCTCGCCCAAAGTATCCAGAGAGATCACTGCACAGAAAGTAGTCCCAGGAAATAAATCTTGGGGTAAACTAACAAAATGGAGACACTGGGTTGGGCAAATGGAAACAGAAGAAGGGGAAAAAAAACATACAGTGGTGTGAAAAAGTGTTTGCACTCTTCCAGGGTCTTTGTATGTTTTTGTTTTACACATAAATGTGTCAGATCATCAGATATGTTTAAATATTTGATAAAGATAATAAGTAAATACAAAATGCAGTTCAGTTTCTAAATGAAGGTGTTGAGATCGCGCAGTCTGGAAAAGGTTACAAAGCATTTCTATAGCTTTGGGACTCAAGTGAACCAAAGTGAGAGACATTACCCACAAATGGAGAAAACTTGAAACAGTGGTGACCCCCCAGGAGTGGTCAGCTGACCAAAATATATATGTGTGTGTGTGTGTGTGTGTGTGTGTGTGTGTGTGTGTGTCATTACATCTGCTGTAAAAGTAACACAGCATCTCGAAAGGGGTAAAACTTTTTCACACCACTGCAATTATTGTTTCACTATATGACACGCTGAGGTTACTTGTGACCGTGTCCAGCTCCACACTAGGATTGTTATGAGGCTGAGGGTCCAGCTGGGGAGGAGGCTGAAACATCGGAGCCGATCCCGGAGGAGGAAGGTAGGAAACTTGCAGGGTCAGCGTGGCCTATGGGAGGCAGAAAACACAACTTGTAGAAGATCTGTCATGTTTGGCTGTGTGGCAGGCAGAATGCAGGACCCAAACGCAGGGCTTGGAGACAAAATGCTTAACTAAAGGTGGCAGCTTTATTGCTGGAGAACACAAACTAAAACTAGGTATATGAACGCTGAAAGAAAACAAAGAAAAGATAAACTAGAACTAAAAATCTTGCACTCAACATTTCATGACATGGCTAGAGAACATGGTGCTTACGCAAGAACACACAGCAAATGTGGAGGCCACAACAACAAACGGTCCTCTGTTTGTTGTTGTGGCCTGAGGACGGAGGACTTAAATACACAGGCAGGATAACGAGAGGAGGGCGAACAGGTGCACACTCAGCTGGAACTAATCATACATAAGAAGGCAAAGAGGAAGTGAATGCATAGGACACTTGTATACGTCTCTGGAGAAAGTACAGTAAAAGATGATGGAAGAGCAGGTCAGCGGATGGCACTTAATAAGTAACTTAACTGCAGTGGCCTTTATGCTACCCATGCTATTCATCTGTATCATCCGGGTTAGGCTTAGAGACAGAGTTTGCCACCCTACCTTCAGATTTACTAAAACTGATGCAAGACTGAGTTATAAAAGCATTTCCCTCTGTGTTCAGTTGTTTTGGTGGTGGAAACTATCCAACGAGGCCAAAACAGTTAATTAAACCAGGCTGTGATTAATGCTGTTAAGTTTAAGCTTTTAAGACAGGAAGTCGTGACTTCTATTTAGTGCCTCTACAGGCCTTTTGAGGAACTGCAATTATTTTTTTTAGCACTTTTTAGCAGTTTTATTTGTTTTGGGGTTTTTTGTGCCCTACAAGTTGGTTTAATTAAACTTAGAGAATTTCACTTCATCATACACCTCAGCACAAATTATGCATAAAACATGTGGCTCATTGGTCTAGGGCAGGGGTGTCAAACATGACTTGGCCTGGCAAAGATTCCAGTCTGGGACACTGGATCGCTTTCGGAAAATGCAAAGGAGAACATAATATTTGGACTTTTAATTGTGTAATTGTATAGTTTATTTGTATAAGCTACAACTTTTCCTACTGATAAAGACCTCCCCTGTAGCCATTTGTATTTCACCAAAGTAATTAAATTATAGATTTCTGTAGTTTAGTTTAAGCTCAAAGAGTTGTGCTGACTTTCCTTCAGTTGAAATAGTACTTCACTTTTGTATATAAGATATCTCAGGGATTAAATATGTAGTTAAACTTCTGCACACTGGCAGAAAGAACCGTTTCACTGGTCTGGTTCAAGTTTAAAGTGCAAGTTGTCCCTGGTTTAAATCCTGGACGAGCCCACCGTTCTTCACTTATGGTTCTCTACCCAAACTCAAAGTGGCATTTAACCTCACCACCACCACCACCACCAGAAAAGACCTGTTTCCTGCACACTGTAATCAAGATGAGTTACCCTGTGGTAGCAGGGGTGGCTTCTACTGTTTCCTTCAACAGGAAAAAGCAGCTTAAGTGATAAGCTGTTATGTTTCTGTAAACAAACTCATCAGACTCGGCGTGTCCAACTCTGGTCAGACTACAGTTTCTGTGGAGTAGATGTTAAGAATGTGAATATCTTGACATGTTTTTCTTGATTTCTTGGCTCTATCTCACTGAATCTGTGTAAGATTTTGTTTGTGGAAGCAAACAGTTGTAAGGGCAGATGCATCAAGAAATCTTTGAAGAAACAATATTAGTTTTATTTTTGTTTGTAACAGAGTTTGCGTTCTATGACTAATGAAGAAAAAACCTGATAAATCACACATTGTACATACCATACAGTGTGTGTGTGGGTGTGTGCACATGTATGTGGCATCAATCAGGTCCAGTCTGACAGTGACAGGAAGACTTTGTTTTGGCTTCAGGAAGCAAGGATGGGGAAGAGAACAGTGTTTCATTTGCTGCTATAAAACACTGTAGGTTTGGCTGCCAAGGTGTGCGCGTGCATGTGTGTGCGTGCCCAGATCTTATACTTCTGCATCTTCAACTAAAAGACCAATTTGAGTTTGAGCTCTTTTGGAAACTAAAACTACTGAACAATTTTATTTTAGTTGGTGTTGGGTTAGACCTGTAGCTGTGATGACTGATTTTCTAGGCTACACCTGTATTATGTCAATGTGGGTCTCCATAGAGCAGTGTTGCATAATTAGAGGAAAAAGGAAATCAAGCATTTCATCACTGAATAACCATCAGCTGCTGAAGGTTTCTCATAATTAGAAGTGGGTTTTTTTTTTTAATTTTAAAAAAGAAAAAGGCTCCAGTAATACTAGCCAGTAATAGATACTGTATTCTAGGTGTCTTTTTAATGACAATAAAAAAAACAAAAAAACACCTAGAATACAATATCCCAGCTGCCATAAGGACCCTCAGAGAATACATGCAGAACGGAGAGAACATGCAAGCTAGGACTTTCTTGCAGTGTGGTACCAGTGCTTACTAGAGTTAATTAAATTTGACATAACCTTGCTGATATAAGATAAATAGTAATGCTCACACACTTGGAACAAACGGAAAAAGATGAAAAACATAAAGAACATCTCTTGCTTCCAGCAAGACCTTTGCCTAATTTTGAGCTCATGAGTTCATATTTTCCAACAAAAAAAGTACAAGAAATATAAACGGAAAATCCATGTTGGATTTCCCCAGCAGCACATGAACACATCAGTGCCTCATCAAGTCCAAGACCCACCCACTAACCACCTGTCGACCATTTTTCTTGACATTACAGCCCTGATCAGCCTTAGTCAGCAGATTAGCAAAGAACCCATCTAATAAAATCAATTGCAGTTATTTATAGTTCATTTTATTTGTTGTGGAGAGACATTTTTGTGTTTCTGATTCTTCTTTTTTTTTTTTTTATTAAGGATCCCAAAGAAGGAAATAACAAATCAACTATGATTCAGAAATGTTGCTCACTTTATTTTAAGCTCAAAAGAGGAAACTTGGAGTCATTTATAATTGACTTGTGACGCAGTTAGGCTGCAGATTAATCAGTCAGTGCAGTTCCGTGTGCTCACCCCTGTGTTGTTCCTCTTGGTGTCCAGCAAGGAGACGGTGAAGGTGGCGGCGAAATTGGGAGAGTTGAGCACATCTCTAAGACCTAGCCGACACTCCCCCAGAAACCTGAAAGAGACACACACCAGAAACACAGAGATGGATCTTAAAAACAACTGTGTTATTTACAGCTGGAGTTGATCCCAAGTACATTTTCCCTGGAAGTCCCAGTATGAGAATCAAAGAAATGACAACATTAATATGTCAGCCACCATTGGGCTGAAAAAAATCAAATAAACATATCAGAAAGAGAGAGAAAACTTTAGGACTGGTAAATTCTTAAAAATTAGGAATGCACTAACCAGCTCAGCAACAACCAAGAAAAGCTGATGATCCCAAAATTCATTCCTTCGTTAAAAAAACAAAACAAAAAAACCTCTTCCCAACATCTGGCCAAAGCACGAACACTCTTGAGGAGGCATGCACGCCATTATCAAAGTCTCCAATAATGAGATGCATTATGCAAAGCCTCTCAAAGAAGGAAACCCAGTATTTGGTGATATCCATCTGTTATAGACTTCAAGGACTGAATTACAGCTCTTACCACATGACCCTAACGGTGTTGCACCTGTGCCTAGTCTCTGATAAACTCTTAGTTTCCCTGTTTCCCCATTCACAGTCATTTTCTGACATCTTACAACATTTATTCCCCAACCTTGGTGGTTATTTTTGTTACTGTACAACATTGTCAAGCAAAGTTGTAACGCCTAGAGAGATCAAAGGAACATGGTAAAGCAAATACACCTCAAAATGACAAATATGCACTTCACACATTAAGTCCAGGTGAACAGAAAATCACCGACAAAAAAAAAAAAAAAATGCTGTGTAAGTTCTCAGTCATCCAGGTCATGGTACTCTATCCAGCTATGAAACAAAAAGCGACTTGACTTCTTTAAGTTTCTTGAAGATGTTTCATGTCTCATCTGAGAAACTCCTTCAGTTCTAAAACCAAATGGCATTTAAACTCTAGTGGGAGTTGTCCCTCAAGAGGCTATCTATCCCCACTGTGAATGACCATCTTTGATTAGAGGAGGTGGTCTGCCACCTACAACGCGGTTTTGAGATCCCTTCCACAGGCGCCTCAACCCCCAATCCCATCTTGCTTTAGGTGATCTCATTAAGTCACATGATAGGGTGTAGCAAGGTCTCACAATGGTTTCATTGGAAAACTCATGACCCATGCCTTTTTTCACACTTTTGCTCATGTGGTGAGGCACATGATCAGTAGTGGGTAACTGAAGAAGCTTCTCAGATGACAGGTGAAATGTCTTCAGGAAACTTAAAGACGACCAATCGCTTTTCTTGAAGCTCCTTAGAAAACAAATACTTAGTCCAACGATAATGGATTTATGCTGAGAGCTGAGACACAGTCAAGTTCCACTGTAATTTGAGTGGCTGATTTATGGATCCATTCATCTTTCAGCACAACAGAGAGTGAATGGGTGGGAATTTGGCAGAATAAATACCACAATGAGGGGAAGACCTGATTCTTTGGTTCCTGCCCCTTCCCTTCTGAAAGAACTCTGACTGGTGTGACATCTTGATTGAGTGAAGTAATCCAAAAATAACCCACTGAGGGGTCCTCTGGCCACATCTCTACTGTGACAATGTGCAGCTCCATCTAGTCAAACATAGTATGACAATCCTAAATTTATTATCCCAGGGGTGATTTGTACATATCGCCTCTTTATCTGTCTGTTGGCCAGCACAAGGTTTAAAATGATTTACAAACAGCTGCCAGTGATGAGAGATTAAAAGTAAATATAGCCCGTTTGGAGTTTAAAACAGACCTTTCCCTTTTACTCTTCAGTTGTATTTATGGGTTTGATCTATTTTTCTTGTTTAAAACAATTATGCCTCTTTTTTTGGAAATCTCTAATGATAAGATCTGTCACCATCTGAGACACTTGCCTGCCTATAAAAGGAAAACTACTTAAAGAAGTTTTTTCAGGGTCATTTTGTATATTTCTTCAGTGTTTTGATGCCACATCTGAATGCATATAATTAGCATAGCACAGAGTACCTGTTTCTCCCCATTTTCTCATGATCTTTAACAACACAGTGAATCTCAGCTCCAGAGTCCAGAGGAATCCCCTTCAGATCCCACTCAAAACCCTGACGGACACAAAGGAAAGAAATGTTTAAAAAAAAAAGAGTGAAAATGGGATCATTAAGGCAGAACATTTTAATGATGATATTTTGTAATATCCTTACTGCACCTTTATTGCATTATATTTGTGAAGTACTTGCAAATTGCAAATAATTTTTTTGTCTGGTTATTTTGCTCATACAGAGATGTTGTCACAATTTCACCAGCTCGTAATGTTGCAAACTTACTAAATGCACTGAATGTGTTTTTAGGGTATGCTAGATAGGTGGTAAGCTAACCCAGGGGAAAGCCAATTCAGGGTTGATTTCAATTCCCAAAACATCATTCATACAGGCTTGTGTAAGTAAAATCAAACAGGTTTTTTTTTCTGACTAACGTTAGCTAATGTTAACTTTCACGTTAATTGCAAATTGCTGACTACATACAGCAAATTTCTATCTTAAGCAGTTATGTTAATTATTACAAATTTCCAAGTCAGATCTAACTTTCAGGTAGCAAATTATTTTACTCACTTTGAGCGGCCTGATGTTGCGACCAGATATGAATAAAGAAGCAGTCAAAACTAGCATTGTTAGGACCCAATGGTAGATTAATGTACCATAACAACAGACTTACCTAAATTGCAAGGCTGCTGCCATTCTAACAAATAAAACATTATCTTTATATCTTTACTAGATCTTTTTTTGTTTTCAACTATTTTTGTCTGTATTTTGAGTTTCTATATGAATCTATGGATGCTTCACTTTGATGAGGACTCCAGGACTGTATGCAAGAGGAGGACTCATCCTGCATTTTCCACTTTGAGTCCTTTACCAAGCAATGCCTTACTTTTAAATTAGGTTATAACTTGTTCTCACATTAATAATTAAAATATACTTAATATTTGACATTGCATTATCACACACTTAGGAACTTTAACAGATGATGGGTTGATGAATTTGTGGCTTAATGGGGGACTTACCTCATTCCACACAGGGTTAGGATTGTTTTTGATGACCTTTGTCTTCTTCTTGGACCCTGAAACAGATATAGAAAATGGAAAATGTAATGTTTGTAATTTTTCTATATGAAGATAATCCTACAATTTAGGATATTAACAACTTAAGGTCAATACAGATATTGACCTTAAGTTGTGTCAGAAATGAGAAAAATAATTTTTAACGCCATCTCGGAAAAACTGAAAGTCTCCTTTTTGCAGTAACCAACAACTTAAGTTAGAAACCTGTGTGTCAAATATATTTGCTCTGCTATTAGCTCAACTAATAGTGCAAACTTTACTTACAAAGTAAAGTTTTGACCAACATTTATGAGCATAGCCATCTAAAAAACAATTTTTATAAATCAGATTAGTGGGAAAAAATATTTTTAACAATAGAAAAGAAAATGTGTCCTTATCTACTCCAACTTTGAATAAGCATAATAATAACTTAGTAAGGTCCTTCAGAAAAGACTCAAAGTCTATGCAGTCACCCCGATCTATCCTACACTATCCACACTGACAAACATTTTAATGAAATGTGTAGAATAAAATAGTTAAATGTTCCAGTAAGGGTGGATTGTTTATCTTTACCACTCATGTACCTGTATAATGATAAGAAGAACTGCTCCATCACATGAAACTTTTGTTACCCTCGTTCATGGTTATGCTAATCAAAGACATGAAGTTATTCTGAATATTAAAACATAAGAACAAAAAAAAAACTTTACACATTGCACCTTAAAACTTTGGAATAAATTACCCTTCTCCATAAAAAAAACTGCTAAAGTCAGAGTTTAAAGTTGAAATATATACTATTTTTGGTAAACAAAATTAAGACTATTGCAGAGATTGAACTTACTATGTAATTTTTATTATCTGTATTTTAAGTTGTTGTAAAGATTAAATAATATAAGTATATCAATTCTAGTCGTCTCATTTTGTGTGATGATTACTGACATATTTTATTGTAATTCCTCCAAAAGGTGCACTATAGAAACAAGTTCGCACATAAACAGTGGTATAAATATTCTGCTCTAAAATAACTACTGACACACAATAGGTTTATTTGTATATGTGTGTTATCTTTCCATGGCTTCCTGTAACATGAAGTTCGGTGCTCTGATTTCCTGCCCGCCGTCGGGCAGCTTTAACCAGAAGTGAGAGGTGAGACAGGTTAATACCCTGCCAGAATAGGTACTCAAATACTGAAGGCCACTTATGAAACAATATGTGTACAAATATGTGATAATGTGAGTTATCACACAGGGGGGCAGTTATCACAGTTTCCAATTATTTTTGGTAAAACAGGAATTGATTGAGACAGAGACTAAACTGGTGCTTCCAGATAAAAGGAAACAGAGTCAATGGCCATTGTCTTCATCTTTGAAGTTACCTTTTCATTTCCATGACGTGCTAATTCCTGGTAAATGTCACCAAGGACAGCTGAAGCTGATACAAATGACGGTAGTTTTGCATGTATTGACTGCAGTTGTTTATCTGATAATCCCATTAGATTAGATTATTTTAAAAATTACTTAAGTTATTCTTGAGGAGCTTTTACAGACATGTTTTTTACATTATGATGTATTTTAAAGGCAAGTGCAAATAAAACAAGAAAGGTCAGGGGTTACAAAAGTCAAATATGAATAATTACAGATTTTTAACCATGAGTAAATAAAAAACGCTGAATGAATAACTTAAACAACTGGTGCATAAAATGTGCAAAAAAGAGAATCAGAAAAATGTAATAAGAGGATAGGAGACACTAAAAATGAAAGTAAAAGGGTGTCCACACAGGAAGCTATTTGTTCATTGCACATCATTTTGTTGCTTAGGTTTGGTCACCAACAACATTCTAGGCTCAGATTGCCTTGGTAACCTTCTGGATTCATCACCCTGCCATATCATCCAACTCAAAGTTGACACAAGTTTTTCTTAGAACCACAGGGAGTATCAAACGTGGACATAACTTCCAGGTCAAAAAAATTAAGTCAATGCAGTTGTGCCTAAAAACCTGTCACACTATGGTGATAACTTTAGTTGAACAAAGACTTGTTGTCCTATAGCAGTTCATGGGAAAATAACATCACATCTTTTCCCCTCACCCCCAAATGGTTTGAGCAGATGGTGGCCCCTCCCTGAGCCAGGTAATGCTGAAATTTCTTCCTATTAAAAGGGAGTTTTTCTTTTCCACTGTCACCAAGTGCTTGCTCATAGGCGGTTTGATAGTTGGGGTTTCTCTCTAAAATTGTAGGGCCTTTGCATTGATTTTTGTTGTGATTTTGTTGTTGTGATTTTTCATGAAATAAATAATATTGAATTGAATCTCATAGACAAACTGCTGAGTTGAAGGGTTCAGTCATTTATTAGGGGTTATATTAAATAAAAAAAATGAGGTACTGTTTTATCAATCTTGGTCATACAATGTTATAAAATAGTATTATCTGTGTTATAAAACCATGTGCTCGCTTATGACTTGTCAATCACGAGTCATTAGCCAATGAGTGTTGGCTTTTACAGTCAGATCGACACTTCTTTGTCTCATCTTAGCTTTTCCAACATGGTTAGGGTGGAAGCAGTCATCTCGAGGCTTCAAAACAGAACTTCAGAAGCCAGTGGGTGATGTCACAGTACTTATGTCAGTCGTCTATACATACGGTCTGTATTTGGAACCTTCCCACTTCACATTGCCCTGATAGCATATTAGATTGAAGTCACTGATGTTGTTGAATTTCTCTGGTCTCTAGTCACCACGTTTCTGCGAATTTCTTTCTGCGTGGACACTTTTTTTAGCGCTCTAAACATGCAAGTCTGGTTGTCTAAAAATTTCCAGACCCTTTTGGAAACCAAAGGTCACATATCTTTGGCTTCAACTGGAGTACAATTAATATTTTTAATACATGTATTCCCAGTATGCACACACACACACACACACACACACACACACACACACACGGACAAAAGTTGTTTGCCTTCCTGTTTTCCCTACAGCGATCACCAAGTTTGAGAACACAAACACAAACAGAGAGCAATAAAACCATTAATTCAACTATACACACCCAAGCAAGTGCACACACACACACACACACACACACACACACACAAGTTACCTACGTAAGAGTGCCTCCGTTCTTGTGGGATATAAAAAACAAAAAAACAAAAAAAACATCTCCACCCTTCCACAGAAAGGTTGAGAGGTTACATTTGATTCATGAGTGAATGTGTGTGTGTTGTGCGTGTCAACTCTAGAAATCTCCCAAGTGCTGGTGCCACAGTCTGGAACCTGCAGAGAGGAAGTGGCACGGTATTAACTTCCTGGTTCAGCTTGGCACATTTCTATTATGAGCTGAGAATAGAATAGTGCAGCCCTCTGGGTTTTCAGACACGTATAGGAAACCTAGATTTAGACCTTCACTGTGTGTGTGGACATGTATTTTTAAAGTCAGCTCAAAGTTTAAGGAGTTATGGTCACATGAACAACCAATCGCTCATGTAGTTTTCAGAGCCTGATATATTTGGACCAATAATATTTGGAGAGATTAGAAATAATGAAATATCTCAGTTTACGTATTTGATGTGTTTTCTAGGTTCTTATTGTGTGCGTTTGCACTCTGCTTGAGCACTTTTACAGTGTCTCTCATTCATTCCTTAGGAGTAACTCATGGTTCTGTATTTTAGCCAATGATACTTTGATAACTGATACTGACAATTTAAAGCAGTAATATGAAACTGAACAATATACAATTTATGTGTACGGTAAATGTTACTATGTTTTAATTATTTTCAAGAAGTGACTTTGGAAATAGAGACTATGTCACAGTTTGTAGACTTGAAGTGTTAAGGGTTTATTATTGTTGCCTCCTGTTTGGTTAAGGAGTGTCTGTGTGGAGTAATTGAGAACAGTACCAGCAGCTCAGTCTGACCCACATGGGGGATCCACATTATAAATAGTACAGTGCTGCCAGCTTTTATTTCTGTTTTGATTGAGAACAACACTCACTGACAATAACAACACTTTGGCCGGAAATCCTGCCTTTAGGACACAAACACCAGCACACGCTGCCAGATTTAATCACAGCACCCATAGACTCATTGCTCACAAACACAGCGTAGGAAAAAAAAAAAAAAAAAAAAAAAAACAGTCATCTGTCTGTGCATTAGCACTCACCATAACCTTGTGCAGAAAGAGTTTCCATGAAAATGTCTATTGTATTGGTCACTATTATAGGCCAGAATTGCTCTGGAAACTCTGGGATACATTTCCACAAACCGTTTTGAATACATTAAATGCAGAAAATGCATATCCCTCCCTCTGGATCCGTTGAGATTAGTCAGTTCATATAACAGTTGCTCAACTAACATCTCTGATGTCTAAAAATGGACATGGTATCTGTGTTCTTGAGGGGAGGAAATTTTCTTTCAATTTTTCTGTCATTTTTCTTTCGAACTCTAAATTCTTCAAGTTATTGGAACACAGTTTTGTGGGGGAAAAAGCCACCAACTCGTTTATTTTCCATGCTTTTTTAAGTATATAAATAGATTATATCATTCATTTTTGATGCTTAAGGTGTCTGGCTCTGCTGGAAAAGGAAAGATGCAGAGTCACTGCACCAAATTCACTTAATTTAAGAGTGTATGAGGAGAGTGAGATATGCATGAGTAAACAAAATAGGAAAAACATCTGCTGGCACGTCGCTTATTAAACCGTGAAAGAGACTTACACTAGTCTTTGTTAAAAGTGGGCTGTTGATCTGTGCACTCAATTTAAAATTAGCAATAGATTGAGGTAAGACGACGATACAAGTATTTGTGTGATGGCACGAGAAAACTGTTAGGACAAAGGCAGGAAGTAGAAAGCAGAGCGCTCTTCATAAAGGAGTCAGATACTGAGTCATGGAAAGTAGCCCTACACGAAAATCAGATCGGAAAACAGGAATGCCGCTGAGGCAAAGTAGCTAAGAGCTCATTTATTGTCGCTGATTGTGACATCACCACAGCCCTGTCACCATGAATAATGGAGAAGAGGGCGTGTCCCACATGCTGCAGTATTCTACTGAACAATAGGTGTCGCCAACCAGAAAGAAATCTAGCGCTGGTACAAGAGTAGAAGAAGATTTATTTTGTTTGTTTTCTCCATCTTTTTAGGTGTTGCAACATCTCCCTCTCTATAAACTGGGAATCTTTGAGCTTCTGCATTTATCCAATATTGAAATCATGGCAAAAACCAACAGAATCATGACATGACAATCCAAAACTTTGTTGGTTTACTTTGTTGGTTTACTTTGTTGCGTCCTAGGCATTTTTCTGATTTTAAGACACCAAAGTCTAGACTGGAGGCTGCAGTTCTGGCTTTAAGTCCTGAATAAATAATAAAAGGTGATTTCACGCAACTTATAGTGTCCAAAAGTGGACTCTGTTTATCTGGACGTAGCGCTTTCAGTGGGAGAAACGTTTTGTCACTCATCCAAGTGACTTCTTCAGTCTCAGCTGACTGCAGGTTTCTCCAATCTTATAAACAGTAATGCATGAAACTAGCACCACTGAATGAACAATGGGCTGGGAGGTTTCTAAATCATGATTATGCAAATTCTCATGACCATTGATCAACAACCACTGATCAAAGACAGCTGATCAATGGCCATTGATCAATGAATGGGACCTCCCAGCCCATTGTTCATTCAGTGGTGCTAGTTTCATGCATTACTGTTTATAAGATTGGGGAAACCTGCAGTCAGCTGAGATTGAAAAAGTTACTTGGATGAGTGATAAAACGTTTCTCCCACTGAAAGCGCCACGTCCAAATAAACCTAATCAACTTTTGGAGATTTACTTACCTGGATGATTAAGAATGCATCAAGACGTTACATTTGAGTGCTCAAACTGAGTAGAAAAGCACTATATAAGTACCAGTCCATTTACCATTCATAGATTTTCTGCAGTGATAGGACCACCTACATTAGTGGTGCAGTTCAATAATTTCATTCATGCAGTACTTTTTTAGATTCCAGCAATGACAGATTAATAACCATTAGTAATAGAATTAAATTTAAACACCAGTAAGTTCAGTGTTGAGTGCCACTGTTAGCCATCTGTTTAGCCACCATATTTGACTTTCGTCATCAGTATGTTTGTGTTATTGCCTAATTTAAAAACAATGTCACAGTAAAAAATGTCTGAGATTATAAAATAAGCTGCAAAAGTCATATCTGACAGGCTTTGAATGACAAAGAGACAGCTTATGCTAGCTGAACTCCTCCTTTTTTTTTCCTTTAATTTAAGGTAAACATGTGAGTACAGTGAAAGTGCCATAATTATATAAATAACATGAACAACTTTTAGTGGGAATAATATCAGTATGCTTCAAAGCTAATTAGCCAAATAGCTAGTTAGCCTGGCTTTCTAGAATCAGTTAAGAATAAAAACCTAACTTGTTAGCACAATGGGTGATCCAAAATTTCACATGCAATAAAGACACTCAGTTAATTCAATTTAGTTATATTATGTTACCAGCAGTCTGTGTATGCATGTAAAAAAATGTAAAAGAAGAACATAAATGGCTAAGACATTTCCCATTCAAAAGCATTCACCTCAACTCCCAGCATTTGCAACCCACATTTCTTAGATATCTCTCACAGATATGTGCACAGTTATATTCTTGGATAAAAACTGTGTACAGTAGCTGCAGTGAAATGTCTAGTTCATTTATCCAGACACACAGACTCAAGAATTGTGTGTCTTTCATTCGAAACTCAACTTGGACATCAGCAATACTACAATCAACTCAATGGTCTGTTATTTCTACAGTAACATAATTTTACAAATTACGTATATTACACCTTAATTTTCAAGTCAAATGAAATTAAAAAAGCCACACACACACACACACACACACACACACACACACACACACACACACACACACACACACACACACACACACACACACACACCAGCTTGAGCTTTCAGCAGCCAAAGAAACAGATATTTCCAAAAACCAAAGAACAAGCTAAGAGAACTGAAACAGTTTTATTTTGAACATGTTACTTGATATTTTTAACAGCCAACTTTCCAAGTTGATCCTATTATTCCCTGACTTTATGCATGCCCTGAACGTCCCATAATCCTCTTACCTCTGAAAATGACACTGGCCTGAGGGTCAGAGTGTTTCAAGTTGTTGGCTCGCTGAATAATACAGCGTAACATGTTGAACGCAGCACGATCCTGAAAGCTGAAAGGCTGTAAAAACTCTCTCAGAAATGAAAAAAATCAAATCCCACTGTCACAGGGTTAATACAAGGTGGATCCAGTGCCGAATGAACCGCTGATTACATGACTACAGGGAGTTTGTAATGAAAACAACCAAAGCAGTAGCGGCGAAAAAGTTACAAGCTAAAGACCAAAAAGAAGAGATAAATCAATCAGTAACTTATTTCCTTATTTGCCAAAAACTGATGACCAAAAACATGAAAGAAAAATAGTCAGAAAGATGAATGAAAATCCAGAAAAATCAGAAAGGAAAATATCCTCAGATAGCTTCTCCACATTGCCTCACAACATCTCCCTCTTTCAGTAACTACAAAATAAAAGCCCTTCTTCTCAGTCGGAGATGTCTCTTTCTTCTCACTGTAACACTCCCGGAGGGAAAGAGGGTAGTGAGCAAATATGTCAGGAACCCAACAACCAAAGGAAATCTCAACATTTCCTGTGCTCTTTTCCTCTCGTCTTCTGGTTATTTCCTTGTCTTGCCCAAATATTTTCCTGCACACCTCTTTCACTTCAGTCTCTCTCTTAATCCCTTTATTTGCTTCCATCTCTCTCATGTTTTCAGTAAACCGTCACCTTTGCTAAAACCAACAGTTCTTATGGAATTTGGAACAATGTTCTGGATTTCCTTCAAAATCCTAGAAAATGAACTGGTATATAATTCCAGGAGTTTCAGTGGCTTTTGTTTAGTTAGATTTATCAATTCAAAATTGGCATTTTCTTGTAGAAGACACGATCTTAATTGGTTGAAATGATCAACTAGACTATGTGTGCCCTTCGCAGCGAAATCAGGTCGAAAAATCCAAAAGTTTTAGTTGCACTGAGATAAGTTGTGGAACATTTATAAAAGGTTAATTTAAACATTCTGTCAGAAAAATGTAGGCTATCTGCAGCAGAGTTGAAGAGTTGTGAGCCTTAACTCTAAGACACATAAATTCCAGTGCCAGCTAGATGCACAGGGAGATAGCACCACCTGCAGATGTAAAGTGGGGGACACACATACCCCAATTTTTTTTAAATTTGGAATAAAGTGAGTGTGGTTCAGGAAAACCTGAATCACCTTCCAATAAGTTATTCCTCATAATGTAAACATTATACTGAAATGTTTTGAAAAAAATATGAGGTGTTGAGCAAAAAAACAATAAGAAATATTGGTAATCTATGAGTCACTTGTTAATAAAAGGGTCCTACAAGCTGTCGTGCAACTAGTTCATGGGATTGTTTTTTAATGAAAGGTTTTTAACACAAGCTTTACAATAATATATTTATAATTGATTTCTAAAATGGTATTTTATGAAAAGTGGTGAGAAAATAAACTAGTCATCTGCATGAGAAGTACTAACAGAAGTAGGCTGTCAGTATGCTTCTTATTCAGTAACTGAAAGCTGAGTTTCATCTGATTTTTCAGGATACCTACAAAATTTCACCCTCTGATTAAATGTTGAAAATTGCCGGAGTGTATCCGTGCTGCTGTATCAATGTTATACTTTATGTCCAAAATGTTTTCATCTTACATCAGTTCTTCTTTATATTGTAATAGTAACAGTTGTGATTTCTTTTACTTTGGGGCATCTCTGTCTGCCTTCAGGCTCGACTCAGTGTGTCCCATGTGAAGTAAATTTCTCTTTGATCCTTTAAGATAACTTTGGATCTTTGAAGCTGATTATACGCAATCTTAAAAGTTGATAAGTTCAAGTACAAACTACTCAAGAGCAGCTAGTTACACCAGTGTGTTTATTATCTGTACTTAAGGCCTAGAGACCAGTCAGCAACCCCTTTAAGCCAATTCTTAATAGGCTAAAAAAAATATGTATGTCCTGACCAGTTGGCAAGCGTGTGCTTAAGGTTGCTATGAAACCTTTTGTTTCAGTCACATGACCCTAGAGTTCACACAATGGTCCCCTGACAACCATAGGGAAAAATGTCTATTCCCCAAATTACTGGTGATTGTTTGCTTGACATTGCTGTCTATTACAGGACAAATGTACTTTTTTTGTTTTTAAATGAAAATTATGGGTGTGAATCTGCTAACCTTTTTGCAGACATCACCACCTAGCAACTGTCAGCAACCACACACCAACCGGTCATTCAATTTGTTTGTCCCTAAGGATGTGTGGTTGATGCCAGTTGCCAACCGGTCTCTAGGCCTTTTTGTCAGAACCCTTAGGAAAGTAGAAAAATTCAATTTAAACAAACAAATAAGACTATACTTATCAGCATGCATCCAAGAAAGTGTCATGATCTGCAGCAGCAGATTGAGTGGAGCAGCGAGAGGACCCAAATGCAGATGCGTGGAGACTGGAGTTAACAGAAGGCAAGCCGTTTATTCAGGCTGACAGGCAAAACAGCATAAAAATAAGAAAATCAGATTGAATGACGAACTAATCAAGAAACACTGAACTGGGAAAACACTGGGACCCCTGGGCCACCAGGATCATAGCTGTAGATGAACAGACTCACTGACAAAAACAGAGGAAAATAGAGACAATATATACACTGATGAGTGATCAGGAAGATCAGGGAACACATTTGAACACAGCGGGAACAAATTGGTCGTAATTAGACAGAGGAAGCAAAACTGAACATAACACACAAGAGACAAAAACTGTCAAAATAAAACAGGAAGTAGCACGAACACCGAGACGCAGACAAGGACATGCAAACTTGACACTAAGATGAGGTTAAACAAACATGCAAACACACGACCGACTCAAGAGAAAAAGAATGAAACACCCAAGAGACGAACATGAGAACAGGTAACGAGACAGAACACAGAGACATGACTGAGGCGAAGAAGAGAGAGAGCGAAAGAGAAAGAAACAGAGATGTAAATAAACATGGAGACAAGACTGACTTCCACAGGAGACACTAAGGACAGGACATGAAACTAAACAACCTAAAATCATCTGAACCACAACAGATGATAGTACAATCAGAAAACTCAAAAGCACAAGAAAACTAAACTAGTAAATGTAACTCATTCTTTGAGATCAACAACAATAACCAAAAAAGATTCATAAACACTGCGACCCAGAACCATGCCAGAAAATAAACTGCAACAACCTGCAAAGATAAAATGTTACTGAGAGTTTTCAGACCAGCACTTGAGTAAATATGAACTTTGGTACCTACAAATGTACCCAGCTGTTCAAAGAAAACAGACCCAAAACTTTTTTGTGTGTGTAACTAATTATCACCTTTAAACATCTACATTAAACAGCTTTTCAGTCATCTGAACCCATATTCTCAAAATAGTCCTCTCATAGTAACATCAAATTCTCATACTTGGTGTCTGCTTTTTTAAATTGTATGCACTCTATCTCACTATCTAAAGTAAATTTAGTAATAGATTAAACTGTCTGAACTCTGCTTTGTTACCATTATCAAACTGTAAGGAAGCTGAACACGTAAGTATAATGTAATTGAAAACTTTCTGATCTTAAATAAAATTTAAAGGAAGTTCACATATGTAGGTAAACCGTGTTGATGAACTAAGCCATGTCAGTCTGTGTCTTGTCTGTTTGTTCCTCTCTTTTCCTGCAGCATCCTCTCATCTGCCCTGTGCTCACACATCTTGTTCTTCTGAGGCAGTCAGCAGATCTAATTACACTTGATTATATGATTAACTGAAAAAAACACAGTTTCAGTTTATTTTATGCGTATATAAAATTAACCTTGTAAAATTCCAGCAAAATAGCTTCAGACCTGCCTTTTGCATCACTACTTAAAGAGAACGAAAAGGGAGATGATAACCTAGAATACAACATAATGAAGATCAAAAATACAGCCGACACCAGCAGGGAAAGTATACTAACTGAACTAACATGGGAGGAACACAGTATGACACAACAAAGGAATGCAGGCACGTTCATGCATTTCCACTATGAGACAGCTGAAACTATTCAAGATGACAAGGGGAAGTGAAACTAAAGGCACACGAGACAACAAAGAATCAAACTAAAACTGGAAGTAACTGGCTGAAAACAAAGACAAAGGACCTCATGATGGAATCAAACCCGCACTGCTGCATTAGGTTCAAAGGTTGTGGTTTCACGTTTAAGTGCTGAACTAAACCAGCTACACTATAGAGCCATTAAACTACAATGCTCTTTATCAGCCTGATGTGCGATTAGCTCTCGTACCATGTTAGCCATCCTGACTTTACAACACAGTGAATGTGGTATGCTTGTCAGTTGATTTTTGTGTTAACGTAGGATCTGATTTAGTGCAATAAAATTCCCCTTATTCATTCCCAGATGAAAGTCTCTGCATTTTTTTTATTTCTGAGGTCCAGTCTCCTGCCTTTACACAATCCTAGACTCACTGCAGAGAAACCAGATGATGCTAGGACAGAAACGATCGAAATAATCTAATGAGCTTACACTTTCCAAACCAGGGTATCTGTTACTATCCTTTCTTCTTCAGTAGCATTTGAGGCCTTACTGATTCAAAGAAATGATGCAGCAGTTTTTAGGAGCAGATGCAGCAGACACAGCAGAGACAGCATTCAGCTATCAGGGGGAGCAGATGAGTTAAAGCAGAACAAGTGTCAGATACAGTGGAACCCCGACTTACGAATACCCCATTTAACGGAAAATTCAAGTTACAAAGGCACTTAACGGCAATATTTCTTCCCGTGTTACGGCAAAATGCCCACCTAACGAAAATCTGCTGGCTCTGATTGGCTGAGCCCAGAATGCCTACAATGCTCACAATGCCTTCCGAATCATGTGACAGCCCCCTTGGCTTTCATACTTGCGCTTTGCTGTTACACTTGAACGACGTATTGTTGTTGCAGATAGCAATTAGCCTATAGCCTATCATTCACTCAAAAGACGCGATGGGTGCTTCGACTTACGAAAATTTTCAACTTACGAAAGAGCCTCGGGAATGAATTAATTTCGTAAGTCGGGGTTCCACTGTATCAGTGAGGAGGAGAAGCTCAACAACAACCTGAGTGTTCAGCTGTTCGTCAATGTTTTCACTGAGCAGCCACAGAGTTTTTGTCCTAACCCACCACAGTAATGACCACTTTTTCATTTGCATGCAGGAGACTATATCGTATTGCAAATTTTGATAATTACACAAAGTCTGATTATGTTGTTTCACCATTACTATGATTCAGGCATTTAAATCTGCCAAATGGTCACATTTTAAAGACAGTGATTTCAGTGATGCATTAAAGATTGTGCAAGAACTGCATGCTCCTAAGAGCATCACTTGTTTTTCTCCAATAAAACTATATTGCAGCTTTTATGTAAGGCAACATTTTATACAGCACAACATCAGATCCACATCTATAGAAAATATGAATTTCTGATTGACCACTTACTGCAAAATCTCTCGTCTCCAAGGGTTAACTAGACATGAATTTCACCTGCAAATGTTGCCGACCTCAAGACAGGATAAACTATCTGCATGCTGGAAAATTTAACTCTTTTTTGTGATCCATATTAGAATATTAGAATATTTTCATTTGTTCAAGCCAAAGACATAGACATTGGGATCCTCTATGGATAACTGGAAGATGATGGATGGATGACTGGAAACTCACTGCTTCAAAAGAAAAAATAACTCACTTTAACTTAAGAGAGGCAAGTTACACTAACTTTATAGTTTTGAGTGACTATTACTTAAGGATGAAAACTTAAGTATCAAAGTGGTCTGTTGCTAGCCAAACCCTAACAGAAATAATTATACCAGCACTACTATATTAAGAATTTTTGTTAAACGTTAACAGTCCCCATTAATCTTTGTGCTTCCAGTGAAAAAGTTTACTTTGCTTAGAAAAACCAAGCAGAAATCGTTAAAACAAAAGAATGCACAATAACACACTTCGAGTCTAATACACTTGTTTGTCCTGAAACAGATTGCAAAGAGGACTTGCAGAAGTTGTGTGTGTGTGTGTGTGTGTGTGTGTGTGTGTGTGTGTGTGTGTGTGTGTGTGTGTGTGTGTGTGTGTGTGTGTGGCCTATATCACACAGGGAAACATTTGTGCATAGTCATAGTGTCAAGAGTTCATGACACATTTAAGACAAAACAGTCTTTTCAAAAAACAAACCAAATGTTAAAAGCAAACAAATGATGAATAAATAAAAATAAATGAATAAAATACTTCCCTCAGCTGGGATACAAGATTAGTACCAGTGTGTTTACTGTTAATTTGAACATAGACAAACGTTCCAGATACTTTAAATTTGCTCAGAGTAACAAGTTATCCAAGCTTTACATCGGCTGAGACATAAAATATTTTTGTCCATAAAAGTCCAAAAGTCTTTTTTTGCTGAACACTCGAGCAGAATGACAAAATGCTGTGGTCCTTGGTATTTCTATGTTTTATGTGTTGCAGTCCTGTTAACAGGAGTGAATACGGACTTCAGTCATTACAATCGTTTTAGTGCCTAACAGCCCTCGGTGTATAAATAGCCCTGCTGTCCCTTCAGTCTTGGGCAAAGTGTGTTGTGCCTTGGTTATTTCTGGATTTGAGTTTTGTGTTTGCTTTTTGGGGCTTTAAATGAATCCTTCATGAACTGGTTTTATTATTTTTAAGTGTGCCTCCAGTGTCCTGAAATTAGATCGAAACTTCTGTACTCCACACCATTTTGGCACAAAGTACAGAAATGCACTAACAGATTTGAAGTCAGGTTACATCTGAATGCTCTGCAGCTAAACATCAAGCTCTTTGAAATGACCTGTAGGCACATAGAAAAGTGTGATCCAAAAGAGATCCATGGAAAACTCTACACATCTTGAATCTACATTAATTAATTTTCAAATAATACAAATGTTTCAGAATAATAGGACAGAATAATAATTATGGTAATGGTTACCAATTCCAAACCTTAGCATGCTACTTAGCATCTGCTAATCACAACTAAACAGCGTTTACAGACGATACAGGACAAAATGTTGCTGGTATTTGGTTGTAAACCTGAGTCCTGTGGAATTAAATGCACTCTACTTTAACTTAAAATTGAAGTTTCAGATTTCTGTTCAGGTTTCAGGCTCAGGGTTCAGTTCCTCTACTTAAAGATAACAGCTAACAGTAACAACATTAGCATACAAGTCTTTAGTAGGTATAATGTTTACCAAAGTTTTTAAACTTGTTAGAAGGTAAGCTAGAATTTGCTCAATAAATTAAACCAATTTATTGGACAGTTGAAATGTTGCAGTGATCTATTATACTTCATTCTAAGGGGGGAAGTGAATGAGTGGATTAAATTTCAAGACTATCAGGCCAACGGCTATCACGACAGATCACTCATAACCACAAATGGCAATTTCATGGGAGCACAAAAGAGACAGTCAGACATTTGTCATGTACAAGAATAACTTCTTTGTTTTATGTAGACCATGACTGTGTGAAATCTCAGTTCATTTAACAAGATTTCTTTTTTTTATCAGGTCACCTAAATATAAGAACCTGGATGTTACTTTAAATTGAAGTGTAAACTGAAGCTGCAATTGAAGCCGAGCGAGGAAGCGCCTCATAAGATAAACTCTGCTGAAAGACTGCAGGTATCTATAAACACAGAAGTGCTTTACTGGAAACACAGTCGGCATACTTTCTGGACTGCTTTAACTCTTCATGTTGCTCACATCCTCATCTCCTCTCTCTCCCTCTTCCTCTAGGTCTGTCTCTTTTTCCTGTAAGCTCTTCTTTCTCTGCCCCACCCCGTGAAAGATAATCAGAGGTCACTTTCAAATAACAACTTCTCAGCTGTTTTTTTTCCCTTCAGGCCCCCTGAACAAGCCGTCCGTACCTTCATAGGTGACGCTGCAGTAGGCATCACTGATGTCATCGTCCGGCGTTTGCAACCGCTCTGCACACAGAATGAACACGCGTAGCATGGCTCACACACACACAGCTGTCAAATCCGAGCAAGAAGCACACTGTGATCCATATGAGGGTGACAATATAGAAAAAGTATCCTTAAAATAAAAAGAGATCCATGGCAGTGAAAGAGAGAGGGCGAAATGAGAATAAGAGACACGAGTCAGAACTGAGAGAGCGAGTGGTCTATCTGCAGCTCTCAGCTGTCTCCCTCACTCCCCACAGACGCGAGACAAACGTAGCACAGACCATAGTGCACTATAGCTGACTCATACACACACACACACACACACACACACACACACACACACACACACACACACACACACACACACAAGCCTGTTCAGCTATCTTAGTGAGGACCTTCATAATGATTTCCCTAGCTTGACATAATGATTTCCCTAGCCCCTTACCCTAAACCTAACCATAACCTAATTGTAACCCTGACACTAAAACGACATTTTGAGCCTCAAAAAGGCCTTCAAACTTGTGAGGACCGGTGAGTGTGTCCTCACAAGTGACTGTTGGTTCTCACAAGTATAGTAGGATGCAGATTTCGATCTTCACAAAGATAGCTAGACAGGAACACACACACACACACTGTCCTTTCAATCACAGCTGGCTTAAAGGGCCAGTAAGGCACACAAACACACATACTTATGCACACACACACACACAAACACAATGGCCTTTAGTTTTTTTTTTACCTCAACAGAATCAGCATTCAAACACTGCCAACTTAAACCAACACATGGGCGGCTAGAAAATGTGCCAGTCGATGCAGATGCAACAGAGCAAGATGTAGTACAATCAAAGATGATCTTTAAAGGTGGTGTAGAGCAACTATAGTTGCTGGGTTCACTGTCACAATCTGTGGATTTCTCATGAATTATCCCCCCCTCCCCCCACCAATCGCTCCAGGAGTTGAAGTACACTAAAGAGACCTTCTGTGTAGTCAAGTTAATTCAGAATGAAAGTTATTGGGACACCCAACTGTCCAGCAGATGGCAGCAATATCACAAAAAAGCCTTGAATAACAAGGACAATGCTAAATACAACTTGGCTTAACCTCTTCCAACCCCACCCCTAAAAGAAATTAATATGCACTTGTAGTTTTGAAGTAAACTGTTTCTATTTATGTCCTAAGGCCCAGGAAGTTTTTCCTTCCCACTGTCGTCAAGTGCTTATTCTTGGGGATGGTCTGATTGCTCTGGTTTTATATAAAGTGCCTTGAAGAGACTGTGTGTGTGTAGATTTGTCCCTATATAAATAAGGAGTTGAATTGAATAGACTTTAATAAAGGCTACTGGAAAGAGAGAACTGTCTTAAACAGAGTGCAACAAGGCTGTCATGGAACGATGGCTCCCTTTCTATATGGCAGCTGAGAAACCAAATCCCACAACTTCAGAGTCCTGGCTCACACAATACTTCTTATCCATAATGAAGTTTGAGGGTCATTAATTTGCTTTTCCCCCGGCTCCTCAAAACCTGGAATGTCCTGTGTCTGACCTTCCTCCACCTCCACCTCATCTCCTAACAGCTCTAAGCATGGCTCCACCTCCACAGTTCAGAGGAAAATCCTTTCTGTCTCACTCAACCATCCTATAACTGCGATCAAACTAGACCTTCTGTCCACTTCAAGGGACAGAAGATTAACTGCTGTTTCACTCATTTTAAGCCCATTCCTTGTTCCTGACAATTTTCAGAGAAAGTGAATGAGCCAGTGTTGAGTCAACACAAAGTGTTGCAAAATAAATTACAAAAAACTAAACAAACAAAAAATTTTGTTTCTTTAGTTGAATCTAAGGTAAATGTCAAAAATAGCACAGTTTGACAAGCATAAAACAACAGCGCTGTGCCAACAAGGTGATTCCTAAAATGCAGTTAGCCAAAGATTGGCATGCCATTTTTAAGGAAGAGAGACTGAGAATAAGGCTGAGGTGTGCCAAATTACTCAATTGAACCAACTTCAAAACCAACTCGAAAAACCATCTGACCTTATTGAGTAATAAGTCCAAATTAGAACGCTTTGGTTCATATCATCAGGAATTTCAAATGTGTGTGTATATATATATATATATATATATATATATATATATATATATATATATATATATAGCGAGAGAGAGAGAGAGAGAAAATTTTTCTGAATATTTCAGAAAATAACCATGCAAAATTATGTTTCCACTTACGTTTTAATGCAGAAATGCAATTAAGAAAAATCAGTCAATCAATTTCCTTGTTTCTGCTTGTCTGGGTCTTGGGGGTAGCAGTGTAAGAAAACATGACCAGACCTTCTTCTAAGGGGACACCAAGGTGTGTGATGAAGATATTGGGATTAGATGAATACACTTTTAAATTCCAAATAAAGTCAGACTAAGAATGAGTGTGATACTTTACACCATGCATAAATTATCATTGAGTCAAACACTAAATATTATTCGACTCAGTGAACAGAATCACAATGCAATCTAGAGATTAAGACTCTTCATGTGACTGGCTTCATTCCAGTCTCTGCCTCGCATGACTAAAGTTTTACCAACTCACAAATGAGAGAAGGCAGCAAAGGAATTTGAACTCGTGACTTATTGGAATTTGCTTCTCTTCTACTAACTAAACCTTCAGCAGAAGCTTATATATGATGCAGTAAATAATACAACTATATGAAAAAATCCTGCTAATGTTCAGTAATGGGGTCAAGCTGCAAACAGACATGGGGGGATTTTGTTTATCTTCTATTTATAGTTTTACCCACTGCGCTGCAGTCACACATTTAGGGCGAGCACGTAGAGAGCTTACGGGAAGCATGCTGACTTGAGGGAGCAGGGACAAAAATAATTTGTGTGTGTATGCGTGTGTGTACTGCTGTGAATGTTTCTAATCTGTTAACGACACTGTGTGCATCACCCAACATCTTCAATCACTTTAATTAGAAGATATTGGTCCTATAAATGCTCCTCTCTCCAGAGAGGCTGACATAATTAGAGTTTCTCCCACATTGTTATTTGTTTACATAATGAATCATGTATAACATAAAAAGATGTATTTACATTTTGATTGGAAAATGGAGCAGCTGACCCACTGTGTATGCCTGACTTTCCTTCTGTTTAAGAACGTTTCTTTAGACAGCTGAAAGTTACGGTAGGCCTTTGTGACTCTATGTCCAGGATTTGATTCTCACTTTGTAAGAATCAAATCCTGGATAAACCTGTTATGTCAAGAAGTGGCTTTGAATTAGTGATTAGTAGTGATCTGTTAATTACTCATGGTATTCTCACAGAAAGCTAAATTAGATGATCTAAGAGTTTTACTTAGTTAATCAGATGACCTCAGAGAAAACACAACATTAGACAACTTTTGTGCCAGCTATTAATTCCCAACCAAACAGGACGTATCTGTGTTATCGCAAAGCTGTTTGGCTTGCTTTTAACCCCTATCTAACATTTCTAGCAAAAATTGTCGTCCCTGGGTGGGCTCGAACCACCAACCTTTCGGTTAACAGCCGAACGCGCTAACCGATTGCGCCACAGAGACCATGCTGCCAGCCGGGCACCAAATGTAACAAATCCAATAAAAGTGTCACAAATATTCCGCATGACGAACTCTGTCTGGCCTCAATATTTTTTAATTAATTAGCAGCGACATAATTTCATCTGTACCCTTGTGTGTGAACCTCACATTACCTGTTTTCCAGGAAAACGTTGGAAAACAGGAGACCTCTGTTTGCTCAGATTTTTAAAATTGTGTTTTGCACATTTCATTTATGCAAAATAAAACTGGAATTTCGCCCGCACATTTGCACCTGTACTGGGGGCACACAGACGTGCACATTTGTGTTAAACACAACATGATAACATGACATAACTTGATAACATGAACAGACTACATGAAGAAACCCTGACGCAAGATTGCCAGGGCTCGTACGGGATTTGAACCTGAGACCCAGCCGTAGCGAGACTCATACCCCAACGCAGAGGTGTGATGCCAATGATAGCGTGAAAGGAAGCATATGATGAGCTGTGGCGACCCCTACAGCGAAAGAAGATGAACAGCACTTGATCCACACAACAAATTTCTACCTTTTAAAAGTGAAGCTGAGTAGAAAACTTCACTAGTAGTGACACTATAACAAGCCACTTTGTGATACAAAGCAAAGTCCATCAGAAGAGAAACTTGTTTAAGTGTTACTTCAACTCATTTGCAGCTAATGGAGTAAAATGCAGGACTGACTGTAAACAGGGATGTTATGGGCAGCTAGGTGTGAATAGGTGTGAATGAGCAAGCCTACAGAAGAGGCTGAAGGCTGCTAGTTTGAGTCCCTGTTCTGACACATCATCACTACAATGCATCACTCTTTGTGTTTCTTTGATTTATTGTTTTATTGTTAAAAAAGGGAAAAGGCGAAAATATCCTGAATGTGATTTAATACATGTATCTAAAAATAAGTCCTCTGTGCTGCTGCATGCTGATGAGAATTAAAACCAATATTCGTACATTCACTTCAGCTTCAGGTTCCTGGAGGTCAACTTTACAGAGCATCCTAACAACCTTCATGACTGTCCGGTATGGTAGTCGCACCAAAAGTGACAAAAAGGCCCCCCAGAGTGTTGTGGAAACAGGACAAAACACAGTCAGCTAACAGCTGGCATCTCTGGGTCATCTTTACACCACTTTTGTGAATTTTTAAAAACTAGCCAAACACACACAAACGGACTGAAACACAACTTGTTCCCTAGGACTGTAGCACCCCTGAACCTGACACCGCAGCACCTATGTACCACCCTCATGTGCAACAGTCTTCTGCCCAATCCCACATCCTATCCCTTGCCCACGTAACTACTACAGTTTATAATATGTAAATAAAGTTCACTTTGTACTCCTCAACTCCAAACAACTAAAAGCCTCAGGATATACATAAAATATGTATACACATGGCCTGCAAATACCTCATGTTCAGTCCATGCACATGATTTTTTTTCTTATATCTATTTCTTACTGGGTATTTGTAAATTTGTGAATGTAATGAAGCATATACACGTATTAAACATTTTACTTTCTCATACACAGTAAATTATATCTAAATATTGTAATTTATATTTATATTCATATCAGTATTTTTGTGTTAAAGTTTTTTGTACCATGTGAGGAATTATTGCCTCAATTTCGTTATTTTGTCATAATAATAACAACAACAACAATAATAATAATAATGACAGCCCAACGGGTGTTTTCTACGTCTGTCCTCGTGCTTCTAATGTGTCTGAGCGGCCTTTATTGTGAAAATCAGAGGCGGAAGCAACCTCTTGACCGGGGTCGGCTGTTCGTTGCAGAGGGTCATTCACATCTTGGACATGGCGGGTCGGGACCGGGTCGTTCACCTGCTTAGGCAACTCGAGCGCGCGGCGTAAGTTAAATTCGAACCGGAAATAGATTCATCCAGACTGAAAAGAACTGTTACTGGTTTCCTTCGAGGGGCGGAGACTGAGTGTGCCAGAGTCCGCTCAAAGATAACAGCGTTTTTGAATTTTCCGGTTAAAGTTCAGTTTTATTGAGGGAAGAGCTCAGGAGGCCACAAGTTCTGGATCAGAGGAGAGTTCTTTAAAATCCGGCTCACCTGTGAAAAACATGTTTCACTGAATGTCTGTGAAGGTTCTCAGTCATCCAGGTCATCGTAGTCAAAGGAGCTTGCAAAGAAAAGCGTCTGGACTTAAACAACTTAAAGAAGTCCAGACGCTTTTCTTTGCAAGCTCCTTTGAATGTTTCACTGAAAGATTTTTTAAATTAAAACTCCTAGTTTTGCAGTCACATTTGACCACACACATTTCCGGAAAAAAAAGTGAAATTTGAGTGATTTCTGGGAGCACATGTGACCAGGTACAGGTGTAAAGCTGCACCTGGAATATCTAATGCTTTTAGAGCCACTTTCACATTCTCTCATGTAAATTGTCAGTGCATCCTCACATTTTGCACAGTTTGACGTCTAATGCTCGCTCTGATATCGTTGTGTTGGTGTTGTTCCTGAATTAACAAAACTAATCTTTGTCCAGGTTCAACATTGCAAATGACCAATCACATTGTAGTGGAGTCATAGGACGTGGAAACATCGTGACACTAACATAAAAACCTAATGGTCTCCTTTTTGGATGTTTTCATGAGTGGACATCGGCAGTTTGGGTTCAAATACTGAACCCATCTTTGTCAGGTTGGAGGAAGAATGACAAGGAAATGCTTCCTGTGCATGAGATGTTCAGGAGCTACTGCAACAACTCAACTGCTGAACCTTCTCTAAATGTGCAGATTGGTGACATGACTTCTGCTCTGTGTGAACAGGTGCAGATGTCCTGCTCACTCCAACACCTTCCACCAGGGTAACCTGCACTCATCTACACATCATTCATGTATTTATCAGAGTCCCTGAAAAGGAAGACAAGTGCATCCTGATCAATGTGGATCCTTAACTGATGGCTTGATTTCTATCTCTGCAGGTGTCAGAGCGGCACCCTGCACCGTCCGGAAAACTGACTATGCCTTTGAGGTAATGTCACACCAGACTCTGTTTAATAAGTGTCTGATTTAAGAAGTTCAGCTTGAAGGCTGTTAGGAGATGTAAATCATTAATGTGTGTCAGCTCAGAGTTCAGCTCACATTCACACATTCAAATGAAGCTTCTTTCATTTTTTTAATCAACTGATGGATTCAACCAACCACAGAATGAGAACTTAAAGTTTTGAATGTTTTCCTGGATTCATCTGCAGAAGTAGCTAAAACTGTCAGCTCTCCAAACCGAGCTCTTCACTTTTCTAAGACCCACAAAGTAGTTCCTTTAGTCTGTGGGATTGCTCTGAAAATGCACTGAATTTCATTTGAAGCTTTGACCTGTACAAATACAGGAGAGACTAAAAATCAAAGCAGCATGAAAGCTGCAGTTCTTCTAACATCCAGCAGAGGGTCCAAGGAGTAACTTAGTCCCCATAGACTTCAATGTTGACATGTCCAACTTTCCAGCAGAAATAGTCCCAACATGTTTACACAGCTTATTTTAGTACAAACTTTGCGGCTCGCATGTTACACATGGATCTGTTGATCTAGAACTAACTCCCAAACCACCATATCTGTATTTCCTGTGGTGCATTAACGGGAACTGACACCTGTGACCTCCATCTACAGACTGTTGAGGTTGTCAAAAATTCCAAGTTTTGAGTTTGTATAAGTTCTTTGATGCTGCTCATCTTTGTTTCATGCAAAGTCTGCACAGTGGCATTTTTACCCCTTAGCCGTAAAAGGCTGATGGAGTATTATTGGCACCCTGTTGGACAGGCCATGGCATAGACCCACAAGTTTGTGAACACAGTAACTCAAGAATGAGGCGATATAGGATTTTCAGATTGATACTAGAGGTGCATCTATCTTGGATAAATGCGTAAGGTCACTGGGTCATAAGGATTTCTGTGGGTGAGGTAACAATCCTCAACTTTATGTGTACCACCATCAGTCTTGACTTGCTCGTCTTTGTGTGGACAGTCTTTATCCCAATGATAAACAGACTGATAAACTACACACTTATATCCCTTTTCCATTAGCACCTACTCAGGTAGGTACTGCACTCACTTCTCTTTTTATTTCCTTCAGATGGCGAGTTCCAACATCCGCTATGGAGAAGGAGTCAGCAAAGAGATCGGCATGGTAACCAGCTTCATCCTCCTCATTGCTGTCATGTGATGGTCAGATAGGAATTTTTCTTTCTTCTTTTAATGTGATGCATTGAGAAGGAGTGACCAATGTGGCTCTCTGTGTTGTCCTTCCTATCATTGTGGCTGTTCGCTGTTCTCTGCGTGCAGGACCTGCAGAACCTCGGCGCAAAAAACGTCTGCGTGATGACAGACAGGAACTTGTCCCAACTTCCTCCAATGAAGGCTGTTCTTGAGTCTCTAGTGAAAAACGGAGTCAAGTACAAAGTCTATGACAATGTCCGCGTCGAGCCAACGGACTCCAGGTCAGGTCAAGTCAAGTCAAGTCAAGTTTATTTATAGAGCACATTTAAAAACAACCAAGGCTGACCAAAGTGCTGTACAGTAAATACAGATAAAAATACAATAGAACACAATTTCGTAGTAACACCTCGCTGAAAAAAATAAAATAAAAATAAATAAAACAAATAAATTAAACCTTTCTAAAAGCCAATGAAAAGAGGTGAGTTTTAAGAGCGGTTTTAAAAGTTTCTAGGCTTTTGGAGAGTCTGACGTGAGGAGGTAAGCTGTTCCACAGTCTGGGTGCAGCCACAGCAAACGCCCTCTCTCCCTTTGTCTTTAATTTATACCTGGGAACATCTAAAAGCATCAGGTCGGCTGACCTCAAAGATCTCCTGGGGCGATAAGTACTAAGGAGTTCTGACAGGTAAGAAGGTGCAGTGCCATTTAAAACCTTAAAAGCCAGCAGTAAGATTTTAAAATCAATCCTAAAGGCAACTGGGAGCCAGTGGAGAGAGCAGAGAACCGGAGTGATGTGGTCTCTTTTTTTTGAACCGGTCAACAGGCGAGCGGCAGCGTTCTGCACCAGTTGAAGGCGATGTAGACAGGAACTATCTAGGCCAGCATAGAGGGAATTGCAGTAGTCTAGCCGTGAAGTAATAAAAGCATGGACCACTCTTTCTAGATCGTTCCTGCAAAGGTAAGACTTGACTTTGGCTAAAATCCGCAAATGATAAAAAGATCCCCAGGTGCGTTCAATGAGGTCGCTGTCACAAGTGATGGTCTGATTAATGATTGCCTGTCAGATGAAGAGAAAAAAACCTGTCTTTGTGTCCAAAATGTCTCATCAGAGAGGAGAGAAGAAAGTTCATGAGAGCCAGGCTTTTTCATGGCTCTGAGTCGGCTCACATACCTACATAGGGGCGTTTCACAGGGTCACATGACTCTTCCTCCTCACAGAATGAACATCAGAGTGCTGAAATACTTAAGCAGTGTTAATGGCAGACAATCAGTAAGTAAATGAATAAGTTAATTTATCAGATGAAATGACCTCAGCTCGATCTCTGCTGAATTTCAGCTTTAAAGATGCCATCTCCTTTACTAAAAACCACGCCTTTGATGCGTTTGTGGCGGTGGGCGGTGGCTCAGTGATCGACACATGTAAAGCGGCCAATCTGTACGCGTGTCACCCCGATGCCGACTTCCTGGACTTTGTCAATGCTCCGATTGGCAAAGGGAAGCCGGTGAGTGGAGCTGTGAAACCGCTGATTGCAGGTATGACGCGTCCCGCTTTTTTTCCTTCTTCCTCCATCTTTGTGGCTAACTTTGGGTTTTTGGGTCCAGTTCCCACAACTGCAGGCACCGGCAGTGAGACCACAGGTGTCGCCATTTTCGACTACGAGCCCTTAAAAGCCAAAACAGGTATAAAAATAGGGATATAAAAGCATATTAGAAGTTGATTTTCCCCTTTGAGATGTTTTAGAAAGACAGTCAGTGAAGATTTAATAGAAAACATAAATCAGCCAATAGAAACCAAGCTGCGGGAGCTGTTATTCATTATCCAAGTTCTTATGATGGACCCTGAGCTGTGATTGGCTGTTTATGCTCAGGAATTGCCAGCAGAGCCATCAGACCCACGCTGGGCATCGTGGACCCGACGCACACACTGAGCATGCCTGAGAGAGTCGCCGCCAACAGTGGCTTCGACGTCCTCTGGTCTGTCTGTACTTATGAAGGACATTTATTCATTTTCTGCATTTTCTATCTTTTTTGATTCATCATTATTATTTTTGTTATCATTATATTATTAGTATTAATATAATTATTATTTGCTGTGATGATGGCGTGTTCCCTTCATGTTTTCGTAGAGGTAGAGATACTGCCAACCTGATGTGAGACACTTCCATCACACTGATTGATCTCTGCCTTTCAGTCATGCCCTGGAGTCATACACCGCCCTGCCCTACGACCAGAGGAGCCCCTGCCCTACAAACCCCATCAACCGCCCAGCCTACCAGGGCAGCAACCCCATCAGCGATGTCTGGTCCCGCCATGCTCTCCACGTGGTCGCCAAGTACATGAAACGGTATGGCCCCAACTACAGCTAAAGTATATCCATGATATGCATTTCATTCAACTGAATTCATTTGTAATTGAAATAAGTCTTGATTGATTGATTACAGAGCTGTGCGAGACCCTGAGGACCTGGAGGCTCGTTCCAGCATGCACCTGGCCAGCGTGTTTGCTGGGATTGGCTTTGGGAATGCCGGGGTTCATCTGTGGTAAGACTAAGACTGAGATTTCCTGTAATCCTGCATGCAGGCTGTTTGTGCTCATCAGCTGATCTTCTTTTGAAATTTGTTTAACTATTTAATTTGCTTCAATTAAACTGCAAACGTTTCCTTGAACTTCATCAGTGAGAATGGAAATCAGGCTTTGAAGAGGGTTTTTAGCTCATTAGTTCATGGCTCTGTTTCTGCAGCGTTGCAGTACAGACAGCTGATTGTGGTTTTAAAATGTCACCTGTGATTGTAGGTGTTCTTTAACACTTTGGTGACATCACATTGAAACTTTAGGGACAGTTTAAGGCCTTATTTACAGTGATGAGTGGATGAAATGCACTGAAAATGTAGAAACACCAGCAGACGATGCAGAAGAACAAAAAAAAAAAAAACAGATAATAAACCAGAAGTGTTTTTGTGATGAAAGTAACAAGCTAATGGTATACAGCTAATAGCAAACATGTATCTGCAGTATTGTATGATTCATGTGATTGAGACATACAACTTTACTGCCCCCTCCCGCAATGTGTTTTGTGTGCTTTTGTAGTGTTTTTCTATTTGCTGGACTTTTCTTATTTTGCAGTTTATTTGAGCTCCCATAGCCAACGTGCATATTTTCCTATTTGAGCTAAACTGATCCAGACCTTTGCGTGAGCGTTTCTAAATAAACCTGTTTGTGGTTCCCTCCTTTCAGTCACGGGATGTCCTATCCCATCGCAGGAAACGTCAAGACTCACTCAGCCAAGGGTTACAACGTGGAGCACCCCCTAGTGGTGAGTGATCATTACTGGACATCACAGCTGGCAGTGACGGTCCTAGCCTGTTTGGCCCCCTGGGCGCCACACACATAAAACATATTAAGGATTGTACATTAACATAAAACTGTTGTCTGAACCATACTGAATTTCACCAGAGAAACAAACACACACACACACACACACACACACACACACACACACACACACGAAGTTAGAGAGAGTATGCATAGTATGCAAACGGCTACCAAACAGCCATCATAATACGTCATACAATGAGAACAGGACAAATTGACAATGACTAATTAATATTAAAATCTGTAACATAACATATTGTTTGGAGTTTAGTCTGTTACTGTTGCTATTTTTACCATTTCTTTTTGGAGCAACTGTAACACACATTATTTCCTTATAAAGTATTCTGACTCTGATTGTTTCAGCATGACCTGCCATTATCCAATGACACATCTGCTTACCTGTATCTGTTGCTCGTTTCTCCTCCTCTTCTTTTCTATTTTTTCTAAACTGAGCACCCGATGACTTTGAACTTTTTTTGTCCATCTTCCATTGGTTTTAATTTTGCACTTCAGTATGAACATAAGTCCCCCAACTCGATGATCACCACAACATAACCTAATAGACCTACATCTTAGTTCACAGATTTGCTTTGTCTAAGGTGTATTTCTGGGATTTTGCACAACCCAGGATTCAAATCATGAATACACAATGAGCTTGGATTTACAACATTATGAATGAAATGTGCTCTATTTGGAAGCAGCAGGGCTCTCCTCCCCTTTCGACAGGTTGTGTGAGACTTTAAATCCATCCATCCATCCATCCATCTTCATCCGCTTTATCCGAGGCCGGGTCGCGGGGGCAGCAGCCTAAGCAAAGAGGCCCAGACCTCCCTCTCCCCAGCCACCTCCTCCAGCTTATCCGGGGGAATACCAAGGCGTTCCCAGGCCAGCCGAGAGATATAATCTCTCCAGCGTGTCCTGGGTCTGCCCCGGGGCCTCCTCCCGGTAGGACATGCCTGGAACACCTCACCCAGGAGGCGCCCAGGGGGCATCCTTGTCAGATGCCCGAACCACCTCAGCTGGCTCCTTTCGATGTGGAGCAGCAGCTGCTCTACTCTGAGCCCCTCCCGGATGGCCGAACTTCTCACCCTATCTCTAAGGGAGAGGCCAGCCACCCTTCGGAGGAAGCTCATTTCTGCCGCTTGTATCCGCGATCTCGTTCTTTCGATCACTACCCACAGCTCGTGGCCATAGGTGAGGGTAGGGACGTAGATCGACCGGTAAATTGAGATCTTCGCTTTTACACTCAGCTCCCTCTTCACCACGACGGACCGGTGCAGCGTCCGCATTACTGCAGCTGCAGCCCCTATCCGTCTGTCGATCTCCGGCTCCCTTCTCCCATCACTCGCGAACAAGACCCCGAGATACTTGAACTCCTCCACTTGGGGCAGGAACTCATCCCCGACCCGGAGTGGGCACTCCACCCTTTTCCGGCTGAGAACCATGGCCTCAGATTTGGAGGTGCTGATCCTCATTCCCGCTGCTTCACACTCGGCTGCGAACCGTTCCAGTGCGAGCTGGAGGCCCTCACCCGATGAAGCCAACAGAACCACATCATCCGCAAAAATCAGAGATGAGATTCTGAGGCCACCAAGGCGAAAGCCCTCCGCCACTTGGCTGCGCCTAGAAATCCTGTCCATAAAAATTATGAACAGAACCGGAGACAAAGGGCAGCCCTGGCGGAGCCCATCACCCACCGGGAACGAGTCCGACTTATTGCCGGCAATGCAAACCAAGCTCTTGCAACGGTTGTATAGGGATCGAATGGCCCGTAGCAATGGGCCAGACACCCCATACTCCCGCAACACCTCCCACAGGACACCCCGAGGGACACGGTCGAATGCCTTCTCCAAGTCCACAAAACACATGTAGACTGGTTGGGCAAACTCCCATGCACCCTCAAGTATCCTGGAGAGGATAAAGAGCTGGTCCAGTGTTCCGCGACCAGGACGAAAACCGCATTGTTCCTCCTGTATCCGAGGTTCGACTAGCGGACGAACTCTCCTTTCCAGCACCCTGGCATAGACTTTCCCAGGGAGGCTGAGGAGTGTGATCCCCCTGTAGTTGGAACACACCCTCCAGTCCCCCTTCTTAAAGATGGGGACCACCACCCCGGTCTGCCAGTCCACAGGTACTGCCCCTGATCGCTTAGACTTTAAATCATCAAACTGTAAATTATAAATTTTAAATTGTTATTGATCCCTTTAACCCGAGTCCTAAAGTGTATATTTATTTTCTTACTCTTCTTATATTTATTGTTTGTTTTCTTGCACTGCTGTAACTGGAGCCTCGTCGTCTCGTCTCTCTATTTACTGGACTGTAGCAGAGATGACAATAAAGTTTACTTTGACTTCAGCAGCAGAGCAGGTGCACCCACCTTTCGCGTACAGAATTTCGAAAAAACATCGGTGCAAATTACAAGTCTGTATCATAATGTCTGGTGTCTGTCCCGCCCCGCCCCCTCCTCCCTGTGCCACAAGCAGCAGTCACACCTTGCAAACGGAGGGCGCCCTAAAAACTCCCAGCTGATGGGACCGTGGTCAAGTGAGCCCTCACTTACGAAGTCACAGTCAAGCTAGCCGCAATAGAAAGCCGATCGGTGCCTATGCCATTCCCAATATGCGCTGGCTGATGTTGGGGCAGCATGAGTACGAACAAATTTTTTTTTTTTTTTTTTTGCCAATGCCCGTGATACCGCACCCCACCACAATGCCGCCCCGGGCAACCGCCCGTGTCGCCCGTATCAAAAACCGCTACTGACAGCTGGCATTGCAAACAGATGTTCTTGGCTGAGATCACTGGTGTAGTGCAGCTGGAGTGATGATTTTCATTTTCCAAGAGGGAAAAAAACATTTCCACGGTTATTTATTTAGGATTTATCCAAAAGAGAGCTGCATTATTACAAACAGAACTCTGTGTGAAGCAGCTGGCCTGTACCATGAACACAATTTATCGCTCATTCTAGGCCCGAGTACATGAAGGTGCTGTTACTGTGACATGTGGACAGTTGCATGCCTTTATTTTTCTGCAGGTACTTTTTAAAGTCTAACACACATCGTTCGTAGCGATAAGGTTATGGGTTTTTTTTTTTTTATAATGCAGTGCTTTAAAGTTTGATTAGATATGGTGCAGCAGCTTGATTTGGTTTACTTACAGTAAAGTCAAGACTGAAGATTAAACTGGTAAAAACAGCAATGAAAATATGCAAACATAGAAATGAAAGAGCACCAATCTCTCCAATCAAGATACAAGAAATCAGTTTTTTCCTCAGGCTCATAAAATTGTTAATGATCCATTTTTTAGAGTATGACTTATTACCCTCGGCACCAGTAAACAGCAAGTACTTGAAAAACAAATCGCTATAAGCTCTCCTTTGTCCCAACATCTATTGTACTTTGGAGTCACATCATCATGTACTTGAATGTTTGCTGGAGCTGTATTAAGGGAAACAAATTTTTACTAATTAGATAAGTAATTTACTTCTCGAGGTTTGGAGCTGGTTTTCACATGCAAGTGCTGCTATATTTAGTACTGTTTGGCCACGTGGGACAATAAAGTTCCTTCTTATCTTAACACAGTCACATTAACAGATGAGGTTGATACACATTTCTATCTGAAGTGTATGAGTCCAATAGAAACAAGACACTGTAGGAGAATGGTGTTTTGAGCAAAGTACCACAAAAATATTTAGATTATGACCCGATTTCTGTGCAGAAATGAGACTAAAACCCTGAAACTTAGTTAACTTCAGTTCTGCAGGTTTCAGCAGAAGAGGGCTCAGCTATAAACACGCAGGGTCAGGAGTGAGTGAAGAGCTATGGGTTTGTTTATTTTAAAGGGACTGTTGCTTCTTGGTTTTTAACATATAGATATAAAAGCATATCATTAGCAAACATTTGTAAGTTACACTACAGGTACAAATTTCAGGTAAATCATTTATGTACAAACTGACCAACAAAAAACTTGAGGTACTCTGGCATTATTATAAAGTTTTTAGTGATATTTTATTAATTACTCACATGTTGTGATGAGAATAATGCAGAATTAAAAATTGAGCAGAAATAAGTGAAGCAGAGAGATGGCAACGTTGGAAAGACTGAGAGAAAAGACACCAGGGAGGGAGAGAGCTGTGAGCAGCATGGAAGAACTGATGAGGATGGTCAGACAGATGACTTCATATTCTTAAATTCATTCTGACATTTGATCACTTTGCTTAATTAGAGTTGAATGATGGATGACTCAAGCGTGGCCAATGCTCTGGTGCTTAAACAAAACACTACACCTCTGACTGAGATGGACCCGTGCAGGTTCCCTGAGGAACTCCACACAGAACTTTACTTTGTTTCATACTCGACCTGTGCAGCTTTTAAATAAAATGTTCTGTTAAACTTTGTGTTTTCAGCCTCACGGGCTCTCCGTTGTCCTTACGTCTCCGGCCGTCTTCAACTTCACAGCCCCGATGTGTCCGGAGCGCCACCTTGAGGCCGCAGAGATCCTCGGTACCTGAACGCCTCACACTAGGCCATATTAGATTTAGTATAATAGAGACTGTGTGGAATGTCTACTTTATTTATCCAGCCAAACCAAAAGGTTTCCAGACTTCAATGAGCCAAATAAAATCACTCAGTTAGAAAAAAAGACAGAAATACACTGGAGAGGAACATCCAACAACAACAGGGCACACAAACAGTGAAACATCAAACATCCAAGACAGTCAGCGGGACCTTAAATGCCTCCATTGAGAGACTTTTCAGTTATTTAAGAATATTGAAGGTATTCAAAAATAAGGTTTTTAAGGGATCTTTGTACCTTTTTAAAGAAGTCTAAAATAGAAAAAATCGAATTTTCTTTCTTTATTTTTTTGCAGTAGTAGCACTTTATTTCTTCAGCTATCAATAGAAAATATCCAAATTCACCAAAACTGCCATCACTCTTTAAAAATTGTGCAGTAACAGACTTTCTCTGTGCTATGTTCAGGTGCAGATATCCGGCAGGTGAAGAGGGAGGATGCGGGTGCCGTTCTGGCCGACACGCTGCGTCAGATTCTGTTTGACCTGCACGTGGAAGATGGACTGGGAGCTGTGGGATACACCAAAGACGACATCCCGGCACTAGTGAAAGGAACGATCCCTCAGGTGGGTCAGAGTCCCCCTTCATATGTGTACTCCTGGGTTAAACTGTGAATTTCTTGAGTCATCCCATATTTTTACATTAAGACATCAACCTCTCTCTTTTGATGTCACTTCTATCCCCAGTTTGCTTCCTTGTGACGATTATTCAAGACCTTAGTGCTTAGGGTGTGAGAGGTCCTGGGTTCAGATCCTGGTCAGACTCATAGGCTACTTGCTTTGTATGTTTTTCCTCAAAAACATGTGCAATTTGTTTTCTGGTTTGAATGTTAGAAGGGTATTAAACTGTCCAGACAGAGTGGAAGGCCCCGTAGTATTGTGTTTTCTCCCCATGTAATCTTTTAATGCTCGATTGTGCAAGCTATTTTTTGAGTGACATGTTCGGACTGCATTATGTGACCTTATTATTCATAGACTTCTCAAAATCAAATCAAATCACTTTTATTGTCACATCACATGTGCAGGCACACTGGCACAGCACATGCGAGTGAAATTCTTGTGTGCGAGCCCCACAAGCAACAGAGATGTGCAAACACAACAACACAAACGAGCAAAATACAAGAATGGCCAACCTGAAACTAATAAATATATGTACAATATATAATAGTGTATGCATTTCTGGATGTGTATACTAAATATTTTCCTACGTGTGTGTGTGTGTGTGTGTGTGTGTGTGTGTGTGTATACACATTTTTACAAATTAAATAGTAAAAAAAATAAAATAAATAATAATAATAATAATAATAATAGTAATAATAATTTTTTTTTTCTTTTTTTGATTCTTTGAATTAGCTGATTTCAGATCTGCAAATGTGATGTAATGTGAGTCAGGGCCAGGGTGGACCAGGCCTAAACCTGGTCCACCCTGGCCCTGTGTCCTTCACAAGGAGGTGCTATTTGTAACATGGCTTTAACCCTTTAAAACCGGTCAGAGCGGACACGCTCCGTTTTGCGTAACTATTTTTAAATACCAGTAACACTACAACCACGTGAGCTAGCACAATAATTTTTTTGCATGTGAAACCGGAGGAGTTGTACTTACATCTTATGCCATCAGCTTGTCCTAGGTCACGGTTTCCTTCCACATATAGCTTTGCAAAAATTGCATAAAAAGCGCTTGCAGCAACAAATACATAATATTCCAGAAACACGCTTTACCAATCCGATCAGCTGTTCATAACACTTCCTACATTGGAATAGATGTCAGCGTGAGCTATCGCATGTCCGCCATTACCTGCCCGAAACTGGAAGTGACGTCATTTTCGCAGAAATGTAGTTTTTTACCATCAAGGCCTCAGGAGCTTATACTGCTGTTTTTAAAAGTTATGTTTGACTTTATGACTTTCTGTGTCGTTTCTGGGATGCTTAGGACTCATATTGCACTGCTGGAAATAGTTTATTTTGATGCATATGCTGCTTTTTTGCAAATTTGCAGTATAATATTTATTTTCGTTTTTCCTGCAGTATATAAAAATTGGTGTATCTCAAAAATAAAACTATGAAGACACTCAAAATAAATTTCCTGTGGTGGGAAACTATTTTGTGCAACTTTTTTTGTATTTACTAGAGATGGACCGATCCGATATTACGTATCGGTATCGGTCCGATACTGACCTAAATTACTGGATCGGATATCGGAGAAAAATAAAAAATGTAATCCGATCCATTAAATATCACGAAAGCACCTCACAAAACTTGCAACACGCCGTAACTCGCCTCAGAACGTTAGCAGTCGGAGCAGTATGCATCACGTGATAGAGCGGCTGTGGCATGCGGGACCTGTCGGTGGTCTGGATAGCATTTGGAGCTTCGCTAGCAACCTGGCATTTCATCTCCGACAAAGTTATCCCCGAGAGAAGTAAAGCAAGTGTGTAAGTCCATCTCTGAACGTTTGTAAAGCATTCCTGCGTTAAGCTTAACGAGCGACTGCCTCTCGCTCTCCGGCTGCTACTTCAATCGTGAAACTGCTTAAATGATCAGGTGATCGGCTTTTCTGTCGCGAGTCCGTCTCTCTTGTTTGTTTTTGGCCCACTTTGCACCAGAAAGAGGAAACCAGCGGATGAACAACAGCAGCACGTTTAAGCTTGATAAGCTGTTGTTAGAATTTATTTAATATTACTTTCTACACCAGGATCTTTTTCTACGTAGCTGACGGCTGGTAACTGTGCAGGGGCGGATCTAGCAAAGTTTAGCCAGGGGGGCCGATAGGGCATTAACTGGGAAAAGGGGGCACAAAGACATACTTTTCTTTCTTATTCTCATTTAAAATGTCGAGCTTTTAATAAATAATTATCTGACACCCAAAGTTTTAATTTGATGTAAAATGAATAGAAGTCAATTACTGTATATAGTAACTATTAAGTCTAATATACCCTTGTTACGCCCCTAGGCTAGGCGGGTAGGGACGCACACAAGGTTGGAGGAGAGAGAGACAAATCCCCGCCCTGGTTCCCAAGCCAAACATCCAAACCAGTTGTGAGTAAAAAAAAAGTGATTTTATTTAAGGACAAGAAGCATAGCTCCAGGGTGAGCCCAGGCCAAAATAATAAACAAAACCAACTAAGTCCCACCAGAAAAGACTAACTAAACCCTAAGAAAGAAAAAAGAACAAACAAATGACAGAGCTATCCCTCGCTCCCTGACCAAGAAAACAGGAGAAAACGATTCCAAAAGAAAAGGCAGCTCACCCCTTCCGCTTCAGCCCACGAGTGCCTAAGCTCTCAGCTAAAGCACTAGGAGCGGCTTTTACAATTCACACTCCCACAAATACACAAGATAAACACAGGCTGGGAAAACCAGGGTCAGGACTGCGACGGCTGTCAGGCTACTCGCTCGTTCCACACTCTCTCTCTCTCTCTCCCTGGAGCTGTCAGAGCGGCTTTTTGAATGTGGTCACCTGTTCCATGGTCCAATCAGCTGCTCACTACTCTTCATTAGGGGAGGGACCTGTAGAGAGTCTTAAACACAGTAAAGAGACACAGAACAAACAGCCCACACAGTGTTCTTATGGCCACAGCCGTAACAACCCTAGTAAGCTATAGTACTTTTTCCTTTGGGAAGGTACCATCTGTGCAGTCTGCAATTTTGTTGAAGAAAGATGTTGAATCTATTTAATATTTCTTGAAAAATAATTGATTTCTGTGTATTTTTTTTTCACACTGCATCAAATTAAGGTTGATTACGTCGATTAAGCATCATGAGGTGGCGCGTGAGGGGTGGTTCCCTATTTTTTATTTATTTATTTTTGTTGTTGCTGGGAGTTGGAACCCTATTAGTTAGGTTGCTTAATATTTACGCTAAGTACTCTTTAAAATACCAGAATAGGGAGGATGGTGTAGGTCTAAGTTTATTAGATTGATCAGTATTGCTGAACTATGAAATATTTTTTTTGTATACAGGTATAACAGAATAGCTTTAGTGTAGTTGTTGTTTTAAACTTGAGTATGAACTTGCAGACTTTCAAAATGCAGCAAGATATTTTAAAAAACAGTTTTGTTGATTAAAAAACACTATATCGGATTCATATCGGTATCGGCAGATATCCAAATTTATGATATCGGTATCGGTATCGGACATAAAAAAGTGGTATCGTGCCATCTCTAGTATTTACAGTTTTGAGGGATAAGCCTCTTAAATTTCTCTAACTAGAAATATATGTTAAAAAACAAAAACGATTTTCAATTTTTTTGTAGTTTATTGCACTTTTTTACAATTTATGTAATTACTATACACTTAATGCATACATATTATTAAAATTTAGGCTGTAATGGTTGTATTGATGTATAGCAACTTGAAATGCTCCCAGAAATGGCTCCACAGCATGGAAAAATATAAAGATAAGCTCTGGCGGAATTGGTTCTATGGTAGGTCTTAAAGGGTTAAGGAGATATTTGTTTGGATACATGTGTTGATTTATGTTTTATTTCTTCTGGTTTGTTTCCAGGAGCGAGTGACCAAGCTGTCTCCCAGAGCGCACACGGTGGAGGATCTGAGTCGGCTCTTTGAGGGCTGCATGAAGCTCTACTAAACTCAGCTGCAGTTCCTCACACAGCCACCAGAGGATGCCGTTCTGAGTCTAAAAACCCCTCACAGGCTCAAAATCGTTGACGTTTTTCGTTTGAGCTTTGATTAGAAGATTCTTAGGGATTATTATTGAGCTCATCCTTTAAATTCTTTGAAATGATCACCGATTCAAACGTATTGAGCCTCTAACTGCTCATAACCACACTGTGTTCTTGTTTTAATTTGTGAAGTCACAAAGTGAGTGAAGTCATATTAAAGATATGGTAATTTTATGGAAATAATGAAGACAGTTTTCTCACATTATATCTGCTCTAACAGACAGATGAATTATTTGATAAAATCCTGCTTCAATATCAGAAAGTATCAGGTGTGTTTTAGATGTAACATTTTAAGGTTTCTGCTGCAGAAACTCCAATTCTGATGAGTTGCTCAGTCTGGTATAGTTCAAATAAAGAAGCTCAGCACTTTGAGCATGTTTTTCTGGTTGTTTTCTGATTTATTTCTTTTTTATTACAAGATCAAATTGTATGCATTTATTTCATATGTTTCACAATCCCGAGCCTACAATAGTACAGAGAAAACCCTAACATTTAAAGAACCTCCTGTGAGTAAGCACTTGGTGACAGTGGGAAGGAAAAACTCCATTTTAAAAGGACAAGACCTCCAGCAGAACCATGTGCAGTGAGGTGCAGTCATCTGCTGGTTGGGGATGAGGGGAGGAAGACACTCCTTCACATTTACACAAATGATACATATTTGATGTTTTAATAATTTGACAAGTTAATGTTTTTTTTCACTGATGGATTGATTGTTTTGCCAGCTTGCCAAATTATTTTGCTTGCTTGCCTAACTATTGACTGATGCCAGTTTGTTTAATTAATATTTTGTTCAACTGATTACTTGTGTCTATTTAAATGGTAAAATGGTAAATGGCCTGTATTTATATAGCGCTTTACTAGTCCCTAAGGACCCCAAAGCGCTTTACATATCCAGTCATCCACCCATTCACACACACATTCACACACTGATGATGGCAGCTACATTGTAGCCACAGCCACCCTGGGGCGCACTGACAGAGGCTGCTCTCTTTGATATTTAATCAAAGAGAGCAGCTTTAAACACAACATGTTAAAGTCTGAATTCTCACAAAAGTTGACTGAAACGCAGTTGATTGAAGTATGAGTTTGTCAGCATGAAGCTGCTGGTGTTTGATTGGTCGCTGTCAAAGCTGCTCATTAAAAGCACAGCGTTTTTCTGATTAGATTGTCTGGTTGTTTAGTCTCAAATTCTAGTTCATCATGTTTTCCTGTAAAGCTTCTTTCTTAGAAACATTGATGTCAGCTTCTCACACTTCTCTACAGAGGTTTGTGTTGGTTGTTTAGTCTCTTTCTCTGCCTTCAGTGAATTATAATTTTCCATAAAACCTTTCAAATATGTGTACTCCTGTGTTAAACTATGAGTTTCTTGAGTCATCCCATATGTTTTTTTCATTAAGACAATTACCACTTTTTTTATGTCACTTCTGTCTCCAGTTTGCTTCCTTGTGATGATTATTCACGGCCTTAGTATGACTATAAACAGTGAACTACCTGCTTGGCCTTGTTCCTCAGACTCCAGTTTCAGGCATCTTTCCTTGAAAGTTTGATAGATCTGGAGCCGTTCATTAACCACGTCAATTTGATTTTGTAGGTTCTCGTCTTTTTTATGGTGCAAATCAGCTCAGTGTTTCTTCACACAGGGGTGCACTTCTTAAAATGTAATGTGCAGCATTACATACAAGTGATGGAGCTGGAGGAATGTGTATTTGGTATTGAGTCAGTTTTAAATCAGATTCATAGAATTTGTTACAACATCTAGGCTGTGAGACGGTGGGAGAAAGCCGGAGTACCCGTAGGGAACCCATGCAAACATAGGGAGAACATGCAAACTCCACACAGAAAAACCCCGGCCTGATGGTGGAATTGAACTCAGGACCTTCTTGCTGTGCAGCAACAGTGCTGCCCTAAACAGTTAATATTTAATAATCAAATTAATGACTAAAAAGGTATCAAACTTAATACAACCAAAAACAAATAAGTACATAATAAACAGTCAAACAAAATTTAAAACACTTGATACTTGCAGTGGTTGGCAAAGTTTCTTTTTATCCAGATTGATAGTAGAGGGCTTTCAAAACAGCCTCTGATGGTGTCTGAGGAACTGGAAAAGGCTTTGGATTCAATGTGCTGGAGGACTTGTATGTTGTTCTTCAGATGCTCAGTGTAGATTAGCCTTCTTTCCTTGCAGTCTGAAAGCAAATACAAAGCACAATAAAGCAAACTGCCCATTTCAAAAGCAAATATACAATCTTACATCTAATAGAGCTGACACAATTAATCGTATAATGATTACAATTGTGATGCATTGCAATGCGGGAAAAAATCTTTCTTAATCCATTCAGAAGAAACGAATCGATTATTTAATACAGTCCCGATCAAAAGTTTAAGACCACTTGAAAAATGGCAAAAAATCATCTTTTGCATGGTTGGATCTTAACAAGGTTCCAACAACATGCAACAAGCAGAAATGGGAATGAGACAAAACATTTAACTTACATTTCACAAACTGAAACTGGGACAGGCTGTTTTACAGCTGATCAAATGTTTAGGACCACATGCCTTTATAAAGGCCAAATCTGTGCAAAACTGTGGATTGATTGTCTTTTTTTTTTCATTATTTATTGTATTTTATTTTCAGTTGTTACAGACGGGACAGACATGAGTGAGGGATAGGAAAGGGAGAAAGAAAGAGGAAGGAAAAGAAAAACAGAAGGGGAGAGGGACAGTGAGAAAGGGGGAAAAAAATCTCCTGGATCACCTGTTGAGAGAAAAAGAATAGAAAACAAGCAAAAAAAACAAAACAAAGCAACATACTAAACACAACACCATTGCATTAATCTAGCTAAGTGTAAACAGCAGTAAATACTAAATATTGAATGTTGTTGTGCAGCATGCAGGACAGACAGCGCACAATGTGAACACCCGAGTGCACACCTGTGTGGATCAGCGCACTTGTATTCAAATCGTTTCCCCATGTAATGGTCTGCAAGAGGATGTAGAGAGCCATAGCCCCGTCCCCCAGGGCACGAAGCAGGCATGGAGGAGATCCAGGCCCCAGACATCCAGAGGCCCCAGAGTGCGAGAGCCCAAGGAGGACCACCGGAGGGGCATCCGTGCCACCCTCATGGGAAGGGCTGAGGATCCCCAGACGAGGGGTCACCCAGTAGCAGTAGTAGTAGAAGCTAGAGGGGGCTGCACCGGTGTGCCCGCCGGCTCTGCCGGCAGCCAGCTGTGGCAGAGTGAACCGAGCCGGAGGCCCGAGGGCCCCCCCGCGCCCCGGAAGAGGCCTGACCGAGCAACAGGCGCCAGGCCCCGCCAAGTAGCCACCAGGAGTGAGCTGGTACATACTTGAGCACCCAGCCCCGGACACCAAGAACCACCAATGCACCGACCCCTGAGGGCATCAGTCACCGGCAGGGAGTGTGGTGAGGGGAGATAGGCCTTGGAGGGCCTGGGAGTTCCCAGAGAGGTGGAGTCTAAGACCCGACCTGACATATAGACACAGACAAACAGGCACACACAGACACAAACATGCATTCCCACCCTCATGCACACATATCCAAACACTCAGAACTCACCCAACGTAAGGATTGACATAAATGGACATGTACACACAATCACACTCCCCAAACATACTCTATACCCCGGGTCCAGGTACCCTCGCCCCCAGAGGGGGAAACGGCACCCAGACCCAAGAGATGTTACCCTTCCCCCCGGGGTGGAGGCAAGCAGACCGTCCCAGGCTCCGCAGCAGCAGGGAGGTCAATCGGACAGCCAACATCTCCTCCCAGCCCCCCCGCCCCGATGGCTAGTAGAGAACGGGGGTGTGTGAAGACCCCATACCTCCCTCCTCCCGCTCATGTGTAGTGTTGCTGCGTGTTGTTCTAAAGTGCATTTAAAACAAGGGAGAGCATGGTGCTGCTGCCAGAGAGCAGCAGGTGTTAGCACGGCCCCTCCCGAGAACCCTCAATGTCTACATGGATTTAAAATTGGGAGGTGGGCACCGGCACCAGAGGTAGGTTTGAATACACAGACCGTCCACAGGACGCCGTTAACGTGCCCACCCTCAAGGCCCTAAATATATGTGTGTGTTATGAGAGTGTAAGTAATGTGGATGTCTAAGTTGTGAGATAAAATTGAGGCACAGGTGGCCAGATGAGGACGGGGGGGGGGGGGGGGGGGGGAAATGTCTCCCCTGCACCCTGGTGACACACCCGCACCCCAAGGCCCTACCTGTGTGGGTGGTGTGGTGGAGCGGGAAGTGGGAGGTAGCCGGGGATGGGGAGGAAAAGAAGGGAGGGGAGGATGCCCCTCCCTAGGGCCAGCTTCCCCGCTGACCCCAGTAGGCACCCCCGTCCTCTGGTACCCACCAAGGCAAGGGAGCCCAGGCCTTTCCAGACCGGGGCCTATGGCAGCAGCACCGCCAAGCCCCACAGGACCCGGGGCAGCCCACCCTACCCCACCGCAGAGGAAACTGTACCCACCCCAACATTCAATCATCTCCCAGACTACACAAAACAACAGACACCCAGGTTAAGTTCATTCTCCACCTCTCCTATGTCTCTCCCCCACCTGCAGAGTGGACTCCTGCAAGGATGGAACAACCTCCCTGCCAGATGAAGAGCCCCCCAGTTAGGCCGATGCACAAGAGGCCCGCTGCGCCAGGGCTGAGCCCCCGTGCACCCACCCGCCCACAACCTCGGCGACACACCGACGAGGACCGAAGCCCCCAAGGCCCAGCCAGAGCCCCAGCACGGAGGCGAAGCACCCCCGAACCCCAAACCCCCACGCCTGCCCCGGATCCACTCAGGGGCAGCCAGGCCACCAGGCCAGTAACCTACGTCCGCCAGCACAGACCATCCTCCAGCCATGCTGCACGCAGCCACGAGGAGAACAACCTCTAAGAGCGACCAGAGCCACTAACCAGGTTATGAACACAACCCCCGGGTTAAGCCCTCCAGATAACGTCTCTAGGGGTCCTCCAGGTGCCCTAAGCCCGTCTCAACCTCCACATCAACCACAATAGCTAAGGCGGGACCAAACCACGACCCCCTACCCCCGCTAGGTGATGGAGCCGATCAAAGGAGCCCAGAGGGATTGATGTAATGTGGTGGCAGAGGCTATATCGAGACTAATGTGATCTATTAGATGGTTTCTATATTGGCTAGAATTAAGATTATTTTTATTTTTCCAGTTCATGAGGACCGTTTTCTTGGCGATGCATAGGGCAGTAAAAACCATGTGCACTGTGCAACACACAATAACAACATGGACTGAACCACCACTCACAACCACTAGCACTTTATATAGCCTCTGTAGGAATTATATCTCACTTATCTTAACTGCACTACTGTATAGCTCTGTAAATAATCATTCTGTACATTTGATCATTTTTAATCCTACAACTGTTTACAACTTGCATAGTTCCCATTTCTGTATAGCTGTATATCTCAGATTCTGTAAAGTTATTTATTTCATATTCTGTATAGTTTTTCATATTTATATCATGTTCATAGCCTGTACATAGCTTGTACTCACTACAGTCTGTACATACTTATAGTTATAGAATATTCACAACGTACTTCATACCGTGTACATTATAACATACCATAATAGACCCATTTCTGTAATATACTCACATATCTATATTATTGCTAATATATATTGTAATATATCTATATCACTAAAGCACTTCTGGATGGATGCAAACTGCATTTTGTTGCCCTGTACCTGTGCATGTGCAATGACAATAAAGTTGAATTCTATTCTATTCTAATTCTATTCTGTATTAGTTTCTGTAGTGACATCATCCAATTTTCCCAACAAGCATACTAAAGGGCAGGTTGGAATTTTACATTTCAGACACTTTGATAAGTCTTCACATATCTCGTGCCAAAACTTCTGCACTGGTGGACAGAACCAAAAAGCGTGGATGTAATTGTCTGGTGTATTGCCTTGACAGTGTGAGCAGTTGTTGGAGGATGTAAAGCCCATCTTGAACATCCGATGACCTGTATAGTGCACTCTATGTAGTATTTTGTATTGTATTAATTGCAGACTGGAATTTTTAATCAATTTAAAGGTTTTTAAGCATACCTGAGACCAGAAGTTTTGGTCTAAGCTGACTGATAAATTTGCTTCCCACTTGCAATAGGAAGGGATATTGATTCATCTATTTTAGAAAGTGTTCTGTATATTTTAGATAATAATTTGGGGGATTTAAGAGTAAGGAAATGTGCCGCACTTGGTGGTGTTTGTAATTCAACTTGACTGAGGTTAAATTTCTTTTTTATTATGGATTTAATTTGTTGATATTCTAAAAACATTTTCTTGTTGATCCCATATTGTGCAACTAGTCTGTCAAATGGGATAAATTCTGTTCCCTCCAATATATGTTCTAAGTGTTTAATTCCTTTACAACTCCATTCTGGGAAATTAATCATATTATTGTTTTGTAATATGTCATGGTTATTCCAGATAGGTGTACGTTTGCATGGGATTAGTGAAGACTCCGTTATTTTTAGAAACTCCCACCATGCTGTCAGAGAGAAGCTGATGTTGATACTTTTAAAGCATTCATGTCTTTTGATGTTTGAGCTAATAAATGGTAGGTCTGAAATCTCTAGATCCTTGCATAGTGCCTGTTCAACATCTAGCCAGGGCTCATCTAGGAAGGTATGTTTTGACCATTCTGAGATGAACTGAAGCCTGTTGGCTAAGAAGTATTGGTGAAAATTAGGCAGATCTAATCCTCCTCCATCCTTGGTTCTTTGTAGCGTTTTTAAGCTGATACGCGGAGGTTTATCTTTCCAAAGGAATTTGGAAATATATGAATCCAGAGATCTGAACCAATCTTGTGATGGTTTGTTAGGGATCATCAAAAATAAGTAATTTATTTTTGGCAAGATCATCATTTTTATAGTGGCGACCCTTCCCATGAGTGATATGGGTAAAGATTTCCATCTAGTCAGATCGCCTTCTACTTTCTTCAGAAGTGGGATGTGATTTAATTTAGTTAAGTCTGAAAGCTTAGGAGAAACATTAATACCTAAATATTTAATATTTCCGGATTGCAGTGGGGCAGAGGAAGAATTATGGAAGGAGCAGTTAATGGGGAGAACTGTAGATTTTGGCCAGTTAATTGAATAATCTGAAACTCTTGAAAACCAGTTTATTAGAGTAATTACCTCAGAGAGGTTGGTTTGTGTGTTTTGCAGAAAAAGCAACACATCATCCGCATAGAGACTGATTTTATGTTCTATGCTCTTACATTTTATGCCCTTAATTGTTGTAGCCTGTCTAAATGCTGCTGCTAGAGGTTCGATAAAAATTGCAAAAAGTGAAGGGGAGAGTGGGCATCCCTGCCTGGTGCCCCTCAGGAGGATGTCTGGTCATTTGTTCTGATACGAGCTGTTGGGGAATTGTATAATATTCTTATCCAGTTTATAAAAGAGTTTCCGAAACCAAATTTGTGTAAAGTTGCGAATAAAAATTTCCAGTTAACTCTGTCAAATGCTTTTTCTGCATCTAGAGATAATATTATGGTTTCAACGTTTTTATTGTATGAGTAGTCTATTAAATTAAGTAATCTACGAGTGTTTGTTGAGGAGTGCCGACCTTTTATGAAACCAGTTTGGTCAGGATGAATTAAGAGGGGGGTTATTTTCTCTAATCTCTTTGAGAGAGCTTTGCAGATTATTTTAAGGTCTACATTTAAAAGAGAAATTGGACGATAGCTTGAGGGAAATAAAGGGTCTTTGCCTGGTTTTAGCAGGAGACTAATGTTGGCAGAGTTCATATTTGGTGGTAGTCTGCCATTTTCCTCGATTTCCTGCAACATGCCGTGGAATACTGGTGCCAGAATTGTCCAGAATTCTTTGTAGAATTCTGCAGGGAAGCCGTCTGGACCTGGAGCCTTATTATTGGGCATACTTATCAGGGCTTCCTGGAATTCACTTGGCGTCAGTGGCGAATCCAGTTCCATTGCTTGACTGTCTAGTAATTTTGGGAGAGTTACGTTGTCAAGAAACAGATCAATTTCATTTTTAGATGGGTTTATTTGTGGTGAGTATAAAGTTTCATAGAAATCCCTAAAAATGTTGTTTATTCTTCCAGGGTCATATATTGTGTTCCCCGATAAATCTTTAGCAGCACATATAGTTGTTTTTTCTTTATTTATTTTTAACTGGTTAGCTAGAAATCGGCCTGATTTGTTACTGTGTTCAAAATTCTGCAAGCGTAGTCTTTGTATAAGGAATTGTGTTTTTTTATTAATAGTTTCATTTAATTCTAGTTTTGTTTTGCATATTTTGTTCAATGTTTCCTGATCTTGATTGCACGCGTAGGCTTCTTCTAGTGATTTGATGGTTTTTTTCTAATTCCTGAATATTTTTGTTTTCTTTCTTTTTGTGTGATGAGAAAGAAATTATTTTACCTCTCATCACAGCTTTCCCTGCTTCCCATAGAACAGAAGCAGATATTCCGGGAGTGTCATTAAAGTCTAAGTATGAAGTCCATTCCTTTTTAAAATATTTAATAAAGTCTTCATCTTTAAGCAGTGATGTATTAAATCTCCAGTTTTTACTTAGCGTAGTATTATTCTTGTGCATTAGTTTTAAAGATACAGGAGCATGATCACTGACAGCTATAGGATGAATCTCAGTGTCTGAAATGTCACTCAGCAGTGAGCTGCTGACCAAAAAATAATCCAGACGAGAGTAAGAGTGATGAACATGCGAGAAAAAAGTATATTCCTTACTGTTGGGGTGAAGGGAGCGCCATGCATCGCGAAGGCCAAAGTCGCTCATATACTGTTTGATTATATTTGTGGATTGCCAATTGCGCTGAGTTCCTGTTGTGTTGAGCCTATCCATTTCTTCATTTAGTCCAAGGTTGAAGTCACCGCCAAGAATGAGTGCGCAATCGAGGTGTTCAGAGAGTGCACTAAAAAATCCGTGGAAGAATGAGGGTTCATCAACATTTGGACCATATATACTTACAATACATAGTTTTTTGTTCAATATTGATAGTTTAATAATTAGAAATCTACCCTCTGGATCTATAACTGTATCGAGTACTGTAAAATTAACATTTTTATGTATTAAAATTGCTACTCCCCGTTGTCTAGAATTATAACAGGCTGCAAACACGTTAGGAAACTCAGGTGTTTTAAGTTCGTTTAAACCTGTGACAGGTCTGTGAGTTTCTTGTAATAAAACAACATCTGCCTGTAGTTTTTTAAGCTGGTTAAATATCTTTAACCTCTTTCCTCTGGTGCCAGCTCCATTTACATTCCATGTGACAAGCCTCAGAATGCCCATAATTGTGTGTGTATGTCTAATGATGTACGCTGGGTGTTTCGTTTAGACAGGTGGAGAGAGTGTGGAAACATCCCTTGTTTGTAAATAGAAAGAGAGAGAGAGAAAAAAAAAGTGTGGTGAGAGGCTCCATAAGTCTGACTATGTGTGAATATTCACTAATATGAACAAGCGTGGCTTGCTTATGTGTCCTGCAAGTCTGTGCGTGCTGTGAGGCTGTTGTGAATGTGCTGCCGTTGAGCTGATGTGTTTGCGTGATCGTGGTGTGAAAATATGGAGGAAATAGAGGGTGTTGTTTGTAGGTGAGTGGGGAAGTAGGTGATCACAGCAGTGAAAGACAAGAGAAAGAAAGAAACCACATGAACTGTGAGCGACAACAAAAAAAAGAAACAAAACGGAAACATTCCAATTAAAGTAATGACGGAGGGTGACGGTGTTATATCTGCTATAACATCATATTGATATTACTAGGTTAAACAAATGTTAAAGGAGAAAGTGTGAATGAATAAGAAAAGAGTGTAGCGGTTTCTTATCTGAAGTGCAGTCAGTATAACCACGGTGTGGTGCCGGGGTCGCGGTACAGCTGTCCGTCCACGTAGAGCCGGTCCACAGCGATGACAGCACGGGAGCCTTTCTGGATAAAGCTACGTCGAACTGGGAACAGGACCTTGCGTCGTTCCAGGACCTCTTTGGGGAACTGGTCGTTCACGCTGAAGTCCGTTCCTTTCAGCTCTCTGCCGCGACTCTTCACCTGTTCCTTCTGTTTGAATTGCCCGAATTTGGCCACAATAGGCCGTGGTCTCCCGGTCCGCGACCGAACGCCCCCCAAGCGATGTACTCTATCGAAGTCAATGTTCTTTACGGTGTCCTCCGGCAGCTTCAGGTGGATTTTGATGAAGCTTTTCACCGTTGCCTCCGCATCCTCTCCGGTAGATTCTGGAATACCAGAGAACACAAGATTATCTCTCATGCTACGGGCTTGTAGATCGATAACGGACTCTTTTATTTTTTTATTTTCAATGTTTAGCTGGGTCACGTTATCGATGAGAGATTTCACCGACTCCCGTAGCGTGGCATTTTCAGCGGCAAGCGTTTCCACCTGCTGCTGGCTGAATTCCAGGGATTCTCTCAGAGATTTAAATTCCCGGTGTAAAATCTCCACCAGGGCCAGCCTCGCATCGAAACTGGACAATCGCTTGTCGATTGACTCCAGGATGTCTGCGATGTCTTTGCCGACAGGCGATGTTGTACCGGGGGAGTCTGCTGGGCGACATCTCTTCGATGACGGCGTCTCAATTTTGGTCGGGGAGGATGTACTCTGGGCCTTCTTCATTACTAAATCTTGAAAACAGCGGTCGATGTAATCTTGGAGAGCGTCTAAACTCTCCCCGTTGTCCTCCAGGGTGTTAGAGATGATAGAACAGATGTTGTTAGTTATATGACAATCGATTAGTATATTTGGTAATATTGAAGCTTGAAAAATCTTTGTTAAACTCTATGCTACCATTTGCTTTTTTTTTTTTTAATTCCGCCAAATCTCCGGCGTCTGACGTCACCTACAACATGGGTCGCTTACCTTACTCGTCACTTCCGTCACTTACCTCTGATCCCCTCCTGAGACGTCTGACGGTTTGCCAGAGGGTTTATCTTTCCAAAGGAATTTAGAAATATATGAATCCAGAGATCTGAACCAATCTTGTGATGGTTTGTTAGGGATCATTAAAAATAAGTAATTTATTTTTGGCAAGATCATCATTTTTATAGTGGCGACCCTTCCCATGAGTGATATGGGTAGAGATTTCCATCTAGTCAGATCACCTTCTACTTTCTTTAGAAGTGGGATGTGGTTTAATTTAGTTAATATTTCCAGATTGTAGTGGGGCAGAAGAAGAATTATGGAAGGAGCAGTTAATGGGAAGAACTGTAGATTTTGGCCAGTTAATTGAATAATCTGAAACTCTTGAAAACCAGTTTATTAGAGAAATTACCTCAGAGAGGTTGGTTTGTGAGTTTTGCAGAAAAAGCAACACATCATCCGCATAGAGACTTATTTTATGTTCTACGTTCTTACATTTTATGCCCTTAATTGTTGTAGTCTGTCTAAATGCTGCTGCTAGAGGTTCGATAAAAATTGCAAAAAGTGAAGGGGAGAGTGGGCATCCCTGTCTGGTGCCCCTCAGGAGACAGAAGCTGGAGGATGTCTGGTCATTTGTTCTGATACGAGCTGTTGGGGAATTGTATAATATTCTTATCCAGTTTATGAAAGAGTTTCCAAAACCAAATTTGTGTAAAGTTGCAAATAAAAATTTCCAGTTAACTCTGTCAAATGCTTTTTCTGCCTCTAGAGATAATATTATGGTTTCAATGTTTTTATTGTATGAGTAGTCTATTAAATTAAGTAATCTACAAATGTTTGTTGAGGAGTGCCGACCTTTTATGAAACCAGTTTGGTCAGGATGAATTAAGAGGGGGGTTATTTTCTCTAATCTCTTTGAGAGAGCTTTGCAGATTATTTTAAGGTCTACATTTAAAAGAGAAATTGGACGATAGCTTGAGGGAAATAAAGGGTCTTTGCCTGGTTTTAGCAGGATGTTGGCAGAATTCATAGTCTTGCCATTTTCCTCGATTTCCTGCAACATTCCATGGAATACTGGTGCCAAAATTGTCCAGACTTCTTTGTAGAATTCTGCAGGAAAGGCCTCTGGACCTGGAGCCTTATTATTGGGCATACTTATCAGGGCTTCCTGGAGTTCACGTGGCGTCAGTGGCGAATCCAGTGCCATTGCTTGACTGTCTAGAAATTTTGGATTCATTGTCATTTTCTGTCAGGTAGTCAGACTGTCAGGATGTTCTGATGGCAAAAGCAAAAAAATTTCCTTTTTGAACATGGTCGGTTTGTTGAACTGCATAAGTAGGGTTGCTCACAGCGCGCCATCGCTGCTGAGGTGGGATGCAGTTAAGACGGTCATTTCTTAAATAATCCTGGGGGTTATGGAACAAAAACGTGAAGTGGAAGACCTAAAAAATCGTCAACCCGAATTAAGGCCTTTAGTGGTGCCGACTGCACCCCCATAACCATCAAATGGCATCTGAGACTGAAGGGCTTCAAAAACCAATTCTCTGATGAGAAAAAAATATAACCTTTTTTTTGTCATGTACAAAAATGCAACTTTGATGGTCCTGATGGTTTCCAACCTTACTGGCATGACAAGCAGATCTCACCTGAGATGTTTTCTTCGCCCTACAGACGAGGGGGCGCCACAATGGTCGGGGAGATGCTTTTTCCTTCAGTGGAACAATGAAGCTTCAAGAGGTGTAGGGGTGTCAAAAGGCTGCTGGCTATGTCCAGATGTTGCAGAGAGCATCCCTCATGACTGAGGGCCCTCATCTGTGTGGTAACGACTGGGTTTTTCAACAGGACAACGCTACAGTACCCAATTCCCACAGGACAAAGGACTTCTTCCAGGAGAACAACATCACTCTTTTGGACCATCCTGCATCTTTCCCTGATCTAAATCCAACTGACAATGGGCAACAGTTCCAGACAGTAGACGCCCTTCGTGTGGCCATCTTCACCACTTGGAGAAATGTTCCCACTCACCTCATGGAAATGCTTGCATGAAGTGATCAACAATAACAGTGGACCAATTAATTACTGAGTTCAAGTTTGGAACTTTCTGCTTTGGGGGTTTAGCCATGTTTTTTGGAGGTGTGGTCCTAAACTTTTGATCAGCTGTAAAACAGCCTGTTTCAGTTTAAGCATTGTTTTTAATAAATTGCATGCTCAAAAAATGTTTTGCCTTACTCACATTTCTTCTTGTTGCATGTTGAAGCTCTACTTGGAACCTAGTTAAGATCCAACCATGCAAAATATGATTTTTTGCCATTTTTCAAATAGTCTAAAACTTTTGATCAGGACTGTACAACCTAAAGATAACAGCAATTTGTTTTCTTCAGCCACATACATCACAGTGAACCAACAAGTGCAGTTTGTGTTCAGACAAGTTTTGAGCAATAAAAAAAAGTAGCTTATATGTAACCTCCTTTATTTGTTGATGAAAAGAAATAAACTGAAATGAAGTTATCATGATGCATTGGGAAAAAAAAAATTATATTTTTCGTCGGAAAATGTCTGTAGTTTTCTAATAAAATCTCTGTTATTGAGCCTCACAGGTCCTTTTCTTCTGCTGCTGCGCATCACATGCCAGCAGTGGCTTCGCACATGCGCGATTCATTTGCAGTCTGGATGCAGTGGGGTAAAAATTATCTGTTTCATCTTCCACTCCACCACGTCATCAGTTATTAGAGGCAACAGCCTTAAAAAGTTCCAGTTTTGTATTAACTGTGCTGAGAGTTTGTTTGAGGACTGATTTCACACGGCTTTGAAGAGGTATCAGAGTCAGAGTATTTAAACTTTTTAATGCTCCAATTCAGAATGGAGTAGGTGAACCATTCTTTTCTTTTCACAAAAAAATTTAAGAAATAGCGCAACATCATATGACAAAATGCCATAAAAATCTTGTGTCCTAATCAAAAGGGCAAACCTGGCTGACAGATGTGAAAATATATTTAAACAGCTGAAAACTAACTAAAACTTTACTCCTTCTATATCTGGTGTACCTTCAGTCTTGAGGTGTTCAACAGGAGAGTTGTACATCTCTATGGTGCATTCTGCTCCACACTGATTTGGATCACCACCCTGAAAAACACATTGCGTCATTAAACAGTATCTACAGAAATGTTGTGTACGACTAAAGCAGAAGCCACCAGTGCAATGTGAGCCCAAATTATATACAGCATGCAAAACATGGTTCCTTTAACTACAATTTTATCTATTTATTTCCATAACCTACAGGATTAAAAACTTCGAAGGCATCTTGGTATAGCAGTAGTTTGAAACATAATGGATTCTGGTAAAAAAAATAAATAAAAGTACTACTTTTGAATATCTGACCATCACTAATGTCACACAGTACATCTGATGAAGACTCCGCTGATTGCTCACCTGTTACACATATCTGGATACCTTGACCGCCTCACGAAGCTTGGAAATACCCTCATCAGACAATGTTGTTTTAGTTTTAAGAAGTGTAGTGAGCTTATTCAGAGTATATGACTGACCCAACTCATATATATATATTTTTTAAATTTCCTCTACAATGGTCAGGATGGCAGAAGCAGGTCACAATGAAATATATAACCCCTCAGTGACTTCACTGACTTGGCACAGAAATCAAAAAGGAACATTGTCTTTTGCTGCTCCTGGATTTTGTTTCACAGTAAAGCTAGCTAAAATCTTCAACCTGCTGCATTAGCATGAACTTTCCAGAAAACTAAGCAGGACTGAAGGCGAAGCCTGTAACAGAGGAACGCTTTCAATGCAACAAGAAAACTGACTAAGCGAACTGTGATCTCAGCTGATATACGTTTAATGTCTAATGATATACTTAAATTGAAATAGAAGGTTGTTAGTTCGGTGCAGGCTGCTGCTGGCCTCCCTTGCTGAGCAGGAGTCAGTCTGGACCGTTAGAAGTGGCGCTATCTTCTTCTTCGTTGGTTTGGCGGACAACACGCTTCCAAGGAGTATTGGTGCCCTCTGCTGTTGCAGTACCTCACAGTCAGACAGCTATTTCTGACAACATAGTACCCCCCTCGTCTAAGTTTTCTATGTATGTGTATGTATGTATGTATGTATGTATGTTCACTAATGGACAGCCGAAAGAGCTAATAAAGCGCTGCCTTCATATGAAGCCAGATGTAGGCTATCACAAGGCTAAACAGCTCCTTAAAGAGCATTTTGGAAATGACTACAAAGTTGCTGTAGCCTACATGAACAAGGTCTCAAACTGGGCACTTATCAAGCCAGAAGATGCAGAAGCTTTAAATGCGTTTTCACTCTTTCTGACAGCTTGCTGTAACACCATGGCTGAAGTGAGTTACATGGAGGAATTTGATAATGTCGCAAGCTTGAAAGCCATTGTAGCAAAACTTCCATACAAGTTACGTGAAAGGTGGAGATCTGTTGTGTGTGGTATGCAAGAGCGAGGCGACAGAAGAGTCAAGTTCAAGGATTTGGTGAAGTTTATTAATAAACAAGCCAAAATTGCACTTCACCCTGTTTTTGGTGACATAAAGGATAGCACCACTGCTAAACCATTCACCATTAAACAAAACAGTAACAAGGATCAGAAAAGGGTTGTAATGAAGAAGTCATTCACCACCAGTGCCATACCATTGGACATTCAGGAGAAAGACACAAAGCCAATGGAAAACACAAATTATGTGAAACCCACTCCACAGGCATGTCTGTTCTGTAACGGTGGGCACATCATAGACCTGTGTGGTAAGTTTAAGGGCAAGCCACACAACGAAAAGTTGGAATTTTTGAAAGGCAAAGGACTGTGTTTTAGCTGTTTGAAGCAAGGTCACATGAGCAAACTTTGTAAGAGAAAGGTGAGCTGTGAGGTATGTTCTCTTGCTCATCATACATTGTTGCATATCAAGAAAAGGGACACAGATGCTGACACAGAGAAGAAAACTAAGAACAGTGAAAGTCAAAGGATCTTAAGTGCTTTTGTCTGTGCAGAGTCTGAGGATTGTGGGCCAACTGGGGCCGGGGAAGATGACTGCACACTTGCAATAGTTCCTGTACAGGTCAAAGCCAAAAGGGGGAAGTGTAGTAGTGCAGACTTACGCCTTCTTGGACCCAGGAAGCTCTGCCACATTCTGTACAGCGACATTAATGGACAAATTGAAGATCACTGGAAGGAAAACTGACATACTACTGAAAACTATAAATGAAGAGAAACCTGTCTGTACTCACGTAGTGTCAGGCTTGGAGGTCAGTAGTTTATCTGGTGACGACTTTATTGATCTGCCAGATGTCTTCACACAAAGGACAATACCTGTAGGAAAAGAAAACATACCCCTACAGAAGGATCTCGAAAAGTGGCCTTACCTTAAAGAAGTAAAACTGCCTCGAATTGAGACTGACATTGGATTGCTTATCGGAGCAAATGTACCTAAAGCAATGGAGCCATGGGAGGTTGTAAGCAGTGTAGGTAATGGACCGTATGCTGTAAGAACCAAGCTAGGTTGGACTGTGAATGGACCTTTGAGAGAAACTGGCTGTCATGCAGACGAGAGAAACCCAGCCAAGGCTAATGCAAACCGCATATCAGTGAGCCGTTTAGAGAACCTGTGGCTTCAACAGTTCATGGTGGATTTTCCAGAGGGAGGAAAACATGATGAAGTGGAAATGTCAAGAGAGGACCATCAGTTTATGGACATGGCCATGGAATCTGCAAAACTGATGGATGGCCACTATACAATATGTCTACCTCTGAAGAACAGATTGGTCAACATGCCAAATAATCGCTCAGTCGCTGAACAACGAGCACGTAACTTGAGGCTTAAATTTCTCAGGAATGACTGCTTCCGACAAGAGTACACAGACTTCATGGAAGACCTTCTTAAAAAGGGCTATGCAGTACAACTGTCAAATGATGAACTGGCAGCAGAAATGAAAAGCCTGGACCTGGATCATGGCAAACTTCCACTTGAGAGGGCCCTTGGTCTCAATTGGTGTGTTGAGTCAGACACATTCAGATTTAAGATCAACATCAAAGATCGCCCATTTACAAGAAGAGGACTTCTTTCTGTCATTGGATCAGTGTATGACCCATTAGGCATTTTGGCGCCAGCAGTCTTGCCAGCAAAGATTATCCTGCAAGAATTGTGCAGATTTAAGATCGGGTGGGATGACGACTTACCTGAGCACATAAAGAGGCGGTGGACTGACTGGTTAACCAGCCTTCCTGCTTTGGAACACTTCTCAGTTGCAAGATGTTTCAAGCCCAAAGATTTTGGAAATGATGTATTTGCACAACTACATCACTTTGCAGACGCAAGTGAGGATGCATATGGCTCAGTCAGCTACCTACTCATGCGTAACACGAGCAATGAGACACAATGTGCATTTATGATGGGCAAGTCCAGAGTGGCGCCTCTCAGGCCTCCTACCATACCCCGTCTGGAATTGACTGCTGCTACAGTAGCCATTAGGATGGATAGTGTCCTGAGAAGAGAGCTACAACTGAACCTTGCAGAATCAGTTTTTTGGACAGACAGTACGGTGGTGCTCCAGTATCTCCGGAATGAGACCACGCGTTTTCGTACGTTTGTGGCAAACAGAGTTGCAGCTATTCTGAAAGGCTCTGATGTGGAACAGTGGAAACACATCAGCACAGACAAGAATCCTGCTGACTGCGCCTCAAGAGGGCAAAGAATAGATGAATTTATGAAGAACAGAACATGGATGTCTGGGCCAGATTTTCTTCGCAGTCCAGTAGAGTTTTGGCCTAACACTCCATTGAATTGTTCGGAAATCACTTCTGGTGATCCTGAGATCAAGAGAGCCACAGTAAACAAGATAGAGGTGGAAGAAAATGTTGCTCCATTCAAGAGACTGATAAATTACTTCTCAGCATTAGACACAGATTCATGCATAAATGCAATCTGGCACTTCATAGCACGGAGAGGACAAGTGAAGGAGATTCGCTCAGATAATGGGACAAATTTTGTTGCTGCCAATCGTGAACTGAAGGAAGCAGTCACTGACTGGAACACTTCACCATTTCAGCATCTATTTCAACAGCATGGAATTTAGTGGACATTTAACCCTCCCACTGCTTCACATCATGGCGGAGCATGGGAGAGGTTGATAAGATCAATACGAAAAGTGCTGAATTCTACTATGAGAGGACAAGTTCTGGAAGAAGAATGCCTTCATACAGTCTTATGTGAGGCAGAGTCGATCATCAACAGCTGACCAATCACCAGGGCATCAAGCGACCCAAATGATTTGGAGGCTCTGACACCTAATCATCTTTTGTTGTTGAAAACAAAACCTTCATTGCCTCCAGGATTGTTTGACCAGAATGACCTCTACTCACGAAGTAGATGGAAACAGGTGCAATATATGTCCAATCTATTTTGGAAGAGATGGACTAAAGAATACCTACCTCAACTTCAGGAACGTCAGCGGTGGGCCACAGCATCAAGAAACTTTGCAGAAGGAGATGTCATTCTTCTTGTGGACGACTGTGCACCACGAAATTCATGGATTATGGGAAAGATCATCTCTTTCCTTCTTTTCTTTCTTATTCTTTTTCATCTGTTCTTTTGGAAATGGACAGAAACCAGACTTAATATACTTTGCAAAGCTGATTGGCAAAGTATTGGACAATTCATTTGTCTATAAATAATATTTTGTCATGTGTTTAAACATTGGATATGTCTAACGTGGTTCATATTAAGTTTGTAAAGTTAAAAAACGTGGTAATTGTTCCAAGGCAATACATTATTAGAACAATTAGGGGCCGGTAATGTAAGCGCCAGACGTCTGCTTTATATTTTTATTTACGATTGAGTTCATGTTTGTTTTATAATTCATAGATTCATTACATAAGTCATCTTTTCAGGATTAATAAATGTGAAAATTTATGTGTTTACATAAAGTAATTTTAAGTCACTGTTTTGGGATTGGAACCTAAAAGGGGGTACCTCTCACTTTAAGTATGTAAGTGCAATAGTAGCATGAAACCCTGTGTGAGAAGGGGAGGAGCATGGACAGAGAGGTTAGGAGTCTCACGGTTTTCTGACCGTGTGCACAGGTAGTTCTGGATAACTGCTATTTTTTGGGACTTTCATGCTTTTTTAGGAAGGAGTTCATTGTTACATCTTCAGTTTGTAATAAATAAACAGTCTTCAAATCATAATGCAACTGGAAGCATTTCTTTTGGAAACCAGGAACACGCGTCAGCCATAGACTCTCCTTTTTTGAACTTGGTTTATTGGAAATTACCCTACACATATCATAATTTGATTGGTAGCAACTTTTGCCACTACAGTGTGCCAATCACTCATAATTCCTAAACATGTCAATCAGGCAGGAATGAAGTAAGACATTAATAGAAATAAAGAGTTGTATGTTGACATGTAGCCCTTTCCTTGCTTAAATCATTGTTAATATTTTTGACAAATTAACCTGTGATAAGACAGCATATCAAGATAAGATAAGATAAGATAAGATAACCTTTATTAGTCCCACACGTGGGAAATTTGTTTTGTCACAGCAGGAAGTGGACAGTGCAAAAGTTATGACGCAAAAATTAGAATACAATAAGAATAAATACAGTACACAACTGTACAGAATAGAATAAAATAATATACTATATACAGTAGAATAAAATAGAATAAAAATATACAATAAGATAAAAATAGAATACGAATGCTATATACAACTGAGTAAAAATACAACGATGCCAGAAAAGATTATTGCACTTAGTGTTATTGCACATGTGTGGATGTGTGTGTTTGTTCAGTTAAAGTCTTTGTTGTGGAGTCTGACAGCAGTGGGGAGGAAAGACCTGCGAAATCTCTCCGTCCCACACCGTGGGTGCCGCAGTCTCCCACTGAAGGAGCTGCTCAGTGCTGTCACAGTCTGCTGCATGGGGTGGGAGACGTTGTCCAACAGGGATGACAGCTTAGCCGCCATTCTCCTGTCACTCACCACCTCCACTGGGTCCAGAGGGCATCCTAGGACAGAGCTGGCCCTTCGGATCACCCTGTTCAGTCTCTTCCTGTCCCCAGCAGAGATGCTGCCGCCCCAGCAGACCACACCATAAAAGATAGCAGAAGCCACCACAGAGTCATAGAAGGTCTTCAGGAGTGGGCCCTCCACTCCAAACGACCTGAGTCTCCGCAGCAGGTACAGCCTGCTCTGCCCTTTCCTGTAGAGGGCGTCTGAGTTATGAGTCCAGTCCAGTCTGTTGTTCAGATGAACACCAAGGTACCTGTAGCTGTCCACAGCCTCAATGTCCATACCCTGGATGTTCAGTGGTTGCAGTGGAGAATGCTTGTGCCTGCGGAAGTCTACCACCAGCTCCTTGGTTTTACTGGCGTTGATCTGGAGGTAGTTCAGCTGGCACCAGTCCACAAAGTCTTGAGTCAGTCCTCTGTACTCCTTGTCGTCCCCATCAGTGATGAGGCCGACTATTGCAGAGTCATCAGAGAACTTCTGCAGGGTGGAATTGTGGGAGAAGTCTGCAGTGTAGATGGTGAAGAGGAACGGAGCCAGAACCGTTCCCTGTGGGGCCCCCGTACTGCAGACGACCCTGTCCGACACACAGCCCTGAGTCCTCACATACTGTGGTCGGTCGGTGAGGTAGTCCAAAATCCAGGTAGTGAGGTGGTGGTCCACTCCAGAGTTCTCCAGCTTGTCCTTCAGGACCGTGGGAAGAATAGTGTTGAAGGCACTGGAGAAATCAAAGAACATGATTCTCACAGTGCTTCCAGCGGTCTCCAGGTGAGCGAGGGAACGATGTAGGAGGTGAATGACGGCATCATCTGCTCCAATGCCAGGCTGGTAGGCAAACTGAAGTGGGTCCAGTGATGAGCTTGTTAGGCGCCGAAGCTTAGCCAGGACCAACCGCTCCAGGGTCTTCATCAGGTGGGATGTCAGAGCCACCGGCCTGTAGCTGTTGAGGTCCTTGGGGCGTGAAGTCTTTGGCACTGGTACAACACAGGAGGTTTTCCAGAGCTGTGGGACTCTTCCCAACCTCAGGCTCAGGTTGAAGAGATGGAATATGCTAGATAGAACCATATAACTAAAGATGAACCAAACTGTTTACAGTTTTATCTAACTCTCAGTTTTAATAAAGGCTGGTGACCCCTGTTATAGAGTCTGACAGCTGCAGGGATTATATACAAATATACTATACCAGAATATACTATACTATAGGCGAAGACGGCGATATCGCTGAAATCGGGCGTTTTCGTTCGCGTCTATCGCGTTCGGTGTGAACACACCGTAAGAATGACAGTTGTAGCCCTTACGGTTAGGTAATTATGGCCATTTGTTTGAGGAGAATCCTCACTATGAGAAATGGACGGCAAAATCCTGTTTCTCTGTGCTGCGTGTGTGTGTAAAAGCCTTGGTGCACCAGTTTTGGCAGGAAAGACCACACAGCCTCTCTGATTGGTGGAGTCAAATTGAGAAGCTCACAGCTGTTTGACTGACCTACAAACATGATGTCAACAGCCCCTGTTCACTTGCTGCTTCTGTTGTGTGTGTGTGTGTGTGTGTGTGTGTGTGTGTGTGTGTGTGTGAGAGAGAGAGAGAGAGAAAGAGAAAGACCCTTTTTAGGGCAGCATCTCGTTGTTGGATAAAAATATAATATATTCAGACTGGTTGACTGGCATAGACCCTGTGTGTGTGTCTCTTTCTGTGCATTTGTGTATCCATATTTGATTTTGTGTGTATCTGTTGGCTGTTCCTTCTTGCTTTTTTAATTTATTTTTATTTCTTTATTTTTTTTTCACAGGTGAATCATGTTCTGTTTTCTTTTTCATCTTGTCATTTTACTTTTCCAATATTTCTACTTCAGTTATTGCTATTCTGCTAAATCATAGTATTTCTGCTACTTTTTAGTATTTGTGCTAAACACAGCATTTCTGCTAAATCATACTATTTCTGCTATTTTATAGGATTTGTGCTAAATATTGCATTTCTGCCAAATTATAGTATTTCTACTAAATATAGTATTTCTGCTAAGTTTTCGTGTCTCTCTTTAATCACAGTATTTTTACTAAGATGTCATGTTAACATTCCAAATCATAGTATCTCTGTAATGTTTACGTATTTCTGGCTAAACATATTCTTTCTGTTATCTTGTACTATTTCTCCCAAATTCTTGTATTTTTTAAAACTTTTTTGGGTTTATGTGTGGACGAGGAATACGGAGTTCGTCATGCAAAGTGTGCCACGTCACGCTGTGCGCCACGTTATTGTTTACATGAGATGAATTGCAGAATGGCAGATAGTCAGATTAACAGTATTTTGTCTCTATCTTCAGGTTTTACATGCTTACATATACACACGCAGCCCTCTATTTAGAAAGGCAGAGGCGTCACGGTGTGATTATTTTACATGTAGTTGTTTTTTTCCTGTGTAATAATATTCAACATCGCTATCAATACATTTTTCAAAAAATGCCTCTCTGTGCAAAATAGGTTTAAAAACATAAACAGCTGTGGGATACTGTTTGTCTGTGATTTGAACCGGGAGAACAAATCGTGGCAGGATCAGCCTGATGTTATTTGTATCCCGCTGTAACTTTACTGTATAAAGAGCTAACATCTCCAAAATGTCAGGAGTAGTTAGTCATTACAACAAGTTTTTGTGAACTAAAAATCAAGAATGTGGGATACTGTTTGTCCGTGACAAGCCAGTGCTGCTCCCGACTAAAGGGAAAACCAATTCTGCAGGAGAGACCTATCTTGGCACTTGTGCAGGTGAAACCAAAGGGCAGATATGCTTCACCATATTTTCTAGTCTTTGGGTTAGAATGAAGTTGGTTTGGAAACATATTCAGCTATGCTTCATCTCCTGCTTTGCGTTTGTGTGGGCACCCCATGCTAGCAGTGTCCAAGCGTTGGGTTTTTTTTTTTTCCCCTTTTCATGCTGCGCCCCCCCCCCCCTGCAATGGCTCTGTGCCCCCCCTAGGGGGCGGGCCCGACACTTTGGGAAGGTCTGGGTTAGGGCAACTTACCCATTTTGAGTACACTGTACAACCTTGTTAGTTCCTAGAACTCAAAAAAACTATGTAAACTCGTTGCCTCAAAAAATTGAGATGACTGTTAGGACAACTTATTCATTGCAAGTCTGCAGTATTAAGAATAACTTGTTATTTCTGACTGTACAGTACTAATTGTTTACCTACTGACAAACATTTCAAGTTGAACTAAATTAAAAACAATTTGTGGTAACCTGAATATGATTAAAAATAATTAACAACACTTTTTGTAATGATGTTAAAATGAGCCCAACTTTTATTTTCAAAGACAACAAAGTATAACAGCCAACATACTGGACACTGTTCTGCTGAACAACAAACAATTATATTGCCATCACTGTTATAATCTTACAATGAAACAAAGTCTCAGATGTAATTATTCTGAAAATAAGTTTAGGCCTACCACAACTTTGTTTTGTACTTACTTATATAATCAAAATAAAATATTTGTTGTTCTGTCACAAGTGCAGTCTCTAATTTAAACAACACATTTGTTTTTCATTCCAACACAGGAGCTGGAATGTTGTAATATTTTAAGGATGGCTTGTTTCCAGTCCAGGCATTACTGCCTGAATGACTATCATGGATCGAGGTGATCCAAATGCAGGTGCAGAAGAAAGTCTTTAACTTCCCTTAAGTACAGCGGCAGTGGATGTGGGTTGGAGATGCAATGAGCTTGAACCTGCAGGCGACCATCTTCACTGACCACACCATCTGTGACGGAGGACTCATCTCTCCTGGTGTCCTGCAAGCAAACAATAAGAAATTAAATTAATAAAATTGGAACATGAACTTAATTGCTTTCTTAAAACAATTTTTTCTGCATTTGGTATAGAACAGACTTCAATTTAGACAATCTCAGGCTCCCTCCCCACCGGAGAGGTGACATTCAATGTCCCACTTGTCAGTCTGGACAGCCGTGACCACCACCCAACACACAATAATGTCATGAAAGCATCATTTTAAAAAGGGCTATGCAAACATGGCCAATGACTTTCATTCTAATGATGTGCAAAATGATTTGGGCACAAAACAAATTTTGCTGTTAGAAAACTTGCAGACTTCACTATAACTAAGATTGGGGGATGTGATCTTTCAAGAAATGCAGACCAAACTGTTGTTGTTTGTTTACTTACACAGCATGTCTTAACTGGAGTCACCAGCAACAGCATAGTGCAGTCATATCTCAAGTCTAATAACAGAAGACAGAAAAAGATCAGTACAGAAACAACTTCCCCAAACCAAAGCACAAATAAAACAATAAGGAAAACTGGCTGATTAAAGTATGATTAAAGTTCAGCCTGATTAATATAAATGTCACTGACAGTTGCTAATATATTGGAAAACCAAAATACTTACTGATGTCTTTCTGTCCAACAGCAGGAGTGCTGGTCCCGAGCCTCAAAGACAGTAAGAAGCAAGCAGAGGGAGAAAAAAAAGAAGATTTTTCAGAAGTTGATTTGATCCTCAATGGCTGTGCAGTCATTGTAACATAGAGTTTGTTTATGTTGTTAAATAAAGGTTAGATTTGACATTAGATATAGATGCCAAAAATGCCACAAAGCATGAAAAAAAAAAAAAAATAGACGTCTCCGAAAACGTTTGAGCATTTTTGCAAATATGTGATGTCTTGAAAAATCGAGCAGATACTTGAACTTTACACAGCTACATTCTCGCCTGAAAATATCTTAAAAGTTTATTTTGTGACCCAGAAAAAGTAATACAGGGAGTGCAGAATTATTAGGCAAATGAGTATTTTGTCCACATCATCCACTTCATGCATGTTGTCTTACTCCAAGCTGTATAGGCTCGAAAGCCTACTACCAATTAAGCATATTAGGTGATGTGCATCTCTGTAATGAGAAGGGGTGTGGTCTAATGACATCAACACCCTATATCAGGTGTGCATAATTATTAGGCAACGTCCTTTCCTTTGGCAAAATGGGTCAAAAGAAGGACTTGACAGGCTCAGAAAAGTCAAAAATAGTGAGATATCTTGCAGAGGGATGCAGCGGTCTCAAAATTGCAAAGCTTCTGAAGCGTGATCATCGAACAATCAAGCGTTTCATTCAAAATAGTCAACAGGGTCGCAAGAAGCGTGTGGAAAGACCAAGGCGCAAAATAACTGCCCATGAACTGAGAAAAGTCAAGCGTGCAGCTGCCAAGATGCCACTTGCCACCAGTTTGGCCATATTTCAGAGCTGCAACATCACTGGAGTGCCCAAAAGCACAAGGTGTGCAATACTCAGAGACATGGCCAAGGTAAGAAAGGCTGAAAGACGACCACCACTGAACAAGACACACAAGCTGAAACGTCAAGACTGGGCCAAGAAATATCTCAAGACTGGTTTTTCTAAGGTTTTATGGACTGATGAAATGAGAGTGAGTCTTGATGGGCCAGATGGGTGGGCCCGTGGCTGGATTGGTAAAGGGCAGAGAGCTCCAGTCCGACTCAGACGCCAGCAAGGTGGAGGTGGAGTACTCCAGGTCTACAATACTTTTCCTGCTGTCCTTCGAAAGCTCTTTGGTCTTGGCCATGGCGGAGTTTGGAGTCTGACTGTTTGAGGCTGTGGACAGGTGTCTTTTATACAGATGATGAGTTCAAACAGGTGCCATTCATACAGGTAACGAGTGGGGGACAGAAAAGCGTCTTACAGAAGACGTTACAGGTCTGTGAGAGCCAGAGATTTTCCATGTTTGAGGTGACCAAATACTTATTTTCCACCCTGATTTACGAATAAATTCTTTACAAATCCTACCATGTGAATTCATGGATTTTTTTTTTTCACATTCTGTCTCTCACAGTTGAAGTGTACCTCTGGTGCAAATTACTGACCTCTGTCATCATTTTAAGTGGGGGAACTTGACTGTCTCCTCTGTTTGTTTGTTTTTTTTTTTTTCTCCATACAGGTGACCCAGGAGTTTTTTTTTTCTTTTTTTTTTCTTTTTCTTTTTCTCTCTTCCCCCCCTTCTCACCATCTCTTCTCCCCTTTGGTTTTCTTTCATTCTTTCCCCCTGTCCTATCCCACAGTTATGTCTGTCCCGTTTGCAACTGAAAATAAAATAAATTCATAATTATAAAAAAAAAAAACTAGTTTATAGTTGTAAAATAGTTAAAAGAAAATGGTAAAAACTGGTTTTAATGCTACCTGTTTTTCATTGGGAGTGGGGGGGAAATACAGCTTTTATAGTTAACCTAGGCTCAGGTGTTAATAGTATTGGTTCTAAATGTTGTCAGATTGTATAAAAAAAGTGTGTTTATTATTTGTCAAACAAGATATTTCATTTAAAAATGTTATAACTATTAACGTCAGTGGCCATGATCGAATTGCACCACCAGATTTCCTGTTGCAATATTTTACACTCCCTTGTCTAATCTACCCTCACTTCACACAGATAATCATCGGAGAGTGGAAGGTTTGCTGCTCAGCTGCAATTCAGTTAAAAAAGGAGGCAGAAACTTCATCATGAACGCATCAAATGTCACTACAGGGGACAGGGTTTACGCTGGGGTCTTTGGCTGCATTATGGTGATAGGTCTGCCTCTCAACGCAGTCGCACTGTGGATTCTTCTTCGCCACCACAGCCTCCAATCGCCCAACGCTGTCTTCATGGTCAACCTGGCAGTATCAGACCTGCTGGTCATCATCTCTTTGCCCATGAGGATCTACTTTCACGCCACCCACAGATGGCCTCTGAGCAATATGGCGTGCCAATTCATCACAATGCTTTTTCGCAACAACATCCGCTCCAGCGCCTTCTTCATTACTTTCATCAGCGTGGACAGACTTCTGGCTGTGGTTTATCCTCTGAGGTCACGCCATCTTCGAACTTCATCCAATGCCTGGAAAGGAGCAGCAGTGGTCTGGCTATTTGTGCTGGTATTGAATGTTCCAGAGACTTTGGACTTTCTAAAAAATGAGAACCACAGTGGATGTTTTGATTTCAGTCGTGACAGGAAACCAGGTTTAACTAAAGATATAGCAAATGTACATCTTGTGTTAATAGTCACAATGCTAGCAGTCAACATTGTGTGCACCGTTATGGTGTCTTGCGTACTGCACAGACATCTCAGTGACTCTGCGATCAACAACAAGATGAATGTAATGCTGATATTTGTCATGAACTTGGTTTTGTTTACTATCTGTTTCCTACCTTTGTCAGTAGGTGTAGTTACAGTTAAACCTACTGAATTAAAGCCATTGATATGTCTTAGTGCTGTGAACTGTTGTCTAGATCCATTCTTATATTACTTTTCCTTTGATGGCTTCTGGAAGAAAAAAGAAGATGCGGATCTGCCAAGAGAGCAGTAACCTTAGGACATGCTATTTCAATGTATAATTCCAGTCATGTTATGATTTTCCTATTTTCCAAAAAAAAAAGTGATTGTGTAGCAATGGGACAGGTATTTTGTTCAACTGTATTGTTTGTTTTTTTTAAATTGTTTTTCAGTAATTGTTTAATAAAATGCTTCGCAAGCTTCGAACAGCAAAAAAAAAAAAAAAGTGGGGGAACTTGCACAATCGGTGGCTGACTAAATACTTTTTTGCCCCACTGTATGAATGTGGAGATATTATATTGGTTTCACTGGTAAAAATAAATAATTGAAATGGGTATATATTTGTTTTTTGTTAAGTTGCCTAATAATTGTGCACAGTAATAGTCACCTGCACACACAGATATCCCCCTAAAATAGCTAAAACTAAAAACAACCTAAAAACTACTTCCAAAGACATTCAGCTTTGATATTAATGAGTTTTTTGGGTTCATTGAGAACATGGTTGTTGTTCAATAATAAAATTATTCGTCAAAAATACAACTTGCCTAATAATTCTGCACTCCCTGTACATTTTTTAGCCGCGCTCCTCCGCCATTGCCGCGCTTACAAGTATGCACAGGCTCCGACAACCGTGGCCGACAAATGCAATCCTCCTTTTCCCCAGACTACCCTTTCTGGGTCACAAAATAACCTTTTAAGATATTTTCAGGTGAGAATGTAGCTGTGTAATGCTCAAATATCTACTTAATTTTTCAAAATACCACATATTTGCAAAAGTGCTTCCACGTTTTCGGAGACCTCTGTTATCCACCAGCGCCATAGCTGACGGGGAGGTCAAGGCTCGGTAGGCGAGCACAGCTAACTGCCAGCGTATTGTTTTCAGCCCCCCTGTGGTCTTTTGCTACTCAGGTTAAACATGATATATATATATTAGGAGTGCAACGATACTCGTATCAATATTGAACCGTTCGATACAGTGCTTTCGGTTCGGTACGTATATGTATCGAACAATACTAAAATTGTAATTTATTTTATCAACTTTTCTTCTCACGATGCTGTCTGTGTTGAGAGCTCAGTGGATCTGCGTTTGAGTACGCCGCCTAGGCTGCACTGTCGAGCGCAGATCCACTGAGCGCAGCGCAAGCTAGCAAGACAGAAGTTAAGCTCTTTGCAACATGGCAACTGCCTCAACCCTAGCCGAAATTGAACCTCCCCCACCCTCATTCAGATCTGGCGTTTTGAACTATTTTGGTTTTCATGTGAAGCATGACCCTGATGGTAAGTGCGTCATGGACAAAAGTAAAATATTATGTCGGATGTGACACGCAATGCTCAATTGGTGGGAAGTAGTGTGTTAGTGCAGTTAGCTCGTTAACGTGTTGACGCTGTCCAGCCCCACGGACGGGGCGATCCGCGGTAAGTCGATAACAGAGATTTGCAGCGTTATGGCATTAATGTCATTTTTCGCTCCTTTGGTCAACGCTCCTGTTGTAATTAAATGTGCTATATAAATAATTAAACTATTTTAACGAGATTAACGCTGACAGCACTAGTGGGAACACAACGAATATGACTGCACATTTACGCCGACATCATCCTCGTGCAAAGACAAGTGGAAGCAGACAAAAACAACAAGCACGCATGCTACAAACTTTACCCGAGTCATTTAGACAGCCATTAGCACATGATTCTCCTTATGGGGACCTGATATGTTTAATATGCTGCTGAGAATATAGCCCAGAAGAATCGTTTGGTATAACTTTTATTTTGGTAAGAGCCATTTCTCTGTAATAAACTCTCTTTTCCAAAGATGAGTGATTTCTCGATCAGATAGATTTATTTTTTTATTACTTTGTTGTTTCAGCAACATTACATTTAAAAACTGTACTTTTGAGTTAAAATATACATTTATAATTTTAATAAATGACAAATTAAAAAGGCATGAACATCTTTTGTATCGAAAAAATATCGAACTGTGACACCAAAGTATCGAACCGAACCGTGAATTTTGTGTATCGTTGCACCCCTAATAGTTAGTTAGTTATGGCTATAGATTGAAAATACCCCCCACACCCCTAACTGCTGCACCTCCAGAAGAATTTTGTCTGGGCTCTTATCTCACTTTTTTATTTCAAGCAATCAACAGAAGATTTCACAGACATATTTTTATACAAGGTTTTTAAGTCTGTGGTGTTAATTTTTAAGTAACATGAGCCCAGCGGCAACAGCAATACTAGGCTAACATTAACTAGCTAGCAAAATTATAAACCTGGTGCTAAACTAAGAGAAGCCACAAAATCAGTTTGAATAAGAGTAAACATTTACTCACCAAGTCAGTGTATCAGGTAAAGATCCACAGCAATGCCAACAATAATATCTTGAGCTGAAGCTTCTCCAGGTTTGCTCAACATATTCCATAAAAAATGCTGGCACCATGAACATGCGGACTGATCCGAGAGGGAGGAGGACGGTAGTGGCGTGGCATTTTCAAAACACATCTTTCATCCTTCCGCACTGAGAAGCAAAACTTCCAGCTTACTTAGTTTTTCTAAGTTAAGAAAACTCAAATAAATTGAGTTTATCAGCGTTTTTGCATAAAAAGTACTGGTAACTTATTTTATTACTAATTTTCTTTACTGTACCTTTCCAATGTGACGGTGTTGTCTCTTGTTTTTGCTCCCGGCTGTCTTTCTTTCCCTCTCCCTCCTGCTCTTGTTGTGTGCTACTGCTGTTGAGAGTGGGGGGGAGGGGCGCAAACGCAAGGCTCTGTTTGCCGTCTCTGCTCAGCGCAAACACAAGGGTGACTTGCTGCGTGAAGCGAAAAAAAGTGAAAGAGAGGGCAAGAGAAAGAAAGAAAAAACAAAAAACCCACAGCTCCCAATAAGGAGCCGGCTCGCATCGTTCACTTCAAAGATCCGGCTCTAAGAGCCATTTCTACTACATCACTACTACACTCAGGCTTCTCCCTACAGAGCCTACATAGTTCATGTGGAAGATTTGGAGCATGCACACCTTCAATGAACTGATCCCAAAGTGTGTTGGGTACTACATTAGGAGAGTGCTATATTGCAGCGTTGAGCAACTGAGAGAGTGCATGTGAATAATCTTGTAGGTCTTCCCCATCTAGTTGGCGCCGTGCATAAAAAGCATGCAAGAGCTGTGATGTGGTGTGCTTCTAAATGCCCCCCTCAAATGTGAAAAAAGATCACTAGGTTGCTGTCCCAGAAGGTGTTGGACAGGTGCTGGACTTGTCTCCACTGATGCTTGTAGAGGTCAGAGGCTCCAAACTCTCCTGGAGGAGCAGGAACACAGTTTACCTTCTGTGTTAGAAGAGCAGCTGGCGTAAGAATGAACGAGTTGTCGGGGTCAGTTGTTACAGGAACAAGAGGCCGGGCATTAATGATGCCTGCTACTTCTGCCATGAAAGTTACCAACACTTCATGGGTCAGCTTCCCCTTGAGCTGGAGGAACATGGAGTCAAGAATCCTTCTAGCCAGACCAATCATCCTTTCCCACGTTCCACCAAAGTGGGAGGCATGTGGAGGGTTGAATGTCCAAGAGCATCCTTGGGCTGACAGGTAAGACTTGACACCATTGTAAATGGTAAATGGTAAATGGCCTGTATTTGTATAGCGCTTTTCTAGTCCCTAAGGACCCCAAAGCGCTTTACACAACCTGTCATCCACCCATTCACACACACATTCACACACTGGTGATGGCAGCTACATTGTAGCCACAGCCACCCTGGGGCGCACTGACAGAGGCGAGGCTGCCGAACACTGGCGCCACCGGGCCCTCTGACCACCACCAGTAGGCAACGGGTGAAGTGTCTTGCCCAAGGACACAACGACCGAGACTGTCCAAGCCGGGGCTCGAACCGGCAACCTTCCGATTACAAGGCGAACTCCCAACTCTTGAGCCACGATCGCCATGTGGTCAACATTGTGGTCAATGTTAGAAGGTATCTTCAAGGACTGACAAGCACCCACAAAGTTAGTGCCTCTGTCTAATCGAATACTTTTGACCGGCCCTCTAACTGCTAGAAACCGCCTTAATGCGTTGATAAAGCTGGATGTGTCGAGGGATTCTATGACTTCAATATGTACGGCTCTTACGCTCATACATGTAAAAATCACGGCCCACCTTTTGCTGTGTGAGAAGCCTCCTCTAGTCCGGCATGCAGAAACACTCCAAGGACCAAACACATCAAGGCCAACATTTGTGAAGGGAGGGTCTGTTGAGAGACGATCTACCGGAAGGCTGGCCATTTTTTGGCAGCTTACTGGAGCTCTAAGTCTTCTGCATGTCACACATCGGTAGATGATGCTGCTCACTTTTCTCTTTCCACCAACTATCCAAAATCCAGCTGCACGGACGGCCCCTTCCGTAAAGAGACGCCCTTGATGGTGAACGTGTTCGTGGTACTGTCTAATGAGCAGGGTTGCAATATGATGATTACCTGGAATAATCACAGGAGTCTTCTCACTCTGAGCAAGACTCGAATAGTGAAGACGACCTCCGACTCTTAGTAGGCCATGTGCATCAATAAAGGGATCGAGACTTTTCAGAGGACTACTTCTGGGAACCTCTTTGCGTATTATGATACATTTGATCTCCTCGCCATAAACCTCATCTTGGACTGTTCGAATGATGATGTCTGAGGCTTGGGTGGATTCCTCAACACTAAATCCTGTCTTATAAAGATGCCAGCCCTTACAAGGTGTCAGGGGTAGACATTTGTTCAAACACAAATAAGAGAAATAAGACACTGCAGACCGACTCAGAAAGTTTTAAAGACGTGCGCACGGGTGAATGTCTCTGAGAAGACACACACACCGAGTGCAGGCTTGCTTGGTTTATTTATAGGGCAAAGCTGGTTACATAGTGTTGTGATATTTTGATACCATGGTAGCATTTACAGGATATTGTTTTTGATGATATTATACAAAGGACCCTGTTTCTGCAATGCCCTTTGTTTCAACCTCATCTCCTCTTGCTGTGTCAACTGAGGATTTTATGGTGTGAAACTAGATACTAAGGTTGGAGGGAAAACACCAACAAATCACTCTTTTACTTATCACTCCCTTGCAGATGTTTCTGGGTTGTGTCAGAATTCACGGATGTAGAAGACTTCTGTGTAAGATTTATAGGCCTTGTGAATGCATTTTTATTGCCCTTGCTGAACAAAGGATTCCAACTGTCGAAGGACACCACCCCACCCAGTGGGCAGGGTTTGAACTAAAACTTGTTGTCTGCCTATAAAAACTGCTGCACAAAGAATAAACTTTGAGTTAGTTTGGGATGACAATCTAGAACAGTCTTGTTCTTCCAAACTGCTTCCGGTACTCTGGCCGGTGCCGTAATTAACCGTTGATCATACTTGAGAATATTTTAATTGTTATAGGTTAAAGGATGAACTCTGATGATGAAAGCCCACGCCTCAGAGAAACCCGGAATGGAGTTTCTTACAATTTGGTGTCAGAGGTGGGATACGCTGACGAAGGTAAATACGTGTCTTTTTATTTTATAAGACTGTATTATACCTTTCTCAGTGACCGATATATTAAGAAATGGGATATGCTGACGAGCTTTCCTTAGTGGCCCAAATTATAAATGGGATACACTGACGAATCTTCCTTAGTCCCCGTATAAAGCCTGTTACTAAGTAAATTAAAATAGAAAGACACAGGAAGTTGCCTGTTGTTTTGAAACGCATGCTAAAAAAGTGAGAAGTTGCTCACTCAGAGAGCTAGCAAATAATTAGATTAACCTCAGATGTGCCATCCTTCAAGTGTGTAAACTCTACGTAGATGAAAAAGTGAGTGTGAATGTGTCTGACGTCACAGTGTTTTTGTGCGCTGTGTAAAAATAATTGTTTTTGATTGTGAGAGCGGTGATTCTGCAGATCACCAGCTATTTAAAAAAAAAAAAAAGTACAAACAAAAAAGAGTGAAAAAGAGACAAAATTTACATTGTAGATGAAAAATAATTATAGGAAAAAGGTTTTGTGTTGATCAACCAAGAACAACTACAATCTTGTTTTCTGCTTTTAAGAAAAGACAGTTCACAAAAACAGAGAGAGAGAGATGTGTGTTGATTAAGCAGTGATGATAATAATGAAAGTCTCTCAGTCTGTCGTTTACAGGTGGGGAACGGACCTGAATCAATTCTCCATGGGCAGTGTGTTGTGTCGGAAGAAAATTATAGGTTGAAATCATTAGAAAAAATAGAAAACACCCAGCCAGAATTTTTTGGCTGAATTGTTTTGCAGCTTCCCGTCCTCATCCCGAACAAGCAAGCTCCAAGGAAACGAATCTCTCCCTGAAGACACCGAGTGCAGTTTCAGAAGCACGAGCATGAACATCAACAGTGGACAGGAGTCCAAGAGACAATCTGAGCAGAGAGGTCCAGCAGCGCTGTGGGCAAACGGCATCAGAAAGAGAAGAACCACCATCTAGATTGGATGGATGGAGATGCGTTTCCAGCCAGCTGCAACCTCACTGTGTGTGAAGGACTTTTGAGAAGACTGTCTGAGTTTGACATTTGCCATGTTTGGAGTGAGATGGCAATAAAAGAGACAGTGGGACAAAGAGAGACACGGGACAAAGCTGAAAAAACTGACTGCCATTGGACTGAAAAGTGGGAGAGAAGGAAAGGAGCAGAAGAGGGCTGAGGCTGCTGTTTTAGTGTGGGGAGTCAAATTAGGTTAAGGAATCCGGGGAGACAAGCGACTGCCTGGAAGTGGAGGATTGACACAGTGTCCAGACCACCACAAAAGGGGGAGGAAGACAAGCACTGAGGTATGCAAGTGTACTGCTAGAAAAATGGAAAGTGACACGACACATACAGATAATATGCACCAGAGATAAAAAAAAAATCATACATAAAGTGTTACACATTAAGAGAGGGCATTTGTAGAAGGGGTTAACAACACACAGTGTGGTTGCCGATGGTAAATTGAAGTAAGCCTGTAGACACAAGTTCACGGCGTGCAAGATATCTCACAAAATCATTTGGGTTGGGACTGCCATAGTTGGCGTTAGGAGATATGGGATAGGCTGAGGGAAATGCACCACTATAGTCATTTTGAGATCTGAGATTCTGGGTTGGAGTAGCAGAACTGTGTTCAAATCTTACTTGTCGTGGCTCGTGAACATCTTCTTCCTTACAGATCTGGACTCCATGTGAGCTGGGGAACAGCTGTGATTTTGTTGGCGTAACACTTTCATGCCGCTGATGCTCTGTCTCTGATACTTTGCCTTGGTCCGCAACATACTGTTGTGTTCGTTGAACAGTTTCTAGACGGTCAGAATCTAGTACAAGGTCACAACTACGTCTTTCACTATTGATATCAGCTGCAGCTTCTAGCACTTCTGCCTCAGCAATGGCTGCAGCAGTTTCTTTCTTATATTCTAGCATTTGCATTGAGGCTTCCAATTTAGCCTTTTCTAGTTTTAGGTTTATTTCCTCCTCAGCATAAGAAAGACGAGCCTTTGCTGCTTCTGCACGTGCTCGTGCCTTGGCTGCAGCAGACCCAGTTGATGATGCATAGGAGTGCACAGAAGGAGTGTGCGAATGCGTTTTTGACATGGTTGTTTCTTCTGACTGGGACTGAACAATTTCTCAGCGAATCTCTGCTTAGATGTGCTAATTGTCCATTAGTTGATTGTGATGATGGTCTCCCTACCTATCTGTCGGCGTTTCCACGTTATCTTGCCCGTTAGGAAGTGTGGTTTCACTGTACTGCCTCTGCTATGGTTGGGCAGTCAGCTAAACCCCCTTCCCCACATCAAGACTCTGATGACATGATTCCCGGTTCACAGGTTTATTGACACAGGGAAAGGTGAAACTGTAACAAACAGTACAAGGCATAATCATTGTACTTATTCACCATGTACATATATAACGATGAAAATATATTAACCCAGTTTTTTAATATGTCAACATGCAATGTTCATATGAATTGCTTCCCTTTTTAAGTCAAATACAAACATCAAATTATGATTTTAACAAGTCTTACTATAATGAATGCCTCCAATTCGTTTGTCATTCCCCTTTAACTAGCTCCATAAGCAATTGCTAGCTTAAACTGCATAAGATTGGTTTTATCATTAAACTTACAGAAAAAATGAACTTATTTGAAAGAAAGTGGTCTATACATGCACATAAAATATAAAACAAGTCTATACATACCCACAATGCTACCAAAGGCATAGGATGTATGTGGATACCACTGGATTTATCTGGCTAAGGCCACCATGCTGCACATGCCTTCTCCTTAATTCACAGACTTACTTCCTGTTTACCGACAACATCATGTCCTATTACAGACTACGGGTTTTAAGGTGGCACCAGAGAGTTACAATTGCATATTTAAACATTTACCAAATCCAAGAAAACAGTCTACCTTAAAAACTTTTGATATCAGAACAGGAATTTACTGTCCTTGCTGCCACCTCCCCAGCAGATGACTGCACAAAGATTGCGGAGGCCATCACAGTGTCATAGAAGGTCCTTTGTAGTATTTAGCTCCCCCTCAAAAGACCTCAGCCTGCCCAGCAGATGGAGCCGACTTTGGCCCTTCTTGTACAGAGTGTTCTGTGACCAGTCCAGTTTATTGTTAAGGTGAACAGCCAGGATTTATACATGTCGACCACATGGATGTCCAAACTGTGGATGTTCCATTCCAGTCAGGTGACCATCAACTCCTTCCAGCTCTTCCCTCAGCAGGGCAAATACACTTCACTTCTGTTAGGGTTCTGTAGTTCCTGCTGCTTTCTATTGGCTGCTGTTTCTGCCAAATAGTTTTTTAAGCTCTTACATGCTTCTCATAGCTGATCATAGCTACAGCAGTGAGGACTTTATTTCTAGTTCTGGGTATTATTAATCTGTATCAGAGCTTTCTGTCTGTGCTGGTGGGTATAACTGCTCATTACAGCTTCCAGCTGCATCTGTTTCTCATTCTAATATATATGAGGATCTCCAAAAACACTTTAATTAGCCCCTGATTTGTTATGATAGTTTCATTTGTTCTCACGAAATTATCAAGTACCTGTTATAATCAGAATCAGAATCAGAATCAGAATCGTGTTTATTGGCCAAGTATATGTGCAGACACATACAGGGAATTTGGTTCTGGTAGATGGTGGCTCTCAAGCACAGCAATGTAAATCACACACACACACACACACACACACACATACACACACACACACACACGTGTCTATATATACACATTACACATACATACACAAAGCTGTGTAAACCAACTATAAGTAACGAATCTAAACTTATATACATAAAATACAGAAATGAATGAGGTGGAATAAATACTATAAAATGTACATAAGGTGCAGCTGCAGTCTGGCAGTGTGACAGGTCAACTGTTAAGAAGGGAGATGGCGAGGGGAAAGAAACTGTTCCTTTGTCGGGTGGTCCTGGTCTGCAGGCTTCTGTACCATCTGCCAGAGGGCAGCAGATCAAAAAGTCTGTGTCCAGGGTGTGAGGGGTCTGCGATGATTTTCCCTGCCCGTTTCCTGGTTCTTGAGAGGTACAGATCCTGGATGGAGGGCAGGAGGGCGCCTATGATCCTTTCTGCTGCCCGTACAGTCCCCTGCAGTCTGCTCCTGTCCTGTTTAGTGGCTGCACCGTACCAGACTGTGATGGAGAAGCACAGGACAGACTCAATGACCGCAGTGTAGAACTGGATCAGCAGCTCCTGTGGAAGACTGTACTTCTCCAGTTGTCTCAGGAAGTACACCCTCTGCTGGGTCTTTTTGAGGATGGAGTTGATGTTGGTCTCCCACTTCAGGTCCTGGGAGATGGTTGTACCCAGGAACTTGAAGGTCTTCACAGTTGACATAGGGTTGTCTGATAGGGTGAGGGGGAGCAGAGTTGAGGGATGTCTCCTGAAGTCCACTGTCATCTCTACAGTGTTCAGCTCCAGATTGTGCTGACTGCACCAGAGTACCAGCCGCTCAACTTCTTGCCGGTATGCAGACTCATCACCATCTTGAATGAGGCCAATGACAGTGGTGTCATCTGCAAACTTTAGGAGTTTGACAGCCGAGTTCTTGGAGGTGCAGTCGTTGGTGTAGAGGGAGAACGGTAGTGGTGAGAGGACACATCCTTGAGGGGCACCAATACTGAGGGACCGGGTTTCAGAGGTGATCTCCCCCAGCCTCACTTGCTGCTGTCTGTCTGTCAGGAAGCTGGTGATCCACTGACAGGTAGCTGGTGACACAGTGATGTGGGAGAGTTTGGAGGAAAGAAGTTCAGGCACAATGGCGTTCAAAGCCGAACTAAAGTCCACAAACAGGACCCTGGCATACGTTCCCGGGCGGTCAAAGTGTTGCAGGATGTAATGCAGCCCCATGTTCACTGCATCATCCACCGACCTGTTTGCCCGGTAGGCAAACTGCAGAGGGTCCAGCTGGTGGCCTGTAATGTCTTTCAGATGGGCTAACACCAGTCGTTCGAAGGATTTCATGACCACAGACGTCAAGGCGACAGGTCTGTAGTCATTCAGTCCTGTGATGGTGGGTTTCTTGGGAACAGGGATGATGGTGGAGTGTTTGAAGCAGGAGGGAACTTCACACAGCTCCAGGGATCTGTTGAAGATGCGGGTAAAGATGGGAGCCAGCTGTTCAGCACAGGTTTTGAGGCAGGAGGGTGAGACGCCGTCTGGTCCGGGGGCTTTCCTGGGCTTCTGTTTCTGGAATAGTCGGCTCACATCCTCGGTGTGTATTCTGAGTTTCAGGGAGGAGGAAAGGGGGGTGAGAGGTGTGGTGGTGGTCGTTGAGTCTGGATTGGGGAGGGTGGGGGTGGTCGTTGAGTCTTGATTGGGGAGGGGCAGGGTGAAGGGGGGAGAGGTGGAAGGTGTGTTGGGGGTCAATGTCTGAAGCAATGTCCCTGGGGAGGGGAGGGTGGGGCGTGGGAGTCTGTCCGTCTCAAACCTGCAGTAGAAAGTGTTTAACTCGTTGGCCAGGTCTTTGTTTGCTTCTATAGGGCTTTGGAGCGTGATGTCATGGGGGTGGGCGTGGAAAGGATTTTGGCCCGATCCGCCATTTTGGGGGTCTAAGTAAGGAGCGAAAGCATAGCCATGGTTCATACTTGCTGTGTGGTCGGCTGCAATGTTCGATCTTACGACCGGCACGGGAATAAGTTTGGATTGTCTTTTTATGCTTTCCCAACCTGGAAGCAACATGAAGGAGCTCATGCATCGGATATTACCGAACGAAGGCGTCTAGCCTGGATAGCAGCCGTGAGACGAGCTGATATCAAGTTCTGTTACGTCTCCAGATATCAGTTGGTGTGCTCAAGACATTTTCATTCCGGTAAGTTCTAAATATGTTCACATCACACTTTATAGCTGAATAATATCATCGTTGGTGGTCTCGGAAGTTATAAAATTTGCGATCAAACATCAAATGGAGTAACTTGATTGGTTGATGTAAAGACAATAAATGAAATGAGACAGGAAGGACACAAATTGGCGTTAATAATTTGCCCGATTATCAACATGTTAATTTGCATCTACTTTACAATTATGGGCATATAATATGATAACGATATTTTAGCAGTTCAATGATAAATGTATAACATTAATTATGGTGGGGGGTGGAAAATGGCTATTTCACTCGATGCACTCCAGCTGACTTACTTTGGTATTAATGACGACGTACTCAGAGTTTGGCGGCTTGAAAATAGCCAAATCTTGCACCCAGCCATTTGTAAATTTGATGTGCGCCTCCAGTGACTTGTAATTACGAAACTGGTTTGCTGTGTAAGCGCTTACTCCACAAACAAGATACGTGAAGATATCGAGGTAGGACAGTGGCGGTAAGTCGTCTGGGTCTTTACTCCACTGCCGTATTTCAAATGGGTCCAGATTTGCGATGCACTCTATTTTTTTCAAGTACCGCTGCTTCACCTCTGGTCTCGGTCTCTATACCGTCCGTTTTCTTTTGAGCTGCTTTTAAGCATGTTTCTTGTCGTCGTCGTTCCAACACAGTGTGTTTGTTTTGATTCGTAGACCCCGAAAATGGAGCTGCGCTCCCACAATGCATTGCGGCGTGACGTCAATCCAAAGTCCTATAGTGGGTGGGGGGCGTCTGTAGCTGGTGATTTCCTGCAGGCCCCTCCACACTGACGCAGGGTCGTTGGCTGAGAGCCGTTCTTCCAGCTTCTGGGAGTAGATGCTTTTAGCTGCTTTGATAATGTGATTAATGTAATTATGTAGCAGATTATATTTTAATATTTCATTTTTAATCAGTGGTTAGTTGTTAGTCACACTATATGGTGCTAGTAGTGGCAATCTGAGCAACCCTCACTCACCTACTATAGCTATATATAGGGTTACATACATGTATGAAAGTCTGTACAAGTCTTTGCATTACTGTCATGGTCCTGGGTCTTTGAGCCAGATTATAAATTTGTGTTGTGACTAGGGATGGGTACCGGTGTCCGGTGCCATGATGGCACCGGTTCTGACATAAACGGTAGTAACCAGACCGAAAAGCAGCGCACATTTCGGTGCTTTATTTCGGTGCTTTTTTTCCTGAGCTGTGATACACTTCTAGCCAATCATTTTACGTTTCCCAGGATAGTAGGCGGGGCCAGGTACGTACGTTCAGTTAGAGCAGAGCTACAGATTAAAAATGTCCAAGGCGAAGCGGTCAAAAGTCTGGCTGTACTTCACAGCAAAAGATGCAAACTCAGCAGCCTGCAACAAGTGCTTTAAGCTGATACTGTGATACTGTCAAAGGAGGTAACACCTCGAATCTGATGAAACACCTGGCGACGCATAGCGGTTTTTTTAAAAGCCGAGAAATGCGCCGTATTTGATAGCTTGCTGCGAGACCTCACACTGTGCACGTTGGGTGGGTTGCCAGTTATCGGACCCGGAGCAACATCCCCCAAAAACCTGAAGAATAGAGTCCTGGCCCCTAGCCCTGCCAGTGTAGCAGAAATGATGAGGATGATGATGCAGCAGCAGCCGTTCTTCTCTGCGTGAGTCTCTTAGTGTTGTTCGAGTGTAATTTACCTTGAGTAGGCTAACCACGTTATTACATTAATGCATGTAAGGTGAACTAGCAAACATCATCATAGTTACATGCGGCTGTCTTCTTGTTTGATGGCAGATGCTCCCTTCACCCTGGCCAAAAAGGCTAAAATGACCAAAGAAAAAGTGGGAAACAGTTAAACATGAGAGATTTTTGGACAAAGTTTGTGTTTTTTTTCCATTGTTTAAGCACTGCTTCCAACCAAGAGTGATACCATATATGCCCTATAGCTGCAGAAAAGGCTAACATTGTTATCTTTTTACAAAAAAAAATAAAACAGCTGAACATGAGAGGTTTTTGGACAAAGTTTGTGTTCTCCATTCTTTAAGCACCGTTTAAGCACCGGCACCGTTTCAAAAGTACCGATTTGGCACCGGTATCGGATAAAACCTAAACGATACCCATCCCTAGTTGTGACTCATTCTTTTGGATTCAAGTGATTTTCATATTCCTTTATTAGTCAGTCTTTAGTTTTGTATTTACTGTATCTCATTTTAATTCTTGTTGTCCTTACTTTTCACTATGAACAAAACAAACTTCACCTCACACCGCCAAACCAACCGTACCCCTCCCCTCCTACTGACCCCCCTCAATTCGTTGCATTTTCTATTTGTATTTCTCTTGAGTTTCGGTTTTAGAAATACTAAATTAATCTAAGAAAGAATTATTGGATATGTTTTTTGACTCAAGTACAGGATACCAAATTTCAGTTTAAAAAGGGAAATTGTATGCTTATTTAAACTAAACAAATGATAAAAAAACCCTCCACAGTTAAAAATGTTGTGTTGTTTCGTTTTATTTTATTTTTTTGGAAGAACTTTCCAAAACACTAGGCCATGCTTTTCAATTCTACACACCGCAGGATAGAGTTGTCTGTGTGATATGTAACAGAGAAAACATTTGCCTAGCTTCTGGGCGTTGCCCTGCCTGTCCGGTCAGACAACATACCTTTGATACAAGTTTTCTTTCATTTCTTAAAAAGCTAAACCAAATGCAATGACATGGAAATGAAGAATTTAAACACTCAGCTGAGATATAAAATGCCAATTCAAATGCAAATTCATTCAGGGTGGCACAACCTACTGTACACCTAGTTTGAGTCACAAGATTAATGTCCAAGACAGAGTCTGCATGTAGGTCTGTGAAAGCAACATAATGAACTTTCAGTGCTCGGAGCTCCACACCCACTTTAGAGATTAGCTGACCTTTTTGTTTCAACGCACCAAAAACAAAACATGCTGCAAAGTATGATGTCATCTCTCATTCAAAACTAACTCAATTTGAATGACATTTTCATAACGACCTTTTTGCCCCACCTCTCAAACAAGTTTCCACACGTTAAACACAGCAGCACGATAAAGTGGAAACGGCTGAGCAGCGAAACATCAGAGACAGAAAATTACACATCAGCTGCCCGTAAAAGACAGACATGGCCAGCAAATACACTCGCCTTGGTGAGTACATTTAAAAAGACTAATCTGTAACATAAATTTTATGTAAAGGGTAATAAAACTTGACACATGGTTCACAAATTGCCCAATATGAACTTCAGTTCTCAAAAGTTGAGTAAAAACTAGCACAGGCCAACAGATCTCTCTCTCTCTTTCATTAAAGCCTAGAGTCAGAAAGAACCTAGGGAAAGAAAATTAAAATAATTTATTAGGAAAATAATTGCTTTTGAATCAATGTCATCAACAGTTTCAAAGGCGTTTTGCTGTTTATCTGCTCAACGTTTGTTCCATTTACCAATAAACATTTAGCGCTCTGCAAGAGGAAGTGTAAGGAAACAAATACGTGTAAAACAATTATGAGTTGTTTTATTATTGCAATTTGCAATATGTATATATTGCTGCAATAAAGTATGTATCTATTTGAGAATTTCCCCTGTGGTTTGTGCAGCTTTCACACATTTAGCTTCTCGAATCACCAGCAGATTAATGCTCCATCCACTAAATCAACAAACCAAATTCCAAAAACGTTTGAAAATCGAACTAAAACCAGAATGCAATAATAAGCAATTCTCATGCAACAGGATTTTATTCACAGAACATAGAAATTTACAATATCTGTTTGCATTTTTTTTAATGGGAAAGTGGTGACAGTAGTCAAAGGGAAGATGGTGTGGAGTAGAGAGAGATAGGACCCAAATGCAGACGATAGAGACAAAGTGATGATGATAACAAAAGCCTTTATTCAGGGCTGTAAAAATGTTACAAATAAAAGTCAAGGACAGCTAGAAAGGAGCAAACAAAATCTATACTAGGAAAACTAAACATAAAACCTGAAACATAACTAGAAAGCCTGAGACATGGAAACACGGGGGGAAAGACCAGCAGAGAAAACATAGGGGAAGACACACAGCAGAACATGCAGGTGATCCAATACAGAACAAAGGGAAGCACACACTTTATGCACACACAGGGAAAGGAGGAAATGGTGGAGATGCAGGGAACGCAGCTGAGACTAATCAGATGAGACAAGACAGGGAGGAAACAAAACAGAATACACTGCTACAGGGCGTGGGACTGTCAAAGTAAAACAGGAAATAACACAAACATTGAACTAGGGGCACTAGATACAGCACAAGGAACACAAGGGAGGCACAGAAAACACCAAAACTATCAGGATCCTGGGTCTCTTGACTCAGTGTTATGAGTTCCTTGTGTCTTTATAATTTTGTATTGTGATTCATGTTTAAGATTCTCTTCGTTCATCTTAGTTTATTCCATAGTGTCTAGTGTTCTAGTTTAGAGTATTCAATAGGTCCCCCTTATATAGTTGCCCTCTGTGTGCCTGTGTTTATATTGTGGTGTTAGTTCTTGTGCCATGTTCCCAGTCCTTGTGTTCTGTGTTTTCTAATCCCGTCATGTGCTCCTCCATGTTCTCTTTCTCCCTCCATACTGTCTCGGTGTACTTCCTGTTTTATTTTGAAGGTCTGTGTCCTCTGTTAGTGTAGTCTGCTTTTGCGTCCTTGTCTCGTCAGGTCTGATTTCTCCCAGCTGTGTTCCCCTCCTGTGTTCCATTCCCTGATTGCACCTGTGTATCTTTAAGCCCTGTGTTCTCTCCTTCTTGTGGCTGGTCCGTCTATGTCGTCTCCCTAAGTGTCTTTCTAAACTTAAACAATTTTCTGGACTGCTGTGTTTCCCTTTATTTACTCAGTGATTTAATGTTTGGCCTGCACATGACAGAACAGAAAGTACACCTTCTATCTTCAGAATTTGAAATATGAAAGTATTAGCTTTAGTGAAAGGAAATGGTAAAATGTAACTTCATACACTTATTCTTCTTTTTTATACTAAGTTAATATACTGTGTTGTGTTGTTTGTTGCGTTGTGATGTGTCATATCGTGTCGTGTTGTGTTTTATGTAGTGCCGACGTAGGACAGTTTTTCCAATTTCATTGTACTACTGTACTATGTATGACTGTGCAATGACAATAAAGAGTTATTTTATCTTATCTTATGTTATCTTATGTTATCTTATCTTATACAATCATAAATAAAAGATGTTTTATATTTTTCAGCAGAGCAAGAGGTACCAGAGAAGGCAGAACTCAGGATTTTGCTTCTTGGAAAAACTGGAGTTGGAAAGAGTGCTTCAGGAAATACCATCTTAGGAAAAGGGAATGCTTTTAAATTGACATCATCAGAGTGTCAGAAGGAAACGGGAGAGTTTGGAGGTCAAAAACTGTCTGTAATTGATACTCCAGGTTTGTTTGACACCCATAAACCTGAAGAGGAGTTAACAGCAGAGATGGAGAGATCCATCTGCTTTGCTGCTCCTGGTCCTAATGTGTTCCTGGTTGTTATTCAGGCCAACAGATTCACAGAAGAACATCAAGAAACATTGAAAATAATGCAGAAGATGTTTGGAAAAAGGTCAGTATGTTCCACATTAGTCTTGTTCACCCATGGAGATGAGCTGAAGTCAAATGAAGACACCATAAAAGAATTAATCAGTAAAAATCCAGCTCTCAGTGACTTCATCAGTCAGTGTGGTGGAGGATACCATGTCTTTAACAACAGAGAAAAGGATCCCTCTCAGGTCAGAGAGCTGCTGGAGAAGATTAACACCATGGTTCAAAGAAATGCAGGAATATACTACACCATTGAAATGTTCAGAGAGGCTGACCTTAGGATTGTTCTTATTGGGAAAACTGGAGTTGGGAAGAGTGCATCAGGAAACACCATCTTAGGAGAAAAAGCTTTTAAATCCGCAGCAGGTTTTTCTGTAGTAACGTTAAAGTGTGAGAAGAAACCAGGTCTGTTTGATGGTCAAAAACTTGCTGTAATTGATACTCCAGGTTTATTTGACACCAGAAAAACTGATGAGGAGGTGAAGAGAGAGATCAGTAGCTGCATCCCCCTTTCTGCTCCTGGTCCTCATGTGTTCCTGGTTGTAATTCAGGCCAACAGATTCACAGAAGAAGAACAAGAAACTGTCAAAATCATCAAGAACATGTTTGGAGATCAGTCAGCAAGTTACACTATGGCCTTGTTCACCTGTGGAGACAATCTTGAGGCAGATGGAGTCACCATAAAAAAAATGATCAATAATAATCCAGTCATCTCTGACTTCATCAGTCAGTGTGGTGGAGGATATCATGTCTTTAACAACAGAGACAAGGATCCCTCTCAGGTCAGAGAGCTGCTGAAGAAAATCAACACAATGATTGAGAGAAATGGAGGAAGATACTACACTAATGAAATGTTCAGAGAAGCTCAGAGAGCCATGAACAAATCAGAAGCTGACATCAGGATTGTTCTTGTGGGGAAAACCAGAGTTGGGAAGAGTGCAGCAGGAAACATCATCTTAAAGGGAAAAGTATTTAGATCAACAGACTTCTCTTCCTCTGTAACATCAGTGTGTCAGAAGGAAACATGTCAGTTTGAAGGTAAAACAGTGGCTGTAGTTGATACTCCAGGTCTGTACAAAACTAAACTAACTAAAGAGGAGGTGAAGAGAGAGATTGTTAGATGCATGTCCTTTGCTGCTCCTGGTCTTCATGTGTTCCTGGTTGTGATCCAACCAAACAGATTCACCAAAGAAGAACAAAAAACTGTGAAAATCATTCAGAAGATCTTTGGTGAACAAGCAGCTGATTACACGATGGCCTTGGTAATCCATGAAGATGATGAGAATAAAGACACCATAGAAGAAGCAATCAAACATCCAGATCTCAAAGACTTTATCAGTCAGTGCCGTGGAGGATATCATGTTTTTAACAGCAGAAACAAGGATCCCTCTCAGGTCAGAGAGCTGCTGAAGAAAATCAAGACAATGACTGAGAGAAATGGAGGATTCTGCTTCACCACCAAAATGTTTGAAGAGGCAGAGAAAGCCATAAAAACAGAGATGGAACGACTTCAGAAAGAAAATCCAGAGATGACGGCCAAAGAAGCAAGATACAAAGCAGAAAGAAGGAATGAGTTTACCCTGGGGAACTGGGATGCTTTTTTTGCTGAAGCTGATACTGGTGCTAATGTTGGAGTTGCTGCTGGTGCTGGAGCTGGGGCTGGAGTTGCTGCTGGTATTGGTGCTGGAATTAGCATTGAAGTTGCATTTGGAGCTGGTGTTGGAGCTATAGGGGGTCCAGTGGGGGCTGCAGTAGGAGCGTTATTTGGAGCTTTAGTGGGACTTGCAGCTGGTTTCACAGTAAAATCTGTAACTTCGAAAAGAAAATTAAATGATTGTGTTACACAGTAACATTAAATGAAAAATTACATTTATCAGCAGCTTGTCAATTCTCCATTTACAAGAAAATAGATTTTTAAAAAAGTAATAGTAATAATTTTTGAGTATGTGCTGTTTAGATAGATGGACTAAAGCAGCGGTCCCCAACTCCCGGGCCTCGGGCCGGTACCGGTCCGTGAGTCGTTTGGTACCGGGCCGCAAGAGTTGAGGCTCAGGTGTGAAATGTATAGTTTTCAGGGTTTTTATCGGTTTTCAGCGTTATTTTGTTATCGCTTTTATCGTTAACTCAGTTTTTCTGGGTCTTTTCACGTGTGTTATGGATCGGTACCGGTACTAGTTTTATTTTGTTGTATTTATCCGCGACACCTTAAAGGCCGGTCCGTGAAAATATTGTCGGGCATAAACTGGTCCGCGGCGCAAAAAAGGTTGGGGACCGCTGGACTAAAGAACATAATATATGAGATGTAAAGAAGAAAGAAAGAAAGTTAAAGAAACAATATGTTTCTTTAGGACAGTTGAGTTGTTGTTGCAGTTGCTGCTCCACCTGCCACTGAAGCTGGTGTTGGAGTTGCAGTGAATCTTATTGCCACCGCTACAGTGACAAAGCCAGCATTTATTAAACACCGATGTTCACTATTTAGCAGTAACTTATAAAAGTCACATTATCATGAAGACAGAGTGTAATTGTAGTGTAACTATCTTTGCAATTCTTATTATTGTTAGTGATTTTTTAAATTAAATAATACATTTAATAACATCATGGTTTTTTATTAATTAATTGAATAGGACCATATTAATCACTACTGATTATTAGCTTGCTTATAATGATTGAAGTATATTAAATTCAACTCTAAACCAATCAGCTTGTCAGATTGTGTACAATGTATTTTGAAGCTGTGGTCTCACATATACTTTTATCTCTTAAATCATTAATTATGAATTAAATTAAATTTATTGATAACAGTTGTTTTTATTCTTGTCTTTTCTAACAAAAAAAAAAAACTGGAACAAACCAGTTTCCCATGAAAAGATTCACTGACATGTTTGAGCTGAGCAAATTGTGAAAGAACAGCAAACATTTATTTCATGTTTTCTCCACTGTGTCAAAAACATTTTTATTTGGTGATTATGGAACAAATTAAAAGGTTAACAGTCAAGTGAAAACAATCTGCACAGGCATTGTAAAACTGCATCAGCCATCATTATGAATCAGTTTGTTTGGTTTCATGCAGCACCACCTGCTGGATAAACTCTGACCTCCAGTTAAACTTCAAACGAAGTCAAAATATTTCTTTCAGCTCACACACTAAGTGTGTGATCATCTCTGCTGCTGAGTGATGTGAAATGGAAGACACTGAACGTGGATGGATTTTTTTAATCAACTGCTGCGGTTAAAATCAGCTCAAAAGTAATAAATTAATCAGAAACAATCTCAATGTTTTTGTGGGATTGTGTCATAAAAAAATCAGAGAAACTTGTTAATATGAGAATAAAGTGCAAAAAGACCTGAAGTTAAGGCTGGAACTGAAAACACACATTTATTAAAGAGAACTACAGCAATGTTTCAATCAGGGGTCTCAAACTCACATGAGCCGTGGGCCACTTCTGGCATCGTCATCTCATTGGAGGGCCACTTTACTGTTCAAGTAGTACAAACAAACAAACAAGAAAACACCCACTAATATTTCCTAAAATGTAGTATGTTCTTTTGTTTTTAAATGTCAAATATTGTACAACAAAACAAAACTGTAAACGTGAACGCATTTTTTTTTCTTAACTAACTGAAGCCTTTCACTGAACTACCAAATAAACTAACTGTTCCTCTCTTTCTGGCCAGACACGTGACAGCACTTCTGCTTTAATTTTGTTCATATTTAACTAAATAAAAATGCAGACATAAGTGTACACATTAGTTTTTACCTGCTAGTGAAAATTGTTTTCTTTCCAAATAAATCTGTCACTGAACTAACACAGCCGATCCCTCAACATGTTTGTACTCTCTTGTTACCTCCGACAGGTCCAAACCGTAGTAAAGGGACCTCTGGCTAATACTTTGGGTTCCGTGTTGGGCTCCTAGGCCGGAACTAGCTTTACTGTCTGGGTCAACTTTGCTAGCGAGAGACAGAGAAAGGGGGTTCCAACAGAACTTTACTGTTTCGGAGGAAAACACGAACACAATGTACAGTCGAGTCTTAACAGCTTACTTACAACTGGGCTCGTCAAGCACTTTTTTTGGCAGCAGTGGTTATTATTATATTTACATGCTTCCAGCTCCTGTTTCTGGTCAGTGACAACTCGTACTTTTTGACCTTCTTCCCTTCCTCCCTGACACTCACACAGACACACAACAGGTATGGCAGTCCATTCTCCCTGCAGCACGGACGACACTGCCCATGAGGCTACATTCATTACATCAGGGCTATAACAGATATATTTTTCACAGGCTGTTCTCCTTTACATCGCCTATATATAACAGAACCTGCTGTGCTGAATTAGGAGCGTAGTCCCTTTCCTTCATGTTGTAGTTTCAACACAGTGGGCAGCTCTTTTCATTTCCTGACTCCTCATGAAAAGGACAGAGGAGTGGTGTCAGCAGCATCTGCCAAATCAAAAAGTAGCGTTTTGCGGATCATACAACTCTTCTACTGGAAAAGATCCCTACATCACCTATACCCGAGGCATTATGTGACATGGCAGTTAAAAATCTATAAACATTACAAATGTTTATATGTTTATAAATGAAAAATTCGTAAAAAGGACAAATGGTAAATGGCCTGTATTTGTATAGCGCTTTACTTGTCCCTAAGGACCCCAAAGCGCTTTACACCATTGACTGTAGAAAACAGTCAATGGTCCCAACATCTATTGTACTTTGGAGTCACATCATCATGTACTTGAATGTTTGCTGGAGCTGTATTAAGGGAAACAAATTTTTACTAATTAGATAAGTAATTTACTTCTCGAGGTTTGGAGCTGGTTTTCACATGCAAGTGCTGCTATATTTAGTACTGTTTCACCACGTGGGACAATAAAGTTCCTTCTTATCTTAACACAGTCACATTAACAGATGAGGTTGATACACATTTCTATCTGAAGTGTATGAGTCCAATAGAAACAAGACACTGTAGGAGAATGGTGTTTTGAGCAAAGTCCCACAAAAATATTTAGATTATGACCCGATTTCTGTGCAGAAATGAGACTAAAACCCTGAAACTTAGTTAACTTCAGTTCTGCAGGTTTCAGCAGAAGAGGGCTCAGCTATAAACACGCAGGGTCAGGAGTGAGTGAAGAGCTATGGGTTTGTTTATTTTAAAGGGATTGTTGCTTCTTGGTTTTCAACATATAGATATAAAAGCATATCATTAGCAAACATTTGTTACTTACACTACAGGTACAAATTTCAGGTAAATCATTTATGTACAAACTGACCAACAAAAAACTTGAGGTACTCTGGCATTATTATAAAGTTTTTAGTGATATTTTATTAATTACTCACATGTTGTGATGAGAATAATGCAGAATTAAAAATTGAGCAGAAATAAGTGAAGCAGAGAGATGGCAACGTTGGAAAGACTGAGAGAAAAGACACCAGGGAGGGAGAGAGCTGTGAGCAGCATGGAAGAACTGATGAGGATGGTCAGACAGATGACTTCATATTCTTAAATTCATTCTGACATTTGATCACTTTGCTTAATTAGAGCTGAATGATGGTCAAACAAGATTAGAAACAAAGGATGACTCAAACGTGGCCAATGCTCTGGTGCTTAAACAAAACACTACACCTCTGACTGAGATGGACCCGTGCAGGTTCCCTGAGGAACTCCACACAGAACTTTACTTTGTTTCATACTCGACCTGTGCAGCTTTTAAATAAAATGTTCTGTTAAACTTTGTGTTTTCAGCCTCACGGGCTCTCCGTTGTCCTTACGTCTCCGGCCGTCTTCAACTTCACAGCCCCGATGTGTCCGGAGCGCCACCTTGAGGCCGCAGAGATCCTCGGTACCTGAACGCCTCACACTAGGCCATATTAGATTTAGTATAATAGAGACTGTGTGGAATGTCTACTTTATTTATCCAGCCAAACCAAAAGGTTTCCAGACTTCAATGAGCCAAATAAAATCACTCAGTTAGAAAAAAAGACAGAAATACACTGGAGAGGAACCTCCAACAACAACAGGGCACACAAACAGTGAAACATCAAACATCCAAGACAGTCAGCGGGACCTTAAATGCCTCCATTGAGAGACTTTTCAGTTATTTAAGAATATTGAAGGTATTCAAAAATAAGGTTTTTAAGGGATCTTTGTACCTTTTTAAAGAAGTCTAAAATAGAAAAAATCGAATTTTCTTTCTTTATTTTTTTGCAGTAGTAGCACTTTATTTCTTCAGCTATCAATAGAAAATATCCAAATTCACCAAAACTGCCATCACTCTTTAAAAATTGTGCAGTAACAGACTTTCTCTGTGCTATGTTCAGGTGCAGATATCCGGCAGGTGAAGAGGGAGGATGCGGGTGCCGTTCTGGCCGACACGCTGCGTCAGATTCTGTTTGACCTGCACGTGGAAGATGGACTGGGAGCTGTGGGATACACCAAAGACGACATCCCGGCACTAGTGAAAGGAACTATCCCTCAGGTGGGTCAGAGTCCCCCTTCATATGTGTACTCCTGGGTTAAACTGTGAATTTCTTGAGTCATCCCATATTTTTACATTAAGACATCAACCTCTCTCTTTTGATGTCACTTCTATCCCCAGTTTGCTTCCTTGTGACGATTATTCAAGACCTTAGTGCTTAGGGTGTGAGAGGTCCTGGGTTCACATCCTGGTCGAACTCAGAGGCTACTTGCTTTGTATGTTTTTCCTCAAAAACATGTGCAATTTGTTTTCTGGTTTGAATGTTAGAAGGGTATTAAACTGTCCAGACAGAGTGGAAGGCCCCGTAGTATTGTGTTTTCTCCCCATGTAATCTTTTAATGTGACCTTGTTATTCATAGACTTCTTTGATTCTTTGAATTAGCTGATTTCATATCTGCAAATGTGATGTAATGTGAGATAGTGAAGGACACAGGGTCAGGGTGGACCAGGCCTAAACCTGGTCCACCCTGACCCTGTGTCAGTGACCAAGCTGTCTCCCAGAGCGCACACGGTGGAGGATCTGAGTCGGCTCTTTGAGGGATCCATGAAGCTCTACTAAACTCAGCTGCAGTTCCTCACACAGCCACCAGAGGATGCCGTTCTGAGTCTAAAAACCCCTCACAGGCTCAAAATCGTTGACGTTTTTCGTTTGAGCTTTGATTAGAAGATTCTTAGGGATTATTATTGAGCTCATCCTTTAAATTCTTTGAAATGAGCACCGATTCAAACGTATTGAGCTTCTAACTGCTCATAACCATACTGCGTTCTAGTTTTAATTTGTGAAACTTTTAGAAAGCTGAGTGAAGTAATATTAAAGATATGGTAATTTTATGGAAATAATGAAGACAGAGTTTTGTTTTCTCACATTTAATCTGCTCCAACAGACAGATGAATTATTTGATAAAATCCTGCTTCAATATCAGAAAGTATCAGGTGTGTTTTAGATGTAACATTTTAAGGTTTCTGCTGCAGAAACTCCAATTCTGATGAGTTGCTCAGTCTGGTATAGTTCAAATAAAGAAGCTCAGCACTTTGAGCATGTTTTTCTGGTTGTTTTCTGATTTGTTTATTTTTTATTACAAGATCAAATTGTATGCATTTATTTCATATGTTTCACAATCCCGAGCCTACAATAGTACAGAGAAAACCCTAACATTTAAAGAACCTCCTGTGAGTAAGCACTTGGTGACAGTGGGAAGGAAAAACTCCATTTTAAAAGGACAAGACCTCCAGCAGAACCATGTGCAGTGAGGTGCAGTCATCTGCTGGTTGGGGATGAGGGGAGGAAGACACTCCTTCACATTTACACAAATGATACATATTTGATGTTTTAATAATTTAACAAGTTAATATTTTTTTTCCACTGATGGATTGATTGTTTTGCCAACTTGCCAAATTATTTTGCTTGCTTGCCTAACTATTGACTGATGCCAGTTAGTTTAATTAATATTTGTTGATCTGATTACTTGTGTCTATTTAAATGGTAAATGGCCTGTATTTATATAGCGCTTTACTAGTCCCTAAGGACCCCAAAGCGCTTTACACTACATTCAGTCACCCACCCATTCACACACACATTCACACACTGATGATGGCAAGCTACATTGTAGCCACAGCCACCCTGGGGCGCACTGACAGAGGCTGCTCTCTTTGATATTTAATCAAAGAGAGCAGCTTTAAACACAACATGTTAAAGTCTGAATTCTCACAAAAGGTGACTGAAACGCAGTTGATTGAAGAATGAGTTTGTCAGCATGAAGCTGCTGGTGTTTGATTGGTCGCTGTCAAAGCTGCTCATTAAAAGCACAGCGTTTTTCTGACCTGATTAGATTGTCTGGTTGTTTAGTCTCAAATTCTAGTTTATCATGTTTTCCTGTAAAGCTTCTTTCTTAGAAACCTTGATGTCAGCTTCTCACACTTCTCTCCAGAGGTTTGTTTTGGTTGTTTAGTCTCTTTCTCTGCCTTCAGTGAATTATAATTTTCCATAAAACCTTTCAAATATGTGTACTCCTGTGTTAAACTGAGTTTCTTGAGTCATCCCATATGTTTTTTCATTAAGACATTAACCACTTTTTTTTTAATGTCACTTCTATCTCCAGTTTGCTTCCTTGTGATGATTATTCACGGCCTTAGTATGACTATAAACAGTGATCTACCTGCTTGGCCTTTTTCCTCAGACTCCAGTTTCAGGCATCTTTCCTTGAAAGTTTGATAGATCTGGAGCCGTTCATTAACCACGTCAATTTGATTTTGTAGGTTCTCGTCTTTTTTATGGTGCAAATCAGCTCAGTGTTTCTTCACACAGGGGCGCACTTCTTAAAATGTAATGTGCAGCATTACATACAAGTGATGGAGCTGGAAGAACGTGTGTTTGGTATTGAGTCAGTTTGAAATCAGATTCATAGAATTTGTTACAACATCTAGGCTCACCTAGTAATCGTAAGGTTGTGATTTGGCGCTATATAAATTTGAATTGAATTGAATTGAGTTTAAACCAACCAATTATGGATTGTGTCAAGACTTCGAGTGCAGAAAGAACAGATTTCTAAAGGCACCACTGATGCTCTGTTTGACACAAATGACAAGACAACACTATCAAAGGACAAAGGGGGACGGACGAGGCAAAGAAGAAAAAATGTTTCAGTGTTTGTTCAACCTGTCTTTTTAACTTTTTCTGTTTCCTTCTGACCTGTTTGCCTCACATTTCTGCCACGTTTCCACAGATACAAACAGTTCAGAAGGATAAAGATGAAACTATACAATTGAAAAGCAGAACATCAGCAGAGACAGAAAATCACACATCAACTGCCCGTAAAAGACAGACATGGCCAGGAAATACAAACACCTTGGTAAGTACATTTAAAAAGACTAATCTATAACATTAATTTTATATAAGAATAAAAAAAAAATGCAAACACTCGGTTTAGCTATTATTTTTGTTTATGTCCTTGTTGGATCTCTTCCTCTAACAATTTGTCTTCATTATTAACATAACAATGTTTTTCTCAGCATTTGGTACAATCTGAACAAAGAGGAAATATAGGCATCAAAAATTCCTGTCAAACAATTTTGAGTTGCTTCATTGCTGCAATATGTAAAATGTATCTATGCAAAAACTTCCCCCTGTGGTTTGTACAGCTTGCACACGTTTAGTGACTGGAAAGTGGAAGTGACTTCTCTGGTGGGGAAGGAGCTTGGATTAGTGCGTGAGGTTGAGAGGTACTGGCTAGTCAGGCTGACCTCAACACACGGTCTTGGGCTCTAGCACCAGTCTCCTGGAGAGGGGCTGGACTCTGTCTCAGTCTGGAGTTGCCCTTGGTGAGAAGCGGCGGGCTGGGGTGGATATCCTAGTATCCCCTCGGCTTACTGCCTGTACATTGGGGTTTCTCCCGGTGGACGAGAGGGTTTTTTCCCTGCGCCTTTGGGTTGGGAAACAGATCCTGATTGTCGTCTGTGTCATGGTCCGGGTGAGTGCTGTGTTTTCTTGCGTGTCAGTAAATCCATCACTGGGCAGAGTCACCACACCCCTCGTTTGTGGCACTTGTGTGTAATTTGTTGGGAGGCTCTTAAGACCAGCGTTCTCAAACATTCCTTGTTGGAACGTCAGCTAACCCGCGTTAGTGAGAGTCATAGCTCGGTAAACCCTGTTTTTGTCACGCTAACCCTGTCTACTTGCCTCTGCAGCTTCACAGTGGATTGGATCTTGCTGCCTGTAACCACTCACTCCCCGTCGCTGGCCTGCTACTATTCTCGGCGCTATTCGCCTGCCTCCCTGCCCTACACTTCACAGTGAGTGTACACGAACCTGTTTAGCCTCACTCGGACCACTAATCCCCTCCTAGCCTCGCCGTCAACCCAGACAAGTAAGTCTGTGGTCGTGTCCAAATTCATGGGCTGCATCCTCAGAAGGTCGGGTAGGCCGGAAGTAAACGGCCGTGAAATTGGACGGTCTAGCCTTCAGATTAGCGTCACCGCTGTCTCCGTGGAGTTTAATAACTCAGCCGTCTGCTCCTTGCTATCTAAAATATAACAGGACACTGGCGTAAATTCTCGGGTGCTGGAGCATGCTCCACCTTGGTACTCTGTCATCCTACTGGTTATCCATGAAGGCCATAATAGGTGGCAGTCTAATGCCACACTAAGTAAGGGATCCTCTATGCTCAACTTCAGCGGCCTTTAGTAACATGTTCATATTTTATAGATAGGGTGCACCTCATGATAATCCCTTTCTCAAGCTTGTGCTAATACTAAAGTAATTTTCCTTGTAGAGACTTTCAGGCTAAAATTGCCGTAATAGTCGAGAATGAAGTTCTTGAACCTCCTTGGGATATGGGAACGAGTCAGTGCCTCTTCGACTAGCTTATTGTGTATGGACCCATAGGCATTTATGATACCCTGTCACCTTTGGGACTGCTCCTAGACTAAGGTGTCAATATAGGTGTTGTTAATCAGTTTCAGCTACACTAATATTAATGAAATTTAATAACAGGTGCACTAAAGGGATAACAGTTAGACTTGCAAACAGGAATGATGGCGACCACTGACATTTTTCCCTCCTATGGTGTGAATTCCTAGAGTCTTCTCACCTGATCTAGATCCAATAGAACATGTCTGTGACGTTATGTTTCGGTCCATCTGATGCTGCCAGGTTGCACCTCAGACTGTCCAGGATCTAAGCTTTCATTGTGAAGTACACTTCCTTAATATCATCTGTAAGATCTTAAAGTTATAATTGGTGAGGACAAAAACAGTTTTCAAAAGGTTGTGATCACTCGAGTACTGTAACGTATAAGAATGCCTCATTTTATCAGCTCAAAACATTTCTATGTAAAAAGAGCTGTAAATAAAGAAAACTAAGTATGTTTGCATGTTTGGTTTCTCCCCTTATATATGAAATCATGATTTAATAAGTGAAATTTGTATTTATTCAGATTAACTTTGACTGGGACTAAAATACTTTTTAAAAAGAAATATTCTCTTATTTGCAGAACACTTGAAGATTATCTTGCTGGGAAAATCTGGAAATGGGAAAAGCAGCTTGGCCAACACCATATTTGGAGAGATGGTGTTTGAGATGGGTCATGCTGCAAACCCTGGAACAAGTCAGTGTAGAGAAGCTACCAGATTGGTGAATGGAACATCTGTCTCTATAATTGACGATCGCACGTCTGAAGAGGATCTGAGGAATGAGATTACAAGGAGTGTCGTAGAGTGTTCTCCTGGACCTCACGCTTTTCTTATTTTACTGAAACTGGAGAGATTCACAGATCCTGAGAATGAGGAGAATGAGGTTATTACCAATATCATAGTCTTCATAGTCTTCTATCATAGTCTTTTTCTGAAGAAGCTTTCAGGTATGCTGTGCTTGCCTGTGACGATCTTCCTGAAAGAATGCAGATTGAAAAGTTTTGCAGGGGCAACAACCGTCTACGTGAGTTGTTAGAGAGATGCGGTGGGCGCTGCCATGTCTTTGATAACAAATACTGGAACAACCCACAGCATGAATACAGAAACAACCAGCTACAGAGGGAAAACCTGCTCAACACAATAAGAGATGGTGAGGAACAATGGCAGAGGCTGTTACACAAATGAGATGCTGCAAGAAGTGGAGAAGGCAATACAACAACAGCAAGAGCATTATCTATGAAGCGCCTTGAGGCGACTTTTGTTGTGATTTGGCGCTATATAAATAAAATTGAATTGAATTGAGCATTAGATCGTCATCAACAAACATGTCACAGGAAGAAATCAGAGAGGAGGCAGAGAACAGAGTCTACAATATTCTCAAGATGGCTGCTGGTGTTACCACAGGGCTGTTGTTGGGAGCACTGCTTGGTGTGCCGGGAATGATTGCAAACGTTGTTAAAATGCCGAGGACTTTGAAAATACCAGTGAAAATACCAGCAAGTGCCGTAGTGACAGGAGTGGCAACACAGGGAGAACTTCCAACGACTGGTGTTAAATTGGATACAGTTGCACAGCTTGCTGCTACTGCAGGAGCAATAGGTGGAGGTTCCATAGGATATCGTGAAGCTGATAAAGCAGATTCAATAATAGAGGCAGTTGTAAACACAGCTGAGGCTCTTGGTGTACTAGCTGTAGAAGCAGGAAGAACTCTCACAAACCCTAAAACAGAATGTGTTAATCATTTAGAAAAAGATGAACACATTTCAAGACACGTGCAATGCTCTAAACTCCTTATCATCATTTTATTACCATTTTAAAGTGTCACATTTGAACAGCACATATCTGTATTCATTCTTGATTACTTTGTTTGGCTAAGGCAAGTCTTGCTTGGTTGCTTGTGAATTTCACTTGTTGTTTTGTGATAAATGTTCTGTGATAATCCTTAATAATACATTTGTAATAATTCATGCTGCTGGGTGTGGGTTTAAATTGGTTTCATTTTTCAGTACATGTGTACAATAAATTTCCCCAGTCCTCTAATCAACGTCTGTGTATATAGAGCCCTTCATCCTGACATCCTTTTGTCTTCCATTATTCCTGTTTTCTCCCCCAGTGTGACTTCAGTTTGTATCCATGGACTTTATTTTGTCAGCAACAGAAAACAAAGTTTTGCCTTTGGTTTAATTCTGTCCCTGGAGTCATCAGTACATTAATACAGTAGCTCTCAGATACTGGAGTACCTGGAGAGAACCTGGGGAGACATTAACATTGCATTTTCAATCACTGGTTAGTGGCCAGTTACATTGCTAGTATAAATATTAGCTGTCATCTGAGCATCCCTCCATCGATCACCTGTTTCTGTGCACATCCAGATCAAACTCGGGTTTCTGATCACCTGACCTTCCCAGCTGTCACAGGTAGGAGTCACGTGTCCCTGTTGTCCTAATTGGCCATATTCTTGTTGACTGATGCTCCTCATGTCTTTGTATAGATCACCTGCGGATCGTTTCGTCTGAAGCCTTCTCTCCATCGATTGCTGGTATGTGTTTATTGTGTGACGTATGTTTAATTATTTTACCTGGTAGTAAACAGTATTCATAGGTTGGAGCTACAGAAGCCTCCTATTGGCCACTTTGTTTGAAAATCGGGCAGCACTTTTTGATCAGTATGTAACTTTGATTTGTCAAGATTGTTATTATTTTTTTCCCAGGGCTACATTACAGAAGCGCTGCTTTGACTTTCCCTTCTTTCGTTCGGGTTTCCTTCTGCCCATTTCAGTAACTGGTGTTAAAGAATAAATATATATTCTTAGTGCTTATTTTCTGATTATATTGTTTTATCCATTTTAATAATAAAGGCCTGTATAAAAGAAGGCCAGCTTTTACTCACAAACCAAGTTCTCAGCCAGACTAGAAATACAGGAAGTGCAGAGCTGCAGAGGCAATATATTAAGAACAGGAAACCAGACAGAAAAAGCCTAACTAAGTAACACACACACACACACACACACATCAAGTCAGGCCAGAAAGAGTTGTTTTGATCTAAACTATGTGTGACGTGCTAATGACCAAAATAACACCTATATGATACACATTTTTGGCTTCTAATGCTAGAAATCTGCAACTGGCTTTGGGCTGTGCACGGCTCTCTCTTCCGGAAGATGAATAAATGAATAATTTTAAATTGACAACTGAGTCGGGTTTTTATCTGTCAGTAAAAGAATATAAAGATCCAGATTTAATATTGGAGTAATTTTCTTTACTTTTTTGCTGTCGACTTCATCAACAGTAAAAAAAAAAAAAAAAAAAAAGGACAATGCTATGTTAATGGCCAACATTAACATTAAAAAAAAAACACAGACTAAAAAATTATTTTTGTTGCTGGAAAAAAAGTGGAGTTGGAACGAGTGCAGGAGGAAACACAATCATAGGAAAAGAAAATCGATATTATCAGCTCTTTATTTGTGACAAAAAAAGGAAAGTAAAATGAGACCTTAACACTTTTACAGTAAATCTGAAGTGAGGGCAATGAAATCTTTAATCTTGTTATCTTGTTTGTCTTCCTCTCAACGTTTATTGTTTTGCTAAACTTGTTCCTTCCCCTCGATGAAAATGTCATGTGTGGAGATAAGACAGGCTTTTGCAATACAGCAAAAATATCTATCTATCTATCTATCCATCCATCCATCCGAAATAACTATTAGTGACCCACAGAAGAGATACTAATTATCTGTATGTAACCTGGGCAATATTCTAATTACACTTCATCCAAAATTTGAGGACCTCTTGCACCCTAAAGAACGAGCAAACCAACTAGTCCAACATGCATCTACAAGTCTTACTTTAAACTGCAGATAGCATACACTGAAGACTTCAGCTGGACCAAGACTGGAGGACGCTAAAGTCTTGTTGACGTCAGAGGTAAAAGGCTTCTTTTGATAAATGCTAATGATACACTGTGCTTTATTAGAAGAGCTGATTTTTTTACTAACACGCTTTTTAAAGATGAAGATTTATGTAGTCTTTAAATAATAATGTAAGACTGTTGTTTAAACTGTTTAAAATAAGTATAACTAGATATACTAGATAGACTCTTTTGACCTCCTTTAAAAGGTCAAAAGATTATTTCCATTTTTGTTCCTTTCTTGGTTTATGTGATCAACAAAAACAGTTTGTTTAAAGGTTCATTTTCTTAATAATGAATAAATAAACAGGTACATGTGTATACACATTAAGTAAAATGTTCAAATGTGATAAACAAAGATACAGAAAATATTTGGAAACACTGCATAGTTCAAACAATACTATGTTATTTAGTCGACCTGTTCATGACAATTCAAATCACTTGCGTGACACAAATCTACAATCGTATAAAATAAAATAAACACACAGAACAAAGTTCATGTAAAAATCTTTGTTCTTTCTTTTTCTCTCTCTGTGACATCAGTGTGTGTGTTTTACGTTGCAGTTGCTGCAGTGCTCTGCGATGTGGTCACACTTTTTAAAAAAAGCAGTGCACCAACGATCACAGCTACACCTACCAGGACTTTGACAGATTTTTTGGTTGTGTATTTGGTCAAAAGCCTGTAGACTCTGTGGAGAGAGGCTGATAATGATGATGGTTTACTGCGCTCTTCTTGTTGTCTCTGCCAGTCTTTCAGCATCTCAGTGGTGTAGCTGCCTCCTTCATTTTCCATCAGCATGTTCTCTATTGTGTTGACCAGCTGTGTCACCTGGAACTGGTTGTTCCTGTAATCGTCCTGCTGGTTTTTCCAGTACTTATTATCTACAACGTGGCACCGACCACCACACTTGTCTACCAGATCTTTCAGAGGCTTATTATTTGTGATGAACTCCTTGATGCTCATTCTGTCAGGTAACTGGTCACCATCCGTGAAGACAACTGTAGAATATTTAAATACATCTGCAGAAAAACACTCCTGCAGTTTCCTGATGACAGCCGTCTCCTGCTCTGTGAATTTCTCCACTCTGAGCACAATAATGAAAGCGTGAGGACCAGGAGGACACTTTGTGACACAGCTTTGTATCTCATGCTTCAGCTCCTGCTCTGAAAATCCTGGGCTAAAAAAACCAGGAGTGTCAATCAAAGTGAGATTTCTTCCAACGACAGATCCAGACTTTGCTTCACAAACATTTGCTTGTGAGTCTGAAAAATTTTGGACTTTGAACTCATTCCTTCCTAATATAGTGTTAGCCAGGCTGCTCTTCCCAGCTCCAGTTTTCCCCAGCAGGACGATCCTCGTTGTGTTTGGAACTAGAAGAAAAAAAGATTAGTTACACTTTTAACACTTGTCTGACTGTAGGCCTAATTGTGCTGTTTGTAAATTGTCTCCTTTATTGGTTTTTGATTCCTGTTTTTAGCAGATGGTGTCACTTAAAGTGAGTTCCAGTTTTGCAGCTCTGTGTTTTGGTTCCTGTTTAACTTTATTAAATATGTAAAAATTGTGTATGTTTCTGTTCTGTGTCTTGTGTACTGTTTGTTTGTGGCTGTTACACCCAAAATTCCCCTTGTGGGACAATTAAAGAATTATTCTATTCAATTATTCTTATTCCTGTCCACACGGCAACTTTCAGTTTTTGGTTGTTTTGTTTTATTTTTTCTTCCCACTGAGCTGTTTTGATAGATATATTTTCATTTAACACCACCTTTCACTCAAATAATTCACTAGTCTTACTGTCCCAGTGTGTTTTACCACCTACTAAAGCTCTTTACACACAGCGGAGTAATGATAACATCCTACCACACAACCAGAAGAAATCAAAACCATACTTACATGTAAGGTGTGACACACACAAAAACTATATTCGCGTTGCGAAAGGCATGTCCACAATGTTACACTCATTGTGGACATGCCTGGAAATGCAAGTATATTGGACAGAAATTCATAACTATATTCATCATGTAACTGAGATTACACTTGATGTTTCTCTGGGATGGTCTTTAGCCAAAGTGTTTAAAGCACTGAACGTTTGGGTAGTAATGGCAATAATAATCGGACAAGTCTGTGTACGTCCTCAGTCGTCCAGCTCATGGTAGACTGAGAAACTTGGACAGCAAGCAGCTGGAGTTGTTATTTAATTATTGGAGCTAAAGAAGTCTCCTGGATTTTTTTTTTTTTTTTTTTTACTAAACTTACAGAAATCCAGTTGCTTTATTTTGCCAAGTTTCTAGGAATGATTGAAATGAATTCAAGAACGCTTCAAAGTGAAGTCATACATTTAAAAGAATTTATGTGTGGGTACAGAATGATGATGGATTGTATTTGACATTCAATTGTTTTATACAGATATATTCTTTATTTTATAAACTATTTAATGTCAATTGTTCTTTGATTTAGTTAACTACTTTTTGTTTAGATACAGACATGCTGGAGTACTGACTCTCTTTACATTAAGTTTTAATCTAAATAATAATTGCTTTTATTATTATGTGTAAAGATTGCCACTTTAACTAAAAATATATAAAGTTACATTAAAAAAAGGGACATTAGTAAAGGCTAATCAGGAAGAGGAAACATAAGGCAAAGCTCCACCAGCATTATTATTCCTGCAGCAACAGGTTAATATCAGTGGGCATAATACCCCCCCCCCCCTCCACTATCTGTTTATCTATTCAACCATCTACTTATATTATTCATATTTAGATTATATTTACTTACTATACTTTAGGGTATACATAAAACACACTCTTACTTGTTTCTTCTGTTTTTCTATGTGCTTTTTTTGTCCAAATAAAGCTCATGTTTAACTTTATGCTAAAATGTGTTTACAATAATTTTCTACAATTTCTTTTACTTAAAATCTTAACTTACAAAATATAAAGGTTCATATTTTAGTGAAATGGTAAAAAAGTGGATTAATACCCCCCACCCCCACCCTCCAAAAAAAACCAAAATTATCTTCAGCGCTCCTCCTAAATGAAACACTTACTGTGTATCTAAGATGGCTGCCATAGCACACTGAGGAGAAATGAGCATAACCAAAGCGAGGAACATGTTTTAGCTAGGATGTCAAAACACAGCCCACTGTGTAGCCTGTTAGCTATAACAGTATAAATAAGATTAGATATGGAGGAATGATTTAATGTTAATCATCCTTTGAGGTATGAACACGTTTGCACTGCTTTAAGAAAGACTTGAAAATAATCAGACTGTTTACACTGGTGCTGAATGATACTACAGGCACTTGTATGCATGTCTGTGTACGTCTAAATTCATTGCTCAGTGCATAAAAAAGAAGTTAACTAACTTACCATCCATGATGAAGGTAATCAGCGGTAGCTGTGCCTGAAGCTTATAATTAATGGCAGACTGTGATGTCGGTGTTTCCTCTCTGCTGTCGGACTCTGACTGTAGCTCGGTTTCATTTTCTGTTTCTGTCTTAAGCTGCAATACACCAAAACAACAAGCAGTTGACGGCCTGTGTTTAAAAGTCTGTAGCTGTATGGAAACTTAAATTATGATTAGGCTACAAATTTTAAATTACAATTTTATTAAAGCAGAATTATTTTTTGTCATGCATATCTCTCCACTGGAAGTTAGCAAAGACTAAACTGTCTTCCTAAATAAATACTAATGAGAATAAATGTTTCAGTGATGCTCAGTTATTTGTAATTAATAAGTAATTAATTCAAAAATCTTAAAATAATGTTGGTTAATGTTGGTTAATCTTTCCTCACAATTAAAAAAATAAAAATGATTTGAAATAGAACAATTGTCCACAATCATTCGATGTACATGAATGTAAGAGCAATATTCAGAAATACTCAAAACAATGGTACAGGTACTTGTACTTTACTAATGAGTTCTTTTATAACAATTAATATTTTAATGTCTCAGAGGAAATATTACAGCTGTACTTTTTACATAATACAGAGCCCCGAAAGGGATATTTGAGGGAAAAAAATTAAGATGAACTCTTGCGAGATCTCACAAAAGTTTTGCAAGATCCTGAGTTAGAGATCCTGCTACTTTTTAATAACGGGTCTGTTTCTGTCCATTCAGGAATGAGAAGTGTCCACGGAATAGACATGGAGGATTTAGGATTTAGAATGTTTCCTGTGGTCACGAGAGGTCTCACAAGAGGACATCACGCACACGCAACAAGACAAAGTATGTGTAAAATTCAGTAAGTGAAAGAACAAGATAGCATAAAACACTGGGGTTGAGAAGGCGATTGACTTGTAGAATAACAGAAGTCGTATATGCAAGCCTTTAATGTTAACTCTTGTAATTATGTTCAGGTTCATTAAACATAACTTGTTAAGTGCACATATGTTTTGAAATGTCATATTGTAATCTGTCTGTATTGTTACTATTCTAACGTGGACGAAGTCCTTCTGTCAACAAACTAAGTACAGCACGGATGAAGAGACTCTTCTGCAGAACCTAAGATATAAAATTGCAGCATGGAAAGTAAGATCAAAAACCAAAGGACCGCTGTGTGGTCATCAGGTGTTTTCCACAAGCAACGTGAAGGGATGGCGAGACAGTGAAATACTGCAGGAGAGAATATCTGCAGAAAAATTGACACCGTTGGCAAACTTTGTGAACAAACCAATTTGAAGCCCCTGAGATTTTACATGATGACAAGACGAAATATGGTCAACTTTTCAGTCCTCATCTGAAGTGGATGAATATAGGGAAGATTTCTTCTTCACAGTGTTTTTGTGGTGAGGTGTGGAGATTGGCAGCAGCTGGTTCACTAAAACATGTCCCTCTAGTGAAAACAAGGTTACGGGTTCAAATATTGAGGAGGGATACAGGAGGAATTCAAATCACAACACTGGTCCAGAAGGGTTAGGTCAAACGATGATTTTAATGAACACACGCGTGGAGAGATGAACACCGTCACACACTCAGCGTCGATCTCTCCCTAACAATACACAAGCAGTTGTTTTATATCATCAGGGCATTATTACGCCCCCTCTTGCGTTAAGCAAATACAATAAATGCAGAAGTCAAAACCACAAACGTTCCGTTAACGACTTTGACACAGTTTGAAAGAACATCTTCTTTGCCTCCAAGCCAGGTGCTTCCGGTAGCTCATCTCGCTCTCGCTTCTCCAAAACCTCAGAGGCATGCTCTGCAACAAAACTATCAATTCTGCAGGCACAAAAATGCAGTTACAAGCAAAATATGTCTTAACTCTTACCTAGAATATAAGTCTACCTACAGTGTGTGTATGTGTGTCCTGACCTCAATTGACACCCTGTATCACCTCTCACCTCGCCTACTAAAGCTCCCAACCATACAGAGGCCACTCTCAGATGTGTAACAATCTACTAAAACTATATATGTATATATTGAATAAATGCTTTAATTAAATGCCACTACTCAAAGCTTAATAAAAAAGAATATAAACGGATAAAAGATAATAATGAATAACCTAGTTATTCAAATAGCATCATCCCAACAGCTCCTCAAAATAACAACCAAAAAATGCACACTTTACAGAGGAAACAAAGACATTTCAGAAGTATACTTCCTGTCTTATTCTGAGTTATCTGTTACCAAGCACACTCAAACGCAGCACGTTGCCGAATACACTCAGGCCTTTGCTCAGCTACTATTTTACTGTAAGATTAACCTTCTAAGCTCCACGTCACTCATACTCTGCTTAGTTTCACTTTCGCAAGCACGCTCTGCAAAAGCATGCAGTTTCCTGTCTACTTTGGCACAGACTGTAGTCAGAGTTGGGCCTTTCTTATATAACCCAACATAATCAGCATATAAGCACTTAAGATTATAAATTTAAAGTCAACAGTTTAAAGTGGTTATAACTGCACCTGTAATAAAGGTTAATGTGATTATGATAACACCTGTAATACAAATTATAACATAATGCCAACAGCTTCAATAAATACTTTGATGAAATGATGATTGATGCAATGATAAAGATGATGGTTATGAACAGTAGCAGTAAAATAATTTCTTTAATCCTACAACATGTAACTAAGAGGCAGCTCTGCTGTCAGGGATATATAGAGAGGAGCTTGTGTGTGCGGTTTTTATAGACTTTACAAGGAGCTGGTTCCTCTGAGGGGACAGAGTGTGCATGCAGGTGTGTGAAAGCAGCAGCAAGGTCTATATTAAGAACAGGGTTTGTGATATACTGTCAGTGCTCAGAGCTCCACACTTACACAGGTTAAACAACCAGATTAGAGATTAACTCTCCTTTTTTTTCACCAAAACAAAACACACACAAAGTATGAACTCCTCTCTCATAGAAAAGTAACCCAACTTAAATGATATGCAACCAACAACTAACTGTTTCGGTTTCGCTTTCTGCCTCACCTCTCAGCCACGTCCCCACATGTTCAAACACCACAGAGCAATAAACAGGAAAGTGCTGAACAGCAGAACATCAGCAGAGACAGAAAATCACACATCAACTGCCTGTAAAAGAGAGAAATGGCCACTCGTCAAGGTCAGTACATTTAAAAGACTAATCTATAACATCCATTTTATATAAAGGGTAATAATAATAATAATAATAATAATAATTTCCTCTCTTCAACTAACAATTCTCTTTCGATGGTTTTCTAAGCACTTTGTACAATTTGATGCCCAACATGAACATCAGCTTTTAAACGCTGTGTAAAAGAAAACTAACGCAGACTTTTAATTTCTTGTTTCTTAAATTAAAACCCAGAGTCAGAATCTAGGAAAAGAAAATTAAAATGTTTTTTTCAGTAAAAGAATTTCTTTTAAATCAATATCATCAACAGCTTCTTGATGACACAAGACGGAGTAAAATACGATTTGAACACTTTTTACAGTTAAACCTGCTGAAAGGAATGAAGTGATGAAGGTGTTTTCTCAGCACTTGTTTTCTTCACTAACAGACATTTAGCACTCTGAACCAGGAAGTTTAGGGCAGCAAACTCCTGTGAAACAGTTCTGTGTCGTTTCATTGCTGCAATAAAGCATGTATATGTCCTCCTTGTGGTTTTTGCAGCTTGTACATGTCTACTTTCGCTTCTCTAATCACCAGCAGTTTAATTTCCACCCACCAAATCTACAATACTTGGTTGGAGACGGTGCCTGGATCTTTAATAGTTGACACAGCGAGAAGGTTTCTGGTTTAAATTCCGGCAGTGATCTTTTTTATGGCTTTTACATGTTCTCCTTGATCCTGAATGGGTTTCCCCTGTTACAGCAGCTTCCTCACACAGTCCAGACCAGTAGCGGTTTTTGATACGGGCGGTTGCCCGGGGCGGCATCGTGGTGGGGGGCGGCATCACGGGCATCGGCAAAAAAAAAAGAAAAAAAAATTGCTCGTACTCATGCTGCCCCGACATCAGCCAGCGCATATTGGGAATGGCATAGGCACCGATCGGTTTTCTATCGCCCATTTGCTGGGAGTAAGGGCGCCCTCCGTTTGCGAGGTGCGCCTGCAGCACAGGGAGGAGAGGGCGGGGCGGCGGGGGATTCTCTGGCTGGCTGGAGCAGCATCTAATGACCAACTCACAAAATAAAACAAAATAAAAACAAAACAACAAACATGAAAACAGCAGACATTATAATACAGACTTATAATTTGCACCAATGTTGTTTTCGAAATTCTATAAAGTGAGCGTGAGAGCCCTCGGTGCGCCTGCTCGCTGCTGAAGTCAAAGTAAACTTTATTGTCATCTCCGCTACATACAGTCCAGTATACAGAGAGACGAGACAACGAGGCTCCAGTTAAGTAAACAAACAATAAATATAAGAAGAGTAAGAAAATAAATATACACTTTAGGACAGCAACATCAGAAAGAACACAAGAAGCTGGAGAAATACCAAGGGCTCAGAGAAGAGCTCGAGAGGATGTGAAGGGTGAAGGTAACTAAGGAAATTACAGTTGGTCCAAGAAAATGACAGTAACAGACTGAACTAAATTAAATAATTATATATATTACAAACTTATATATAAAAAAAACACCCAGCACGCCCCTGCGGGCGGTTTATCCTTCAAGCTCGGGTCCTCTACCAGAGGCCTGGGAGCTTGAGGGTCCTGCGCAGTATCTTAGCTGTTCCCAGGACTGCGCTCTTCTGGACAGAGATCTCCGATGTTATTCCCGGGATCTGCTGGAGCCACTCGCCTAGCTTGGGAGTCACCGCACCTAGTGCTCCGATTACCACGGGGACCACCGTTACCTTCACCCTCCACATCCTCTCGAGCTCTTCTCTGAGCCCTTGGTATTTCTCCAGCTTCTCGTGTTCCTTCTTCCTGATATTGCTGTCATTCGGAACCGCTACATCGATCACTACGGCCGTCTTCTTCTGTTTGTCTACCACCACTATGTCCGGTTGGTTAGCCACCACCATTTTGTCCGTCTGTATCTGGAAGTCCCACAGGATCTTAGCTCGGTCATTCTCCACCACCCTTGGGGGCATCTCCCATTTTGACCTCGGGACTTCCAGGTTATACTCGGCACAGATGTTCCTGTACACTATGCCGGCCACTTGGTTATGGCGTTCCATGTATGCCTTGCCTGCTAGCATCTTGCACCCTGCTGTTATGTGCTGGATTGTCTCTGGGGCATCTTTACACAGCCTGCACCTGGGGTCAGTGTATAACACTGCATAAAAAGAGATTTCTTTTCACCCAAAACAAGTCTTAAATCCTAAAAAATTCATTCTATCTGCTCTCTGAGACATTTATTAAGATTTTGGACGGTGAATTATATTTTCTTATTTTATTTTTTAAGGAAGTCTTTGCTAAACTTTCATTGTAGAAAGTAGAAACATGCATAAACGTATCCTCCTTTATTTTATCTTTAACACGTTACAGTTGTAGGTGGTTGATGAGGATGCCAAATATGGAAAAAAAAATTCAGGAAGTAATTTTTCTCTTATTTGTAGATCCCCTGAGGATTGTCCTGCTGGGAAAAACTGGAAGTGGGAAAAGCAGCTTGGCCAACACCATATTTGGAGAGACACCATATTTGTTTGAGGTAGATCATACTGCAACCTCTGGAACAAGTCAGTGTACGAAAGCTACCAGAGTGGTGAATAGAACATCTGTTACTATAATTGACACTCCTGGTTTCTTTGACAATCGCAGGTCTGAAGAGGGTTTGAGAAATAAGATTGCAAGGTGTGTCGTAGAGTGTTCTCCTGGACCTCACGCTTTTCTTATTTTACTGAAAGTGGAGAGATTCACAGATCATGAGTACGAGGTTATTACCAAAATCATAGAGTCTTTTTCTGAAGAAGTTTTCAGATATGCTGTTCTTGTCTTCACTCGTGGTGACGATCTTCCTGAAGGAATGCAGATTGAAGAGTTTTGCAGGGGCAACAACCGTCTACGTGAGTTGTTAGAGAGATGTGGTGGGCGCTGCCATGTCTTTGATAACAAATACTGGAACATCAACTCACAGCATGAATACAGAAGCAACCAGCTGCAGAGGGAAAAGCTGCTCGACACAATACAAGAGATGGTGAGGAACAATGGCAGAGGCTGTTACACACATGAGATGCTACAAGAAGTGGAGAGGCTAAAACAACAACAGCAAGAGAGCATTAGATCATCATCAGGAGACATGTCACAGGAAGAAATCAGAGAGGAGGCAAAGAACAGAGTCTACAATATTCTCAAGATGGCTGCTGGTGTTACCACAGGGATGCTGTTGGGAGCACTGCTTGGTGTGCCAATAATGATTGCAAAAGTTCTTACAATACTGAAAACAGCATTAAGCCCTGTAGTGGCAGGAGTGGTACAAGCAAAATGTCCAATAACTGGTGTTGGATTGGGTGTGGTTGCAGGCCTTGCTGCTACTGCAGGAGCAATAGGTGGGGGTTGTGTAGGATATCGTGAAGCTGATAAAGCAGATTCAATAAAGGAGGCAGTTATGAACACAGCTGAGGCTCTTGGTGAACTAGCTGTGGAAGCAGTAAGTACTCTCACAAACACTAAAACAAAACGAAGCACACACCTGATTAAAAGAGATTAACATGTTTCTAAGAAACATGTAATACTCTAAACTCATTATCATCATTTTATAGCGTCACATTTGGACAGCATTTATCTGTTCTACTGCTTCATAACTTTGCTTTTCTTAGGCTACTTACAATGTCTATATAGGTTTAAAGCTTTTTTGTGTTATTCCAGTATTTCTTTATATTTCCTTTTAGACAATCAAAAACAATTGCTTGTTAATTTTATCTCTTAGTTTTTGAAAAATTTGCTGTGATAATCCTCAGTAAAAAGAATTGTCTTACATTGTCCTGCTAGCTATGGTTTAAGATGGTTTCACTCTTCAGTGTCTGCATACAATAAATGTTGAGTGTTGTACTTGAAGCAGATATTTCCAGGTTGGTTTGCAACTTGTATGTACAGTATAACCCTATGTTATTGGGTTATGCTGGGATTTGTTTTCTATTCCTGAATAAATAAAGTTTTGTATTTTTTAAAAATATTCTGTCCTTGGAGTCACTAGTAGAATAATATATTAGTTCCCAGATTTGTTTTTAAAGTTACAGTTAAAATAGTGAAGGGTTTAGAAATACCATTAAGCCCTGTAATGAGAGCAGTTGGGGTAATATTAATTGGTGTTGGATTGAGTGTAGCTGTAGGCATTGCTGCAGGAGCAATAGGTAGAGATTGCATAACATACCAGGAAGCTGATAAAGCAGATTCAATAATGGTGGTGGATAGAAACAAAACACACCCATGATTAAAAGAGATTAACTTGTTTTCTAAGATACATGTAATGCTCTAAACTCATTAGCATCATGTACAGTGGGGCAAAAAAGTATTTAGTCAGCCACCGATTGTGCAAGTTCCCCCACTTAAAATGATGACAGAGGTCAGTAATTTGCACCAGAGGTACACTTCAACTGTGAGAGACAGAATGTGAAAAAAAAATCCATGAATCCACATGGTAGGATTTGTAAAGAATTTATTCGTAAATTAGGGTGGAAAATAAGTATTTGGTCACCTCAAACAAGGAAAATCTCTGGCTCTCACAGACCTGTAACGTCTTCTGTAAGAAGCTTTTCTGTCCCCCACTCGTTACCTGTATGAATGGCACCTGTTTGAACTCATCATCTGTATAAAAGACACCTGTCCACAGCCTCAAACAGTCAGACTCCAAACTCCGCCATGGCCAAGACCAAAGAGCTTTCGAAGGACACCAGGAAAAGTATTGTAGACCTGCACCAGACTGGGAAGAGTGAATCTACAATAGGCAAGCAGCTTGGTGTGAAAAAATCAACTGTGGGAGCAATCATCAGAAAATGGAAGACATACAAGACCACTGATAATCTCCCTCGATCTGGGGCTCCACGCAAGATCTCATCCCGTGGGGTCAAAATGATCATGAGAACGGTGAGCAAAGATCCCAGAACCACACGGGGGGACCTGGTGAATGACCTGCAGAGAGCTGGGACCAAAGTAACAAAGGTCACCATCAGTAACACACTACAACGGCAGGGAATCAAATCCCGCAGTGCCAGACGTGTTCCGCTGCTGAAGCCAGTGCATGTCCAGGCCCGTCTGAAGTTTGCCAGAGAGCACATGGATGATACAGCAGAGGATTGGGAGAATGTCATGTGGTCAGATGAAACCAAAGTAGAACTTTTTGGTATAAACTCAACTCGTCGTGTTTGGAGGAAGAAGAATACTGAGTTGCATCCCAAGAACACCATACCTACTGTGAAGCATGGGGGTGGAAACATCATGCTATGGGGCTGTTTTTCTGCCAAGGGGACAGGACGACTGATCCGTGTTAAGGACAGAATGAATGGGGCCATGTATCGTGAGATTTTGAGCCAAAACCTCCTTCCATCAGTGAGAACTTTGAAAATGAAACGAGGCTGGGTCTTCCAACATGACAATGATCCAAAACACACCGCCCGGGCAACAAAGGAGTGGCTCCGTAAGAAGCATTTGAAAGTCCTGGAGTGGCCTAGCCAGTCTCCAGACCTCAACCCCATAGAAAATCTGTGGCGGGAGTTGAAAGTCCGTGTTGCTCGGCGACAGCCCCAAAACATCACTGCTCTCGAGAAGATCTGCATGGAGGAATGGGCCAAAATACCAGCTACTGTGTGTGCAAACCTGGTAAAGACCTATAGTAAACGTTTGACCTCTGTTATTGCCAACAAAGGTTATGTTACAAAGTATTGAGTTGTATTTTTGTTATTGACCAAATACTTATTTTCCACCCTGATTTACGAATAAATTCTTTACAAATCCTACCATGTGGATTCATGGATTTTTTTTTTCACATTCTGTCTCTCACAGTTGAAGTGTACCTCTGGTGCAAATTACTGACCTCTGTCATCATTTTAGGTGGGGGAACTTGCACAATCAGTGGCTGACTAAATACTTTTTTGCCCCACTGTAATTGTGTCACATTTGGACAGCATATTTTTTATTTTTTATTCCTATTTATTCTATTTATCCCCTTTGTATATTTTATTTATATTTGTCTCTGTTTTTATATATATGTGTGTGTGTGTGTGTGTGTATATATATATATATATATATATATATATATATATATATATATATATATATATATATATATATATAACAATTCTGTAACTGTAACTTCAGTCGTTGCTGTGCTTTTTTTTGGAAGTCGAATTTCCCAGAGGAACCCACCCGAGGGATTAATAAAGTTCTATCTTATCTTATCTCTTATCTCATATATCTGTTCTACTGCTTGATTAAATAGGTTTAAGATTTTCTGAGTTGTTTTAATATTTTATTTATATTTCGGTCATGGTATTTTTAGTCATACAATTCTTTTTAGCCAATCAAAAATGATTGCTTGTGAATTTTATCTGTTATTTTGTGGCAGATTTGCTGTGATAATCCTTAGTAATACATTTGTAATACATTTGCTGGGTGCGGTTTAAATTGGTTTCATTCTTCAGTGTCTGTATACAATAAATTTTGAGTGTTGTACTTTCAGAAGATATTTCCAGGTTGGTTTGTAACTTGTGTGTGTGTGTGTACAATATAGCCCCTTGTCCATTGAGTCTTCCACTGTAGCTATTTATATCCTCAGTGTGACTTCTGTTTATATTGATGGACTTTGTTTTCTGTTGCTGACTAAATGAAGTTTTGCTTTCTGTTTAATAATTCTGTCCTTGTCACTGATACATTAATTAGTACATTAATACATTAGGCATGACTTATTATAAACATTCATAATAGGCATATCAGTTATGTATGATGGCAGAACGTTGTATCTGTGAGGCAACAGTGTTGTGATCAAAACTTTTGGCAGTGGCAAAAACTTCATACATGTGCTTCATCCACGAGACAATTAAAAAAACACATCCAGATGTGCAGAAACAACTTTTTTGAATTGTTCAAAATAGTTATGAACAATAATAAATATTTCATTAGTTTCAAATACTTTTATTGGAGGTTAATGGATGTTCTAAAATAGAGGACATGCAGAGGGTTGGTGTGACAGAGGAGGATGCTAGGGATGCTAGGAGGCAGATGAACTGCTGTGATGACCCCTAAAAGCAGCAGAAAGGCTGCATTTTGCTCAATGCCAAAAGGACATCGTTATTCCACAGCACAAACCAGAGAAAGGAGTGGGTTTCAGAACATCAGGCTTTCTATGTGAAAGCAGCTTAATACATATGTGACCACTCTTTTTTCGTGTGAAATAAGTAAGAACTAGTAACTGGCATAAATGCCACCTTGGCTTGTCTGTGTCCAAAGTAATTTGAACCCAGGACAGCTAACATATGTGGACATATCCAAGTATCCAACTCAGAGGGTGTAACATATACAGGGTGGGCCATTTATATGGATATACCATAAGAAAATGGGAATGGTTGGTGATATTAAAGTCCTGTTTGTGGTACATTAGTATATGTGAGGGGGCAAACGTTTGCTTTTTCAATAGGAAGAGGGCCATGTATAATAATAATGTGTATGTGTTAGACCCCATAGGGAAATAGTTCTTCTGCATTTAACCCATTCACCCAGTGAAGCAGTGGGAAGCCACCAATGCAGCGCCCGGGGAGCAGTGTGTAGGGACGGTACCTTGCTCAGGAGTACCTCGGGGTAGCCATTCAGTGGAGTTGAACCCCCGACCTTCCGATCATGGGGCCACCACTCTACCTACTGAGCTATCCCTGCCCCATACTGAGCTATCCCTGCCCCATACTGAGCTATCCCTGCCCCATACTGAGCTATCCCTGCCCCATACTGAGCTGTGACACATCAAACTTATTGGTAATGTCACAAGAAAAACAATGATGTTCTTGGTTTCAACGTAACTTTATTCTTTCATGAGTTATTTACAAGTTTCTGACCACCTATAAAATGTGTTCAATGTGCTGCCCATTGTGTTGGATTGTCAATGCAACCCTCTTCTCCCACTCTTCACACACTGATAGCAACACCGCAGGTGAAATGCCAGCACAGGCATCCAGTATCCGTGGTTTCAGGTGCTGCACATCTCGTATCTGCACATCTTCACACCATAGACAATTGCCTTCAGATGACCCCAAAGATAAAAGTCTAAGGGGGTCAGATCGGGAGATCTTGGGGGCCATTCAACTGGCCTTGCTGGAAAAACTCAGGGAACGTGCCAGCTTCAGTGCATAAAGAGGGAAACAAATCATCATGTAGCAATTTCAAATATCCAGTGGCCTTGATGTTTCCATTGATGAAGAATGGACCCACTATCATTGTACCCCATATACCACACCAAACTAGAGATGGACCGATCCGATATTACGTATCGGTATCGGTCCGATACTGACCTAAATTACTGGATCGGATATCGGAGAAAAATAAAAAATGTAATCCGATCCATTAAATATCACGAAAGCACCTCACAAAACTTGCAACACGCCGTAACTCGCCTCAGAACGTTAGCACTTGGAGCAGTATGCATCACGTGATAGAGCGGCTGTGGCATGCGGGACCTGTCGGTGGTCTGGATAGCATGTGGAGCTTCGCTAGCAACCCGGCATTTCATCTCCGACAAAGTTATCCCCGAGAGAAGTAAAGCAAGTGTGTAAGTCCATCTCTGAATGTAAAGCATTCCTGCGTTAAGCTTAACGAGCGACTGCCTCTCGCTCTCCGGCTGCTACTTCAATCGTGAAACTGCTTAATGATCAGCTGATCGGCTTTTCTGTCGCGAGTCCGTCTGTCTTGTTTGTTTTTGGCCCACTTTGCACCAGAAAGAGGAAACCAGCGGCTGAACAACAGCAGCACGTTTAAGCTTGATAAGCTGTTGTTAGAATTTATTTAATATTACTTTCTACACCAGGATCTTTTTCTACATAGCTGACGCTGGTAACTGTGCAGGGGCGGATCTAGCAAAGTTTAGCCAGGGGGGCCGTAGGGCATTAACTGGGAAAAGGGGGCACAAAGACATACTTTTCTTTCTTATTCTCATTTAAAATGTCGAGCTTTTAATAAATAATTATCTGACACCCAAAGTTTTAATTTGACGTAAAATGAATAGAAGTCAATTACTGTATATAGTGACTATTAAGTCTAATATATACACCCTAGTAAGCTATAGTACTTTTTCCTTTGGGAAGGTACCATCTGTGCAGTCTGCAATTTTGTTGAAGAAAGATGTTGAATCTATTTAATATTTCTTGAAAAATAATTGATTTCTGTGCATTTTTTTCACACTTCATCAAATTAAGGTTGATTACGTCGATTAAGCATCATGAGGTGGAGCGTGAGGGGTGGTTCCCTATTTTTTATTTTTTTATTTTTGTTGTTGCTGGGAGTTGGAACCCTATTAGTTAGGTTTCTTAATATTTACGCTAAGTACTCTTTAAAATACCAGAATAGGGAGGATGGTGTAGGTCTAAGTTTATTAGATTGATCAGTATTGCTGAACTATGAAATATTTTTTTTGTATACAGGTATAACAGAATAGCTTTAGTGTAGTTGTTGTTTTAAACTTGAGTATGAACTTGCAGACTTGCAAAATGCAGCAAGATATTTTAAAAAACAGTTTTGTTGATTAAAAAACACTATATCGGATTCATATCGGTATCGGCAGATATCCAAATTTATGATATCGGTATCGGTATCGGACATAAAAAAGTGGTATCGTGCCATCTCTACACCAAACCATCACTTTTGTTGTTCCAACAGTCTTGGAGGGATCCATCCAACGTGGGTTAGTGTCAGACCAATAGCGGTGGTTTTGTTTGTTAACTTCATGTTGTGGAAGTTTTCCATTAATTAAAGCCTGCAGACAAGCAGTGAGCGGTAGCTAACATTCTTTAATCAAAACACAAAGAACAGACAACCAAGTTGGTGGAGAGCCTACATGACCTACATGACCATGCTAGTCTCACCTGAGCCTAGCATGGCTCTCAGTTAAATACCTTCTTTAGGAACGAAAGGCAGTACACAGCCGTTTCACACCTTAAGGTTCACACTCCCTTGCTACCTCCCAAAGTCATCAAAGAGACAAAAGATTCTTCCTGTGGAGTTGTCTGCTTCCCTTGTATGAGCTATTACTTTCATTACTGAAGGATTACCAGACCAAACATTCTCCGTGACATTTCAGTATTTTCTGAGTTTTACCTAAATTGAACTCATGTTGGCTACAAACACCTGTTGTTTTGTTTATGTTCACATTTTCCTGCCAAAGCAGGAAATGTGTACTTCCTCTACACCTTAACAAACCCTTTATTTTGTTTATAGTGTACATAAACTCCATCCACCTTTAATAACTTGCTACCAACTGAGATCAAAATAATTCTGAGTTTTAACAGCAGTACTGTAAATTTTATTTATTTATTTATTAACCTTTATTTAACCAGGAAGATCCCATTGAGATTAAAAACCTCTTTTTCAAGGGAGACCTGGCCAAGATAGGCAGCAGCAGATGTCTCACAGTTACAGAAATTACTCAAACACAGGCAGCAACAACACACATGCAACAATAAGTGAAAGAATACAAATAAAATTAAAATAAAATTCAATAAAATTCAAATAAAATAAAAAGTCAGTTAAAATGACAATCAATCTAATTGAAACAGTTGCATGTTATGGACTTGGCCTCAAGGATTCGTAGTTTAGATTTAAAATCACTTAATGAAATGAATTCAGTCATTTTCCATTCCTTCTGCAGTTTGTTCCAGGCCGAGGGTGCTAAATGGACAAAAGCTCTTTTACCAAGTTCAGTTTGGGCAAATGGAACAGAAAGCAACAAGTAACGATGCGGACGAAGAGAATACCGCCCAGCATGTTTCATTACAAGCAGGGAACATAGATAAGAAGGCAGCAACCCAAGTATCGCCTTATATATAAAACTGTATAAATGAGAGTTCCTCCGACTTACCAAAGCAGGCCATCCTACCTGAGAGTATAACTCACAGTGGTGAGTCTGAAATTTACAGTTTTGTTTGTCTGCAAGGATAAAGAGGGTGCAAGAATATGCATGTAAGTCACATTCATCCAAAGTAATTTCAATGAAAGCAGAACTACACACAGAAAATAAAGTCCTTTACGTCTTCTTTAGGCACACTGGATTTAACTCTGGACTGCAGTACTCCCCATCCAAGACTGGAAAACTATGGTGTTGTATGGTGTTGTAACTAGATCTTACAGTCCCTGATAATGCATTGCTTTAAATGGAGAGAATCTTGAGAGATGGCAGCCCAGAAACTTTACCAGCAGCTCACATCGTTTGGTCTTTTACCCAAGCTAATCTGCCATTTTTTCTTCCTTGGTTAGGTTAATTCATCAACTTGCCCAGGTTTCAGTTTATGTTTGTTTTTGTCAAGGACCAAATAAATAGACTGTTGATTGCAAGATGCCACAAAACCGGAAGCTTTTTTTCTTTTCTTTCTCGTGGCTGCTCCTTAACGCTATCCAGTTAGAGGACTGCATTACAGGTGTGTCTAAACATTAAACATCTTAAGTGTGTGGAAAATTATTATGGTATTTATATTATGACTTAATTTTTCCTTTAAAGTAGCTATGTTCCAATGTGCCTTTTTAAAGCATTTTTTTGGCCTTTTAATAGCTTAATTTGCTATTATTCATATAGTCCAACCAATTCATTCCACTTTGTGGTTTTTGGTCATATAGTTAATACTGAAGTTAGCTGGATAAATTTAACATTCATTTTTTACTCATATTGCTTTAATATGTTTGAATTGGTGGGTGCAACTGCTAAAAATTAAACGTTAGCCATTTTGACATGACATTGTAATTGACTAAAGATTTTGCCAGTGACATTACTTAAGTCATTTCTGTATTTATCCACGATTTCATGTTAAAATGTCAGGTGTACAGTTGGTTGTAGTTAGTAATGTAGGTACTGTTTTAAACTACTACCTAAACATTCTGCTAATCTGTTCAACTGCTTTTTATTATGACTGTATTTAAGTTGTTTTTCTTTTCTTTTTTTTCTCCCTCCTACTTAGTATCATGCCCAAACTGAAGGACGGTGTCTGCTTCAGGACAAACAAGATAAAAGTAACACGGAAAACAGTCAATGGCGTAAAATTTTTATATCTACAAATGAAATCCTCGCCTCCCAACTTTTTTTTTTTTTTTTTTTTTGCCTGTCCCGTTTGGCTCTTTTGCCCTCAGAATTGTTGTCTAAAGGCAAAGAAAGATGCCCAACGGATTTACTTTACCAAATTGACCATCCCAGCCTTGCCGTAATGGTCCATTTGATTCACCTTTTATTGTTTATTTTATTTTCACTTACTGAATACGGGACAGACTTGACTGGGGGAAAGAAGGGGAGAAAGAAAGAGGGAAAGAGAAACAGCTGAGAAGAGGGACGGGGGGGGGGGGGGGGAGGGCAAAAGACAAAAACCAACAGAACGGGCAGAGAAAAAAAATGCATATATCAATCACCTGGGTCACCTGCTGAGAAAGAAAAAAGAAAACAAGCAGAAGAGAACAAGAGTAATAGAATAAACAACATCACAATGATATATGGGAATATGACAGTAAATACTAAATGTTAAACATTATTGTGCAGCACATAAGATCAACAGAACACAGTGTGCTTTGAGGTAGGAGCCAAAAAGGGTGTAGTTTGTGGGTGTGATCACCCGTGTGTACACCTGTGAGCATGGACGCGCTTGTTTGTTTGTTTTTTTAAAAGGTTCCTTCATGTAATGATCTGCTAGAGGGTGTGGGGGGGCCACAGTCCCGTCCTCCAGGGCGTGAAGCAGGTATGGAGGAGATCAAAACTCCAGACATCCAGAGGCCCCCAGAACACAAGAGACCAAGGAAGACCAACAGAGGGGCAGCCGCGCCACTGTCCCAGAAAGAGCTGAGGAGAGTCCCAGATGAGGGCTCACTCATCAGCCGCGGAGCAGAAGCCAGGGGGAGTTGCAGTGACGCGCCCGTGAGCGCCGCCGGCAGCCAGCCGCGCCTGAGTGACCGAGCCCCAGGCCGAGAGGCCGGGGGCACCCCACCTCCGAAGTGGCCCGAGCGAGCCCCAGGCTCCAGGCCCCGATAAGCGGCCGCCAAGGAGTGAGCCGGTGTGTACCTGGACGCCCACCCCCAGACACAAAGAACCACCAACGCACCGATGTCTGAGGGGGTCCGCCACCGGCAGGGGAAGTGGTGGTAGGGGGAGATAGGCCTCCAAACCTTGGAGGGCCTGAGATGTCCCCAGAGAGGTGGCGCCTGACACCCAACCTGACATATAGACACAGACATACAGGCACACACAGACACAAACATCCATTCCCACCCTCATGCTCTCATATGCACTTACTCCACACTCAACCAACGTGGAGACAGACATAAAGAGACGTTGTACACACGATCACACTCCCCAAGCATACTCTACAAACCGGGTCTAGGTGCCCCTGCCCCTGGAGGGGGGAACTGCACCCAGACCCAGGTGGTGTTTCCCTTTTCCCTGCGGTGGGGGGAGGCAGACCGCCCCGACTCCGCAGCAGCAGGAAGGCTCCACACTCCAGACCGCAGTCGGACGGCCAACTCCTCCTCCTAGCCCCCCCGCTCCAGCAGGTCGCAGAGAATGGGGGTGAGAGAAGACTCCAAACCTCCCTCCACCCACTCATTGTAGTGTTGATGCATTTGTGTTCTAAGGTGCAATTAAAACCCAGGAGGGCATGGAGCTACCTGCCAGAGAGCAGCAGGTAAGCGCATGGTCCCTCCTGCTAGCCCTCAATGTCTACGTGTATTTAAAATTGAGAGGTGGGCAACGATGCCAGGGGTGGGGTGTACACCCTGATGGTACTCGCCTCCCAACTTAAGTCAGACAGATTCACCTGTCCCCACACCAGTCACACCACTGGCTGAGAATATGGATAATGTGACTTGCAACACATTTGGTGAAGAGACAGCATGCAGTAAGGCAACGACAAAAGAACTCAGCCTGTGGGATTCAGTGAAACATCAAATTTTGCAAGTGTCACATAAATTCTCAGCACTATCCAAAAACATTTGCACTATTTGCAAAGAACATGGAGAAATAAACATGTATATTGCAAAACGTGTATTAGGAAAACACACAAAAACTCCACCTCCCAGAGAAGTGGAATGTAAGTACTGTAGCTAATTACTACTTATATTCTTAAATGTTTTTTCTTTTAAAATAGTTCATAATTACTCTAAAATAGATATTATCTTTGCTGGAGGTTTTTGTGTGTGTTTTCCCATATTACTTGTCTTTCTACAGGAAACCTACTATGAGAAGGCTTGGCTTGAGTTAGAGCTACATTTACCAGAGGATCACAGTACCCATGCAGTATACACAAGAGAGATAAAAAAATTTGTGAACACAGATTTGTTCTTAGAGATTTATTACTTAATGCCTTACTATTTTGGTATAATTTTAAAATGAAATATATCAGATTATGTGTTTGTGTTGTGACTCATTCTTTTGGATTCAAGAGATTTTCATAGTTCAGTATTAGTTGGTCTTTACTTTTGTATTTTCTGCATCTAATTTCATTCTGTTAGTCCGTCCTAGTTTCATCTCAGTGTTTTGTGCCTGTGCCTGTGCGTTTTACTCCTTGGTCTCACCTAGTTCATCATGTCTCCATGTCTCTATTCTGTCCCAGTGTCAAGTTCACGTGTCTTAGTTTGTATGTGTCTGTGTGTGTGTACTTCCTTTTTTATTTTGATAGTCTCCCATCTTGTGTGTTTCATATTCAGTTTTGCTTCACCCTGATTCCTCCAGGTTCTGTGCTCCCCATGTGTGTCCACTCTGACCTGATCTCCTCCTGTGTGCTGTTTGTGTCGCCCTCTGTTCTGTCACATTATAATTATATTCGTGGAGCTGAAAGTTTTCCTCTCTTTCGTCCACTTTTGTCTCTACGCAACGTTACTCTGCCTTGCCTCTCTCCTTCACTGAACACAACTCCCCCTCCCCCATCGCTTCACCTGCAGGCAACAACAAGATGGACACGGCAGCTATCAAAGAGGAGCTGGTCGGTTAAAAGAAAACATCTGGAAATGACTATTTTAGTGCTGGTAGCGTTAAGCTCGTTAAAATGACTTTAACGCTATAACTGCATTTACGCGGCAAATGTAAACTTTTAGTTTACATTTTGACTGCACAATTGTGAGCTTTTTTTATGCACAAAAACAACATTGTTTTATTTTATTTATGGAGGATTATTATTTAATAAATGCTGATAATTTATTTCTGAGTTGTTTTTTTCATGTACATCTACGCTGGATGTTAATAAAAGTGCCTGTGTGAGATCTGGGACACAGCTTTGACTAAGAACTCTCTTTTTGTTCTTACTTTATGGCTTTAAAAAAAGCTTGAGATATATATCGTGTATCACCATCCAGCTAAATAATATCGAGATTTTTGGGCCATATGTAACGTAACATTATGTAACATGCTATGCTCTTCAGTTGTACAGAATGGAGGCTAGATTTGGCTGTGTGATATGTTACAGAGAAAGTATTTGCCTAGCTTCTGGGCGTTGCCCTGGATGCCTGGTCAGATATCATACCCTTCATATGCTCTTTCTTTGATTTATTAAAAAGCCACCGTGGGCAGCATGGTGGTTAGCACTGTTGCCTCACAGCAAGAAGGTCCTGAGTTTGCATGTTCTCCCCGTGTTTGTGTGGGTTCTCCATGCAGTTAGAGGGGTTAGGTTAATTGGAAACACTAAATTGCCCATAGGTGTGAATGTGAGTGCGCTTGGTTGTCTCCGTCTATGTGTCAGCCCTGCAACAGACTGGCGACCTCTCCTACCTCTCGCCCTAAAACACCTGGGATAGGCTCCAGTGATCCTGAAAAGGATAAGCAGTAGCAAATGGATGGATGGATATTCAAAAGCCAAACAGAAATATGATGACATGGAAAATAAGAATTTAAACCCTCAGCTGGCATATATAATGCTGATTTCCATTCAGGGTGGCACAAGCCACTGTACTCCTAGTTTGAGTCACAAAGTTAATGTCCCAGACATCTTCATGCAGGTTTGTGAAAGCAATAGAAACATCAATATTAAATACGGAGTCTGTGATTAACTGTCAATACTCAGATCTCCACAATTACATAGGCTAAAAACTAGGATTTGAGATTAGCTCTCCTTTTTTCTTCAATACACCAAACACAAAATATGAACTCTTCTCTCATACAAAAGTAACTCAACTTGAATCACATGTAACTAACAACTAGCTGTTCCTGTGTCCTTCTCACCTTTCTGCCCCACTTCTCAGACACGTTTCCACACGTTCCAACACTGCAGAGCGATAAAGAGGAAACTGCTGAGCAGCAGAACATCAGCAGAGCCAGAAAACCACACATCAATTGCCAATAAAAGACAGACATGGCCAGCAAACACACTAGTCCTGGTGAGTACATTTCAAAATACTAATCTATAACATTAATTTTATATAAAGGCAAATAAAAGTCAACAGCCACTTATTAAACCAAACATGTATCAGATCCTAGACATTATTTTAATTTATGTCCTTGTTTGATCTATCCCTTTAACAATTTCCCTTTGTTATTACTACTTTTAATGGTTCTTTGTACACTGTGATTCAAATCAGAATTTTAGTCTACAAATCCAAAAGCTGGTTCATGAAATGCCCAACATGAACATCAACTCTCACAAGTTAAAAGAAAAGTTTGACTGAAAAGTTATTTTCTTTTATTAAAGCTTAGAGTCAGAAAGAACGTAGGAACAGAATTGTTTTTCAATTAATGTCATCTGGAGTTTCTTGATGACACGAGAAGTGGGAAAAAAAAGATTTGAACAGTTTTTCTACAAAACTACAGAGGAACAAAACAAGGAAGGTGTTTTCTTGTTCGTCTCCTTCAACATTTGTTCTGTTCACTAATAAACATGATTCTTTACCCCGCTTCAGATTAATGGTCCACTTACCAAATCTACCAAGACTTAATTTCCTCGTTTGATCCAATTTCATCCAATTCCAAAATATTTGTAAAATCTAAATAAAGCCAGATTGCAATGATTAGAAAATCTAACACCCAGATTTTATTTACAATAGAACATAGAAAACACATCAAATATTGAAACTGAGAAAATTACAGTATCTGTGTGCCTTTTCTTTATTTAATTTGATGTAACAGGGGTGACAGAAGTCAGGCACCTACTGGTTTGGAGTCTCTAAACAGTTAAATATTACTATACTGTAGGTATCATCATATATGGCGCACATGAAGAGGAAGTCATACAGAGGTTGAAGGGTGAGGGAGAGATGGTGTCTTGACATCATGATCTATAATAATTGACACAGTAAGAAGGTTACTGGTTCAAATCCTTCTGGGATCTTTTTATTTTTTTCCTGGAGTTTGCATGGGTTTCCCACTTCCCAGCTTCCTTCAACAGTCCAGAGACACACTTGACATAATAGAAAATACATATTGTTTGTCTTCAGAGTTTGAATTGTGAATATATTGACTTTAAATTTTACCTTTAAAATGTTTATTACTCTTCAGCTAAACAAGAAGAACCAGAGAAGCCAGAGCTCAGGATTTTGCTTCTTGGAAAAACTGGAGTTGGAAAGAGTGCATCAGGAAACACCATCCTAGGAAAGGAGAATGCTTTTGAATTGACATCATCAGAGTGTCAGAAGGAAAGAGGAGAGTTTGAAGGTCAAAAGCTTGCTGTAGTTGATACTCCAGGTCTGTTTAACACCCGTAAGCCTGAAGAGGAGTTGACAGCAGAGATGGAGAGAGCCATCTGCTTTGCTGCTCCTGGTCCTAATGTGTTCCTGGTTGTGATTCAGGCCAACAGATTCACAAAAGAAGATCAAGAAACAGTGAAAATTGTTCAGAAGATGTTTGGAAAAAGGTCAGCATGTTCCACATTAGTTTTGTTCACCCATGGAGATGACCTGAAGTCAGATGGAAACACCATAGAAGAATTAATCAGTAAAAATCCAGCTCTCAGTGACTTCATCGATCAGTGTGGTGGAGGATATCATGTCTTTAACAACAAAGACAAGGATCCCTCTCAGGTCAGAGAGCTGCTGGAGAAGATCAACACCATGGTTCAGAGAAATGCAGGAAGATACTACACAGTTGAAATGTTCAGAGAGGCTGATCTTAGGATTGTTCTTATTGGGAAAACTGGAGTTGGGAAGAGTGCATCAGGAAATACCATCTTAGGAGAAAAAGCTTTTAAATCCTCAGCAGCTTTTTCTGTAGTAACGTCAAAGTGTCAGAAGGAAACAGGTCTGTTTGATGGTCAAAAACTTGCTGTAATTGATACTCCAGGTTTATTTGACACCAGAAAAACTGATGAGGAGGTGAAGAGAGAGATCAGTAGCTGCATCCCCCTTTCTGCTCCTGGTCCTCATGTGTTCCTGGTTGTGATTCAGGCCAACAGATTCACAGAAGAAGCACAAAAAACTGTCAAAATCATTCAGGATATGTTTGGAGATCAGTCAGCAAGTTACACTATGGTCTTGTTCACCTGTGGTGACAATCTGGAGAGAGATGAAGTCACCATAAAAAACTTGATCCATGATCATCAAACTGTCTCTGACTTCATCAGTCAGTGTGGTGGAGGATATCATGTCTTTAACAACACAGTCAAAAATCCCTTTCAGGTCAGAGAGCTGCTGGAGAAGATTAACACAATGATTGCGAGAAATGGAGGAGAGTACTACACCAATGAAATGTTCAGAGAAGCTCAGAGAGCCATGAACAAACCAGAAGCCGTCCTCAGGATTGTTCTTGTTGGGAAAACCAAAGTTGGGAAGAGTGCAGCAGGAAACATCATCTTAAAGGGAAAAGTATTTAGATCAACATCCTCCTCTTCCTCTGTAACATCAGTGTGTCAGAAGGAAACATGTCAGTTTGAAGGTAAAACAGTGGCTGTAGTTGATACTCCAGGTCTGTATGAAACTAAACTAACTAAAGAGGAGGTGAAGAGAGAGATTGTTAGATGCATCTCCTTTGCTGCTCCTGGTCCTCATGTGTTCCTGGTTGTGATCCAACTAAACAGATTCACCAAAGAAGAACAAAAAACTGTGAAAATCATTCAGAAGATCTTTGGTGAACAAGCAGCTGATTACACAATGGCCTTGGTAATCCATGAAGATGATGAGAATAAAGACACCATAGAAGAAGCAATCAAACATCCAGATCTCAGAGACTTTATCAGTCAGTGCGGTGGAGGATATCATGTTTTTAACAGCAGAAACAAGGATCCCTCTGAGGTGCTGAAGGAAATCAACAATCTGACTGAAAGAAAAGGAGGATGCTACACCACCAATATGTTTGAAGAGGCAGAGAAAGCCATAAAAACAGAGATGGAATGACTTCGGAAAGAAAATCCAGAGATCACGGCCAAAGAAGCAAGATACAAAGCAGAAAGAAGGAACAAGGTTACTCAGGGGAAATGGGATGCCATTATTGGTGGAACTGCTGCAAAAGTTAGTGCTGGAGTTGCTACTGCTGTTGGTGCTGCTGTTGGTGCTGTTGTTGGTGCTGCAGTTGGTTTTGTAGTTGGATTTTTTGCTCAAGGAGTGAAAGGTATAGGAGCTGCAGGGTCGGCTGGATTTGCATCAAGAGCTGCAGTGGATTTCGCATTAAAAACTACAATTTTTAAATTGAAATTGGGGGATTGTGTTACACAGTAATACTCAGTGGAAGTCAACATTTAGAGTGGGGCAAAAAAGTATTTGGCAGCCACCGATTGTGCAAGTTCTCCAACTTAAAAAGATGAGAGAGGCCTGTAATTTTCATCATAAGTATACCTCAACTGTAAAGAACAAAATGAGAAAAAAAAAACTAAAAATCACATTGTCTTTTTAAAGAATTTATTTGGAAAATAAGTATTTGGTCAATAACAAAAGTTGATCTGAATACTTTGTTATATGCCCTTTGTTGGCAATGACAGCGTTCAAACGTTTTCTGTAGTCTTCACAAGGTTTTCACACACTGTTGCTGGTATTTTGGACCATTCCTCCATGCAGATCTCCTCTAGAGCAGTGATGTTTTGGGACTGTCGCTGGGCAACACAGACTTTCAACTCCCTCCACAGATTCTCTATTGGATTGAGGTCTGGAGACTGGCTAGGCTACTCCAGAACCTTGAAATGCTTTTTAAAAGCCACTCCTTCATTGGCCTGTCCCCTTTGCAGAAAAACAGCCCCAAAGCATGATTTTTCCACCCCCATGCTTCACAGTGGGTATGGTGTTCTTGGGATGCAACTCAGCATTCTTCGCCCTCCAAACATGGCAAGTGGCGTTTATACCACATAACATTCTCGCGGGTTTTGTCCCTGTGGCCTTAGACAGCTCTCTGGTCTTGGCAATAGTGGAGGTTGGAGTCTGACTGTTTGAAGGTGTGGAGATGTGTCTTACTGATAACGAGTGGAGGATAGAAGAGCTTCTTAAAGAAGAAGTAACAGGTCTGTGAGGGAGAGAATTCTCGCTTGTTTGTGGGTGCTAAATACTTATTTTCTGCACCATTATACAAATAAATTATTTAAAAATCATAAAATGTGATATCCTGGGTTTCTTTTTTACATTCTGTCTCTCACAGTTGAAGTGAACCTATGCAGAAAATTACAGGCCTCTCTCATCTTTTTAAGTGGGACAGCAATCTGTGTCTCCCAAATACTTTTTTGCCCCAATGTATCATCAGCTGGTAAACAAGGAATTAAATGAAAAATAATAAGAGTAATAGTGTGAACCTTTTTTCAGTATGTGTTAGAAAGAGAAACAGAGTATATTGTGGCGAGCTTATACAAGGAGGAGACAGAGGTGTCCTTTGGTCTTGCTTCCTGCGAGTTAGCCAGGGAGCAGAAACAGCACACAGCATCAAAAAGGCGTTCTCTCCACCCAGAAACACACAGTCGCAGAGAGAGAGAGAGCACTACCTGTAACCATGGCAACATAACGCTGCCGCCTGGAACAACAGAACATAGCTGTCATGACCCCAAACAGCCCTGACCTGCTACAATATGTTACCCAAAGAAGAAGGACATGAAGCTGAAAGAAACAATCAGTTTCTTTGGGACAGCTGAGTTTTTGTGATCATTTAGCAGTAACTTATTAAGGACAATTTATCATAAAGACAGAAGAACATAACCACAGCAGAGCATAACTGTCTTTATAAGTCTCTTTTTTAATTTTTTTATGTGAAATATAATCTTCAATAACATATTTTTGTTCGTTTGCTGAATAGAAACATGTTAATCAACACGGATTATTAGCCTACTTGTAATGATTGGGGGAATTTGAATTTTGAATTCTACTTTGTACATAATCTGACAGACTTATTGGTTTAATGTGTCTTGAAGCTGTGGTATCACATTTAGTTTGATCTCCTGAATAATGTATCATTAATAAAACAGATTAAATGTATAGATGGAGGGTTTTTTCTTGCCTTTTCTAACAAAAAAACCAAAAAAACCTGGAATGAACCATGAAGAAGATGAAGATTCACTGAGGTGTTTGAGCTGATCAAATGATGGTGTTAAAGAACAGCAGACATTTATTTCATGTTTTCTCCACTGGGTTAAATACGTTTTTATTCAGTGATTAGATGGAACAAATTAAGAAGTCAACAGTCAAGTGAAAATAATCTGCACACGGAGGGTTGGAAAAAATGCATCAGCCATCATTGTGAATCAGTTTGTTTGGTTTCATCCAGCAGCACCACCTGCTGGACTAACTCTAACCTGCAGTCAAACTTCAAACGAAGCAGAAATATTTCTTTCACCTCTGAACTTTAAGTGTGTGATCATCTGTGCTGAGGGATGCGAAATCAACGAGACTGAATGTGGATGGATTTTTTAAATCAACTGCTGCTATTAAAATCAGCTCAAAGTAATAATTAATCAGAAATAATGTGTGTGAATTGTGTCAAAAAAGATCAGAGAAACTTGTTAATATGAGAATAATGTACAAAAACACCTGAAGTTAAGGCTGGAACTGAAAACGCACATTTATTAAACACAACTACAACAATGTTTAAATAATAATAAAACAAGACTGATGCAAACACTGCAAAAAACTTAAGACATTACAGTAATGGTAAGACACCATAATAGTTTTATACATTAATTTGACTCTAAATTAAACTTACAGTTGCTTTACTCAAAGGGGGGGAGTTTACAGGCTTTATCCTTTGCCTGTTGAATTAGGAGTGTTGTCCAAATTCAAATTGTAGTTTCAACACAGCGGACAGCTCTTTTCATTTCCTGACTGCAGTTCCCCTACCCTTCTTTTAACCTCTTATTCCGGTTAGGAAAAAGAGGTATCGCTTCAGTCTGTCTGCAGATCAAAGTTAATGTTACTGATTGAACAGGTGTTCCTGGTGTGTGTTCGCTGTTCAAACAGCTGCAGGTACAGCAAAATGTAAGCGAGGAGAATAACATTTAATACATTTTCCAAATCACCACATTAATACACACACAGGTCGGTACAGTGCGTATGTCCTGGTTCAGCTCATATAATAAGGCGCATAGAACAAACTATAAACCCGCCTCCTCTCCCTGCAGAGGGCTGAGGAATCTTTCATTAATGATGACGCTGTGTTCCGGAGACCTGATTGGTCGGTGGGCGGTGCTTTCACACCTGTTGCTCTCTGATATTTTACTTAACCTGCTCCGGAGCAGGTAGATCTACTGCACAGGTTATCATAGCGATTTATGTCGGTAATAAGTGAGCCATCTTCATAGTAGGCCACGGAAGTCACCCGGATAAACCCAGACCTTGCTTCGTAGTAGGAGTAGATCTTTGACGTCGTTATGGCATCCGCTACACGGAGAAACAATGAGACCTCGTTAGACGAATGTCAGTCATCGAGCAAGATGCCGCGAAATGCCAAGAGTCACATAGCAGCTTTAATTTTAGCTCGAGGTGGGAGCAAAGGGATCCCGCTGAAAAACATCAAGATGCTGGCCGGGGTCCCGCTCATCGGGTGGGTGCTGAGGGCCGCCGTGGACTCGGGAATGTTTGACAGGTGAGGAAGGACAAGAGCTTTTATTGTAGGGTCAGATGAACGAGCACCAGCAGCCAACTTTAATGTCTTTTCGTTATGAAAACATCAAATCAGATTTGATTATATTATATTAACCTACTTCTGTCCACATGTCATAACGGCCTAAAGTATTCTGCACATCAGTAAAGTCAGGGAATATAAAATGCATCAGTTTGCTCCCTGATCGCTAAGCAGCTGCTGAGCAGCTCTGTGCTCAGCTTTAAGTGTGACGTGGAGGAGTCCCACGCGTCCTTTTAGGATGTTTACTTAAACAAAGTCACAAATGAAGAAAACTGCTCGCATTTATCTACTATATTCCACTTCTTTTTTTTCATCGGCGTGACTCCGCAGACATAACCTGCACATTATGAGAAACATTTTCTAACATTTTTGTCAAACTTATTTTGACTTTACAAACACTATTACGATCTGGAATTTGTCTCTTCCTATTAAAGTCACCCTCAGCTGAAACATAACTACTCATACACTTAAACTGTGAGTTACAGCAATTCATACAATTATGCAACAAAACCCTAAAACGTCCAAACTGCCAATGAGTTATTGCACTGTGAGCTCAGTTTAATTATCCGTTAACAGTTTAGTGCCGCTGCAGCCATCGTTTAACCAACATGAGATCATTCATCAAAAAATCTGCTTACTATAAGTGCAGGTTTGTTTGTTTGTTTGTTTGTTTGTTTTTATCGTACATCAGATCCGTTCATAAAAAAAATGGAGCATGCGCACTGAGCTAGGGCATAATTTATATTCCAGCAAAAAGAACAGCAATTACCAGTTATTTAGTCTTCCTACAACTGGTTTGTTCGTTTACCGATAAGCTTGGAGGTACGTGTGTCACCAAGAGGCTGGCAGGTTGTGTGCGTGTGGTTAATTACAGACACAAATTCTCATTTTGTTTTGTTAGCTTTTTGCGGGTCATGTCTTGTTTTCTGATAAGGTGAGACTTCTCTGCCATCATTATCACAGCTGGCTGTGTCATTGTCGACAATTATACTGGACACATTTATTAATATTAAGCCCAGAATCCCTCTTAAGTCGCCCCAACAGGTGGATACACAGATTTGATTTTGCAAATTTCCTGATCCTCCCCCAATTTGTTCAGTGAGCTTTCATGTGTTAAGTAAAAAAAAAAATGTGAAGAGACTGAGTCTCAGTCTAATCTCCTTAATTATAATGGATCACATCCATAGACCAAAAGTCGATATCGATATAAAAATGTCGACATAAAAATTAAATAAGCAAAAAAGAGACGGAAGAAACACCCTTCAACTATATTACGAGTGTTGACTGTTCAAAGTTCCAACTTCCCTCTTGCAACACCACAACTTAAACACACTGAGCCGAACAAAAACGGGAGTAAACAAACAATTAAAAAAATAAATAACACATGACAATTGGTAGAGAAATTAACTGTTTTGTATATCCAAAAACAAAAATATCGGGCGATATATCAGAGTATTGTTTTTCTCAATCGCTTACATTGGACGATCTCTAATCACTATATCTTTGGCTATGAGGACAAAATACAGAATGTCTAGTAGTGTTATGAAAAGAGACTGTTACAATTAATAATAATGATTATGCACCTTCACTTTCACAGTGTGTGGGTATCAACGGACCATGATAAAATTGAGGAAGTTGCAAAGGCATGGGGTGCTCAGGTGCACCGGAGGAGTCCTAAAGTCTCCAGAGACTTTTCCTCATCAGTAGAAACCATCCAAGAGTTTCTTGAGCACCATAAAGGTAGGAACGTGTTTCTAAGATGGTCTCAAAGCATTGCCCTGCTGCCACACAGTGCAGATTACTCTGCTTTTGTTTTCACAGAGGTGGATATAGTTTGCCACTTCCAGGCTACATCACCGTGTCTCCACCCGTTCCATGTGAAGGAGGCCTTGGAGAAGATCACGGTGCACGGTTACGATTCAGTCTTCGCAGTGGTCAGGAGACACCAGTTTCGCTGGAAGGAGGTTAAAAAAGGATGTAAGTGAGCAAGTCTGCACATTTGACCTCTGATCTCACGTTTACCTTTTACAAAATGTGTTACTGTCTTACAGAAAGTATTATGAAGAGAAAGAGAATGAGCTGCCTAGTTAGTTAGAAATATACTGTAGTATATTTTTATATAATAAGCTCAAGTTATTCATCTATTATCCATTACGTGCTCCTACATGTTTGTATAACTAAACATATCAATGCCTCCTTTATCTGATTCTTATTGCACTACAAACCTCTTAAAATGCATTTAAAAACAACAAAGAACATAAAATTAATGTAATGAATGAGGTTTGTGCTCTTGGAGTGCTTCTTATATTTCAGCTGCCTAAAGGAAAGTATTTAAACTATTTTTAGAGGGTGTGGTTATCCTTTTCATCTTGTTTGTCTTCTCTTCCAAATAGACCTGTGTGTTGTTTTTTTACACTCACTTTCTCAATTTTCACAAAAAGGTCAGATTTCTTGTTGGTATGTTAAAGGATTCAAATGACAGGGAGGAGCAGCCATTAAATAGACGATCTTTGCACCTGCACCTTAGTAATTATTAACTGCGATAAACAAAATCCAACAGATGCTTCACTGGACAAACAATGAATCCTTACAGTGACAGTCTTTCTTTTTTATACTTGTTTTTTTTAACTGCTTGGTGTTTCTAAAAATGGGATTGGAGAACTGGTCCCAAGTTGAGAACTGGTTATTTGAGCTATTACAGTACTAAATTTCCAAGCTTATCAGCTCTCTTCATCTGATAATTATTGATCTGCATGCAAGCAGCTTTCAGTTTTGATACTTACTCACACTTGTGCTTGTTTTCCACCCGGGGGAAGCACAGAGGCAGTTGTTAGGCATTCATGGATTACTCGTCTCCCTGCAGAGAGTGTTTACAAAATGCAATATACTGCCAAAAGTATTTGCTTGTCTAACCTTACATGCATATGAACGTCCCATTCTTAATCCATAGGGTTTAATATGATCTCTGCTGACGTTTTGCAACTATAATGGCTTCAACTCTTCTGGGAAGGCTTTCCACAAAATTTAGAAGTTATATGGGAAATTTTTTTTAATGATTCTTCCTGGGGCACATTTGCAAGGTCAGACAGTGATGTATGATGAGAAGACCTGCCTCACAATCTTCTCTCTAATTCACTCCTCACATAGTGCCTCAGTATCTGCTGACCCTGCTCTGTGATTATGTGTGCCCTACCACTTTTTGGCTGAGTTAAAAGAGGTACCAATAATTAAGTCACTGCACACTGTGCCTGACATTTCTTACCAACCTAAATCAGATGCAGCAGATTCATGTAACAAAACAAAAGTCAGGTACTTGCATCATTTCCCAGTATGTTGATAGCTTAAACAAATAACATAACAAGACACTGATCTTTTCAATCTTGTTCACTCTCCATAGTTATACTAATAATAATCCAAAACATTGCCGGTTATCACGGCTGTCACTAGTTCATTTTCCACTTTTCTTCATTTATATCTTGCATTCACACAGAGTGCCAAAGAGGAGTGCAGCCATCTGTCAGGTGCGCAGCTCCAGGTAGTGGCTGGTGGCATTGTCACTTTGAACATCAAACTGCTGCTGTGCATTAATAAAACAAAACTAATAACAGCTAACATTTAAAAATCTACCTGACTAGTCCCACACTTTTGTATTTTAAAAGAGGCATGAAAGACCCAGAATCTCTCAGAAGTGAAGGGTTTTTGCAGGAACAGTGAATCTCCTCAGACAAGAACTAAAAGACTCTTAAGTTCCTACTGTCACCATACGGAGTGCTAATATATCCTGATGCGGTGAATCATAAAATCAAACTTTAAGTCCTAATTTAGTTGTTAATTCCTTTTCACTTGCTTACTTGTCACCAATAAGACATTTTGAACCATGCATCCTGTTTTACTTGGCATAAAGTCATTTCACTTTGGCACATGCATGTATTTCTAAGTTGTGTTTGTAATTACCCACATGCACACAACCTGTCAGTGCACTTTATTACACACCTACCTCCAGGTTTACAACCAGTTTAAAGGTTAACTCATAAACTGGTTGTTGGAGGTATAGATCGTGACTGTTGTTCCTTTTACTGGAATTTCCTTTCCATCCTTCATCGTGCACACTCGTGTTTCCTTTTTTCATTAGTTTTATGAACAGATCAATACAACTCTTAACATGTATTTGATAAAAGACATACAAACAAACAAAGCTACAGAATTTAACACATTTCTCACAGATTTGGTCACCCACCTACTATGATGGCATGAATTTCCCTTCAATGTCTTTTTAAAAACTCAGTTCACTCACACACTGGTTACTATGTCAAGAAGCAGACAGCTTCTCTGTGTAAATAACTACTTAATGGAAAGAGGAGTTTGCATTGTTATTAATGGATCCTGCTTCTTTCTAGCTGGTGAGCAAACAGTGCCATTCAATCTGGAGCCAGCCAAACGGCCACGACGTCAGGACTGGCCAGGGGAGCTGTGTGAGAATGGCTCATTTTACTTCGCCAAAAAAGAGATCATTGAAAAGGAAGGACACTTGCAGGTAAAGGTGGTGGTGGTGGTGCATATATGGTTTAAAATGACTATAATGACTTTATAATAACTGAAAAAACAGCCCCAATGCCCAACAATTAAACCGTGCCTTTTTTTTTTTTATTCCTGGTTGGCACCAACATTAAACACACACCTATAAGACAGCAGCAGATGAGATTGATGACAAATGGATCAGATTTCATCAGCTAAGTTGTCGAAGAGATTGTTCAATCCCTATTGCTGTAAAAATATCTCGGCATGCTGTCTGCAACCTTTTGAAATCTCCAGACTCTTTATTATGAAAAGGAGTCCTTGGACTGCAGGAAAAAAGTCTGCTTAAAACAGGAACAATGTTATTTTTATAGAAAAAAGTTTCATTGAATAAGAAGCTGAACTTAACTTTGGGAGGAAGTAAAGAAAAAACAGACTTTCTGAGCTGGATTTCCTGTGTTGAAAGTTTAGTTAGTTGTGTTCTATTTTTGTGGGATTCTTACTGAAACTGTGTTACGTTCCCCTGAGGGGTCTAGGCGATGAGGGGGGAGTAACAAAAAGTGACCGGGTTAGAAAAAGGAGTCAAGGAGGCAAAAGGGTTAAATCAAAGAGTTTTATTAAAGTTCCCTTTCAAACTCGACTAAAAGAGACGGACAAACCACTGTTTAAGAAAACAAACAAAACTCAGGCGTGGTCAATAAAGTAAAACGTAAGCCAAAAAGAAAGAGCAGCTCACTAGCTGAAAACCACCAAAAACACTAACACAGCTCACTAGCTACTAACACTCAGCTCACTAGCTACTAACACTCAGCTCACTAGCTACTAACACTCAGCTCACTAGCTACTAACACTCAGCTCACTAGCTACTAACACTCAGCTCACTAGCTGTAACCGCACTCTGGCCCAGAGCTCACCTTTCCCTGGGCTTAAATCTCCCTGATTACTGACGGGAGTCAGCTGTGTAAAAGGGAAAGGTGGCACCTCAGGCAGAAGAGGTAGTGGGACACGCCCACACAGGCACCTTCAGGAGGAGGCCCTGCTAGGGCCGTAACAAACTGATATTGGGTTCAATTTCATTTGATACTCATTGTCTTGCGTATTTCTCTCTTTAATTGTTGTGTAGTTTGATGTATTTAGGAGAAGAATCTGGCACAAAACAAAACCCAAAACATAAGGACAGAGATCTGGCTGGTACCCAACAAGGGGAAAAAAAATCTATAATAAACCAAAGGACCAAATTGGACTGTGACAGCTCCACGGCTTTTCCAAACCCTTTGTGTAACAATACATCTAAGTCATGCTTGTGTTTTCACCTCTGTAGGGCGGTAAGTTAACCTACTATGAGATGCTGCCGGAGTACAGCGTAGATATAGACGTGGACATCGACTGGCCTGTGGCAGAACAGAGGGTTCTCAGGTGAGAAGCGCCGAAAATAATGTCTACCAGTCAGCTTTTAATCAACTATCCATTCCCTTTCCTGATCCAGCCTGTGTTTCTCCAATCAGGTACGGTTACTTCGGTAAGGACACACCAGAGGTGGTCCGCCTAATGTTCTGCAACATTTCCGGCTGTTTAACTGATGGAAAGATCTTTATGTCTGTGTCGGGAGAGGCAATGGTGTCTGTCAACACCAGAGACACAACTGGGCTTCGGATGCTGCAGGAAGAACAAGTTGAGGTTGGATTTTTTTTTTCAGCTGTCTGAACAGAATTACGTAAACTGGCCCATCTTGTGGAACGTCGCTCACAAAACTGCACTCTGTCTCGCTTCACCAGGTCATACTGTTGACCACAGAGAAAGACTCCATTGACCCAGCTTTGCTTCAAAAACTTGAAGATAGGATAATGTGCAAGGTTGAGAAGGTGGGAAAGGAGCCGCTGAATGATTTGCAATCAATCGTTGAGAAGAAGAAGCTGGAATGGAAGGATGTGGCGTTCATGGGTAAAACTGTATTTTTATTTGTTAACAGTTTAATTGGCAGGAATTGGAAACATGTTGAGGCTACTGCTTTAAAAGGTGGTGTATTTAACATTTATGTTAAAGTGCTGTTTTAATCAAATCTGAATAGTGTCTGGCAACAAATTAACAATTAAAGATGTCTGACTGTTTGTGTTTGTGCAGCCAATCTCTGCAGCTTGTTTAAGTAAATTATTATAGGGACTAATGATCTTCTGTTCCCCTCTCAGGTTTTGATCAAGCAGATGTGAAATGCCTGAACCTGGCAGGGCTGAGTGCAGTACCCGGCGATGCTCCAGCTGTGGCTAAAAAGGCTGCAAAGTACATCTGCCATTGTGCTGGGGGATCGGGAGCCGTGCGGGATTTCACCGAGCACATTCGGCTGCAGAAGCAAATGGCAAAATCTCAGAGGGAGCACGACCGCATCGACCGCCACAACTTCTAATCTTAAAAGAAGTCTACATGGAAAAGGTTGAGAGTAATAAAACAAAATGATGCACATGCATGTTAGAAATATTGAGGCCAGATTTACAGTAGCCCACCCTCTTTCAATCTAAGGTTTTATATATCAGGACATCAAAAAAGTCATGTGGTCTGTACATAAACACAAAACACATTAACACATTATAAAACACTTTTGTTTTAAAAAATAAACTACAAGGGAACTGTTCCCACTAAAGGTCCAAACAACAAACTTGTTGCACCAAAAATGTCATTTTTTTTTTCACTATGGCTAAGTGACCTCTTGACCTCTTAGGTTCTCAAAATTGTCTTCATTTTTAACACTAATAGAAGGTTTTTTTCGGTTGATTTAATAAACCTGGTCAAAAATATTCCCTGGCATTCAAATCCAACTTGGCAGTAGCTGGGTTAAAGCAAAGAAACTTGCACACGGACCTCATGCAGTGAAGGTTTTTGTCCCCCCTCCCCACACACGCGCACGCACACACACACTATGAATAGGATTCTTGCACATGGAATAAAAGAAGAAATTTTGACAACGCTTTGAATTTCATACGTTAAATCAGATGTTAATTTACGTTAGGGTTGAATTCCATCACACAAAGTAAAGCACCAAATGTAAACATAACGCGTTAAGCTAGCACTAGCAAGGCTGCACTGAACTGTCACATTTACTACAAGGACACTGGAGGACTGTACTAGAAAGCAATGTTTGGGGTCAACTCTGAAGCTACTGTCTAAGCTCTCTCTGTAATCACAAATCTACAGATGGCGTCACTGTTATGTTTTTCTTTTTTGAAACTGGCAGATAGTGCCTCCAAGTCCTGGGAAGAAGTCATGCAAAAATCCAAATAATTACAAGGTCGATGTGAAAAAGAAATGAAGTCCTCTATCACCTCTCCACTCAAAAACATGTCACAGTTATCATGCATCTGTTGTTTATGCCGCTGATATCCCCTGCTGCCCTGCTTCAAACATAAGGGCAATGCCTTAAATAAAACTGAAGTTTGATGGTTTCTTGGTAAGGTTTGGAGGTGAAGCTAGCTGGATTCTGTCACTTTCCTCTTTTTGCAGGCTTTATGCTTAGCTAGGTTTCTCCTCACTGTAGTATACTCTAGCTTATTCTAGAATAGGGTAAGAAAGCAAACGTATTCTTTAAAAATAAGAATTTAACAGTGTTTGTGAGGGGGGGGGGGGGGTAAGGTGGGGTAAGGTGTATGTGTAAAGGTGTATTCTTTCCATTTTTAATTCTGTTATTCAAAGATTTTGCATTGCTTTTCTCCTGTGCTTGTTTTGGTTAAATGTCATTTAAATCATTCTCTGGTTTTAATTTGACTGGATTATGATTATTTTATAATTATTTTTAAATTAATAAAATATTTCAAGTTAACAAAACAAGTTTGGGTACTGTCATCATTATCCATTTTCTTAACAGGAATGTAGTTGGACAAAGACAATTTAGGTCATCACAAAAACTCAACACTTCATGGCATTTGCTAATGTTATTTTGAACATCGGACAATTTCTCTGCCAAAAGAAATTCTGGCACGGGTCAATTTTGGTCTCCACCCTTTTCCAGCTGAGGACCATGGCCTCAGATTTGGCAGTGCCTTCCACTGCCAAATCTGAAAGTGGTGAAAGCCTTCCAGCACTTGGCTATGCCTTGAAATTCTGTCCTCAAAAATTACAAACAGAATCGGTGACAGACATGATCTCGTTTCTGGTTGAGTCAGACTTATTGCCGGCCCACAAATAACCCATGATAGGTGAAATCCGCGAAGTAGCCAGCTTTATTTTTTACAATTATTATAGATGTTGTAAGTCTGAAAAACCCCACAGTACACACTTTATACACTTTTCTCAGACAGGTATGAACATTTTCACACTTTTCTTTCTTCTTTAAAAACTCTCAAAGTTCAAGCCTTCATAGAAAAATAAGGTCAGTATTATAGAATGAAACCAAAGATCAATGTTTTCAGGTCTAGAACATGGGAAACATGGGGTTAGTATCTTATCTTAGTATCCAAGAACATTTGGCATGCAGACTGGAGCAGCCTGGGACCGAATCACCTGCATCTAAAATGCCCACTGAAAAACAAACAGGCTTAAATGTGCATGGAGTTTATTTCAAGATATTGTAAGTGCCAAACTGTCATTGCTAGAATTTCTTAGTGCAGATGCTTTTGTCTTGTTTTATTAGAAGTTTATACAATGAAAATCTTTGAATATGAAAGTTGCAAATCAGGTTTGTTCATTTGCATCAAAGGTCATGCCTTTAAAGACAGAACTAACTGTCAAACCGTCCCTGTGCCTTGAGTGTTGCCTTGCCACTGCTTTGCCCTTTTTGCCGTGTGTCATTTCCATGCCCTTTCTCATTTCATAGACTGCATATCCTTGATTCCCCTCTTTACGTCTTAGTCCCAAAGAAGATAAGGATGCACAAATAATTAACTGACAGGAATAAATCCTGCTTTTTTTGTGTCTCCACTTGCCTGCGCCGACTCATCTCTAAAGTATTCATCTACTTGTCACAAACACACCTGACTGAAAAATGTCACCAATTCCACCTGTACAACCAGATAATCAGGATTTCCACACCTCCTAAGTCAGGTCAATGACATTTATTTGTTATTGTCTGTTAGTAAATCTCTTAAAATGAATGGATGAATGAAAAAATGAAGGCTACAAAATGTTTAAACGGCTTTAAATGTGTCAGCAATGCAGAGATAACAACCTGCTCCTGAATACATCCAAGAAAAAAGAACTGATCACTGACTTCAGGAAGAAAAAAACAAGACAATAAGCCTTTAAATATCACCGGGGGACTGTGGAGAGGGTCACAGACCTCTGGTTTCAGGGACTTTACATCAAAGAGGATCTAACCTGGAGTGTAAACATCACAGCAGACATAGCAGAGACTATACTTCCTGGGGGTCCTCAGGAAGAACAAGTCTCTCTGAGATTGTTTTGTCCTCCATAAAGAGCTTATTATTTACATGACTTGAATCTTCTTTAATGGGGCATCAATGTACGAGCATTAAACACAGCAGCATCTATTTGAATCTGCTCTGTGCACAAATGGGTTGGGAATAGCTGTTGTAATTTTTTTCTGTTTTTATATATTATGTAGCTTATAGTTTCTTTGGGTTTTTTTTATGACCGCTGTGAGTGATCTTTGCACTGTTGAGATCTTTGCACTATATTAAGTTGCACACGTTAAACATTACAGTGAGAATAAAGACACATTCTAACTGACACTGGTAATGAGGAGGCCTCTGTGCCCGTCCAGCATGCTGACAATGAGGCTCCCAATGCAGGAATATGATGTTGGATATAGTGACCTGTCTCTAGTAACACTGTGCCAAAGATCATCTTTCTGTTACACACAATCAAAGTGAACTAACAGAACTATGCAAACTGAGACACACCGATGATATTAGTTGTGAATGTACGAATGCAATACGTTTGTGTATTATCTGAAATCAATGGGTGGGTATTTTAGCAAATGTGCAATGATTGTGTCCATAGTTATTGTGTAGCAGCTTATTGTTTTCTTTCATGGTCCTGGGTCCAGTAATTTAGAGTTAGTATCTTATGTTAAGTCTTGGTAATATTAGTATGTTGTTATTTTCCCTGATCATGAATTATATAAACTTTTTGCGGTCTGTTTACTCTCTAGTCTAATCTCTTTTTGCGATTCGACGTCTGTCTCCCCAGTCAGGTCCCGTGCCTGTCTGGTGTTGATGTTCCTTTTTACTATCCCTGTCTTGTCAGTTAGCATCTGTTCAGCTGTGCTCCAAGGTGTGTCCATTCTGCCCTACTCTCCTACTGTGTTTATATCTCTTTGTCATGTCCACCCTCATTGTCTGTTGGTCTGGTCTGCTCTGTTATTGTGTTTGCTTTTGTTTTCTTTGCCTTTTGCTAAGAAAATAAAAGCTGTCATTGTAAGTTTTTGTCTGCTTGCCAAACCCCCTCCAGCACATTTTTAATCTTTGTGCTTAACTAGATCAGCCTGCTTTATCAGTACATCTCTGGGCCCACCTCTACTGAGATGTTTCTTTACTATTAAGAGTGTTTTCCCCTTCAGCAAACATCAAACTCACAGAGTTTACTCTCCAGAGTTATGCAGGGAGTTAAAAACCGTCAGGCTCACTGATTTTCTTTTGGATACCCAGATTCCTGTTTCACAGACACCTAACCTTGTAGACTATACAGTTGTAAGGAGGTCCAATACTTTATTTAATCATATTTTTTTAAAAACCCTAAACGTCTAAATTTTATTTTAATGATTCTTACTGCGTTTATTTTTACAAGAGGTGTCATAATCCTATAAAGAAGTCTTCAGTCCCTTAAAAGGCTTTACTACTTTCCTTTAAGGATGTGCGTAAATGGCATTAAACTTGGAGCCATCTGGCAAGGATTTAACCTTTTGATCTAACCAATAATTCCTTCTCATCTCCTCATAAGTTAAACCGTCATCAATTCATTGAGAGCTTTAAATGGACAAACTCATCCCTGTGGCATGCAGACAACTGAGCACAGGATAAACTCACAGGGAGGAGCCGGAGGAACAAAATTGCACACACACAGGACTGACTGGAAAGTGCAAAGAAGTGTAAGTGAAACTACTCTGGCTGGGTGAAACGGATAATGATGAAGGAAGGAGAACAAAGGTGAGGAAGAAAAACAAAGCAAGTTACCAGCAAACATTTTTAAAAATAAACTGGAGACACCAGAGACACCAGAAACGATGATTGAATACAGAAACTAAATTCTTAACAAATGCTGACGTAATGGCAAATCTTTTTTTTTTTTTTTTTTTTAGCTCTAATTTAATTTTAATCCCAAAATGCACAGAAATTGAAAACACTTAGCCTATTGTCGGCAAACCCAAGCCTTATAGTGGCAAATATTCTTTAAAGCACTCATTAAGTAAAAGGCACTTGGAGTCCTTTTTGGTAGAAACTACAGTTCCCAGTTATTTTGGGAAAGAGAGCTATTTGTCCTTCTATCCAGCTTCCCTGATGTGATTTTTCAATATGACAGATCATCAACATTTGGTTGTTTCTGCATGAAGAACCAATACTGAAACAGCAAAAGTGACAATTGTGCTGTTTATCGTTCATTTTTTGTGCAAGTTGCCTGACGACTGCAGGTGCATCCGCAAATGTCATTTACCAGCCACTTTATTAGGCACACCCTTGCCAGGTTGGAGCTTCTTTGTGGCACTTGACATGACAGCAGCTGACAGTTATTGCAGATTTATCGGCTGCACATCCACAATGAGACTCTCTTGATCCATCACATCCCGAAGGTGCTCTAGTGGACTGAGATCTGGTGACTGTGGAACAAATGTGATGGACATGGTCAGCAATCAATTCTCATGTAGGCTGTGGTGTTTAAATGATGCTCAATTGGTACTAAGAGACCTGAAGGGTGCCATGAAATATCTATCAACATCATTACACCATCATTACCAGCCTGAGCTATCGATAAAAGCTAGGATGGATCCATACTTTGATTTTGTTTATGCCAAATTCTGTCCCTACCATTCAAATGTATCAGCAGAAATTGCGACTCATCAGACCAGGCAAAGTTTTTCCAGTCTTCTATTGTCCAGCTTTGATGAGGTTGTATCAATTGTAGCCCGAGTTTCCTGTTTTTAACTGACAGGAGTGGCACTTGGTGTGGTCTTCTGCTGCTGTTGACCAGACCAGAGATGCTCTTCTGCACCAAATGAGTGGTTATTCGAGTTACTGCTGCTTTCCTGTCAGCTCAAAGCAATCAGGCCCCTCTCCTCTGACCTCTGGCATCAACAATTCCTCAATTTTGGAAATTTTCTCTTTTCAGACCATCCTCTGTAATCTTTTGACATACTCACACCACTAACTATGTCAAGTTCAAAGTCCCCTTTCTTCCTCATTTTGATGCTGGGTTTGAATCTAAACAGGCTCTGTTGACCACTTATGCCATGTGACTAGCTCATTAGATATTTGGGTTAACGAGTAAATGAAAAGATGCACCTAACAATGTGAGGTGTGAGGTGTAAATTACTAATCTATAAGAAAGTCTCTCTGAGGTTGTGTGTGTTTGGAGATATGGTTGAAAATCAAACCTGCTGGAGTCTCTATAGGGCTGCTTCCAGAAAGATTAGTAAAAACACTTCATGAGACAATGAAGTACACGTTTTTTTTAAAAATCAGATGTAATATCCTGATCAATGAAAGGAAATGGGGTTGTCTCTTTTAAAAATCTAAATAGATTCATATTTCTGTATACACTGGATTCAAACAGAGGCTTTTCGCTTTATTTCCCTCTGTCCAGCTGCTATGAGAGGAAAACCACACAGAGCAGCAGTGGTGCCTTTCTAAATTCTGTTTGCACTGCAGGTGTGTGCCTTTGACTAGGATGTTTGAGTCAATATTTAATTTTTGGCATGGATGAATGGTGTTGTCTGCAAGTCCTGTTCAGCAAGTGTCCGATGGCTTTGTGATAAAAGGGATAAATTAATGATCTACTACAGAGAAATGCATGTAGCCTAAAGGAGAGGTATGAGGAAATATTACATAATGACTATAACAACAAGAGCACCCAGAGAGCACAACTGCCCTTGAAGGGCAAGAGCTAAACTAATACTTGGATGTTTTGGGATGTTTTCATTACAACATGTTGACATCCGCCTGTTTCAATTAAAATATGATAATTTCAGGTAGTTTTGGCATCACCTTGATGTTGTATTACTCTTTACAATTTCTTGAAAATTTTTTCAAGGTTAGCTTTGAACTTGGGCACTAACAAGATCAAATGCTTAGCCAACGCAGGGCCTTGTGTCCTCCAAAGATGAATATGAAAATAGTATAAAATAGAATGATTTTATTCTATTCATCCCCACCAACACTGAAGGGAGGGAGCATGCAAACATGCTTCAGGTGAACACATTTCTCACATGTAAGGGTAGGCATCCATACTAGTGGTGTGGATCAGTCAATCAGTAACTCGTTCCCTCCTGGCATACATCTTGATGTCAGAGAGGATGTGGCTCAAGACTGCTCCATTCCATAATCGGTATGTGTAGCCACTCTTTTCAGTTATCTCGCTGAGGGTGTTCAGACCTATGTAGCACAGCAGTGGGGGCAGAGCATTTCCTCAGTAAATCCCACACTTGATGGCGACTTTTGCAATTGGCATGATTTTTATATGGATTTTTTTTCTTCAAAAACCTGGATTAATTCCATATTCAATTTTGAAGCAATAAATTGCACCAAAAATGCCAGATGTAGCAAAATTGATACAAACTAAAGCTCCTATCTGCAAACTGACTGAGGGGATTTAATAAGGCCAGTGTGTCAACCCCAAACAAACTACCGTGTAAGGGAAATTCAGGTGAGAGGAATGTAACATCAGAAAGCAGCTTTAAGTCGATTTTTATAGAAATGAATACATGTATATAAATATGCAATCGTTTCTGTCTTTACTGCGGGTCACCTGCAATACCTTCGCGGACCACTAGAAGGCGCGTGCACACTGGGGATGACTGCTTTTACATGCTTCCTGGATTTTAAAACAACCCAGCAGTAGGGTTACAGGTAGACGGAGAAATGCCAGGAGACACGGACAAGATCATCCAACACAAGATGTGCTTAAACCCTGCTGGGAAGAGGAAGGAGGGATAAAGAGCTCTGTGTAGACAGTGAGTATCATTTTAAACTTGCATGCATGGGTCAGTTTTACAGTTATGTCCAAATATATACAGATGCACCACAGCCAACAAACCCAGCTGGAATGGCATTTGTTGCGCATGGTTTTCATGCCAAAGCAGGAAAAGGATCAGTGTTGGGGTCAGTGGCGGATCTAGAGAAAGTTTCTTAGGGTGACAAAATCAAAGCCATTTCTTTACACATATGCAGGTGTTATATTCTTTGTGTACTATATCATTGGTTAAAATACATCAAGTACAGCAAGTATACACATACACAGAAATAATCTTTTTTTTTCATGCTTAAATTTACAAAAAAATGTCAAATCTGTCATGAACAAACCTCATTTTTTCATGATTTATTAGGTTAATAACTCACACCTTCATGGCTTTTCCAGAGTTTAGCAATCAAGCACCTCTGTTGTAATCTAAATTGCCAATGATGTTGATTAATAAATAAATATAGAAATAAAAATGTTTCTATATTTATATAAATATAGAAATAATGCAGTTTCAGACTATGCGCTGAACCATTTTTTTTTAAATGGGAGACAGTAACATAATGCAACATATGCAGTTTTTGAATTCATATTCTGCATTAATTGTAGCTAAGCTCAAAGTCTTAGTGCTAGCTTATATTAATAAGCAATATTGTCATATGCAAAACCTGGGTGCCACACACCACCCCAGTATATCGGCCTCTGGTTGGGGCATCAGTATACACAGGTGAAATGCTTTCAATACCTTTTACCTACTCAATAGAGAAGACACAAGGCCATAAAGAGCAGTGATATGCCTAGAGTCAAGTTCATCATTAACCGGTTTACAGTGCTGTAATTCAGACAGCAGAGCAGACATCCTGATAGAAATTCACAAAACACTTGATTTGGCTTAAGGAGACCTTTTTTGGGTACCAGCACACTGTGGAGTTAAAGCGTATGAAAGCCACAAAAAGTCTTTCAGAGGATGTGGTTATCGGTGTCAGCGGGACAATGAAAAAGGGCATAATAAAGCAGAAAATGAAGAAAAGGTGGCAAAAGCAATGGTACGAAGAAAGAAAAGGAAGATGGTTTTACAAAATCCAAAGGAAAACAGCAGAGATGAGACAGTTAAATCACAACTTAGATTTGGGCAGCAGGTTATTTTTAAGAGGAAAGAGCCATACAGGAAAATGGGACTGTAATATGGTAAATGGTAAATGGCCTGTATTTATATAGCGCTTTACTAGTCCCTAAGGACCCCAAAGCGCTTTACATATCCAGTCATCCACCCATTCACACACTGGTGATGGAAAGTTACATTGTAGCCACAGCTGCACTGACAGAGGCGAGGCTGCCGGGCCCTCTGACCACCACCAGTAGGCAACGGGTGAAGTGTCTCGCCCAAAGACACAACGACCGAGACCTTTACAGCGAAGCGTGACTGCATGTTTTATTGCAGTGTCAGAAGCACGATGATGAAAGAAGACAACTGATCAAAAAGCTTGACGATATTAAAGTAAAACTGGACTTGGTTGATTTATTTCGCAAGAACTCAGTGAGTGAAAGCTAGCAGGCCATATTTTCGTTTTTAAGGCAGACTCGTTTGTTTGGGAGGATTTTTTTTATTTATTTCTCTGTCATTTCGGTCCACACTCCACGCCACTTGGTGGCGGTAATGCACCATTTTGCTGTTTGCTAACCGCCAGTAAACCCTATAAAGAAGAAGAAGAATTTGTTTCCAGCAGCTTCATTTCCTCCCTTTTGCCCCAAAAGTCTGTTTTTAACCACAAGAACCGCTTTAATGTCCGCTAAGCGAAGACACGATGACAACGATGCGGACGGAGCTGCTTCTTCCGACGTGAAACAGAAGAAGAGACAAGTAGCTGCTTCTTCCAACAAGAACCAGAAGAGACATGTAGCTGCTCTCATTTTGGCACGGGGGGGAAGCAAAGGCATTCCGCTTAAAAACATCAAGCCCTTAGCCGGTGTCCCCCTCATGGGATGGGTGCTGAGGGCTGCTGTGGACTCCGAAGTGTTTGATAGGTACGTTGCAAATGTGTGACGGTGATTTCAAACTAAATTAGAGCTGCAAGGAGCTCCTATCTCTGTGTCTGCTGGACTCGAGACTCCTCCATGTCCCTGTGGAACCACCAGTTCAAATTAGATCCACATGGGATGATCATTGTACCCTACTGCGCATTTCCCTGTTTCTTATAGGTGGCTCTTTAAGTATTAACGAATGGCTCATCAATCTACTCTGAGTCGGTGTTCCAGGCTAACTGTTTTTTACGGGTTATTATTACTGGTTAGATTTATTTACATATTCCACTCTCCGTGTTGCATCCACAGATTCGTCATATACACAATCAAGAGGGATTTATAAAAGAAGAGAAAGGGAGAAATTGGAGAACAAAGTGCTTTGAAGTAGCGCAAAGGACTATGTGTGTGTGTATAGAGTCCATGTGTGAGCGGTCTGAGTGATGGGGTTACTCAGCCGACTTATTTGTTGGTGGATATGTTTGCCCACTGTTATCAATTTGTCCATGTGTCAGTATGGGCCTTTATAGTGTCCGATAAATAAAAATGAAACGTGAAGAAGAGAAGCACCCTTCAACCATGCTATGAGTGTTTATATTGTGTAGTTTTTTCACCAGAGGGCTCTCTACAACTTTCTTGTTGTTGCAACATGCCTCTGTGAAATGCAATAAAAACAACAACAATGCGTCTTTTCTTTCACAGTGTGTGGGTATCAACGGACCATGCCGAGATTAAGAAAGTTGCTGAGGCATGGGGTGCTCAGGTGCACCAGAGGAGTCCTGAAGTCTCCAGAGACTCTACTTCATCATTAGAAACTATCCAAGAGTTCCTCGAATACCATAATGGTAGGTACACCTGCAACCCACAGCTGCCCCTCCCATCACGCAAAACTGCTGACGTGTCAAAGAATCAGTTTTTACGCTGTTGTTTCACGAGCATCATTCTTCTGCCACACAGTTGAAAATTCTTTGGCTTTTGTTTTCACAGAGGTGGATATAGTTTGCAACATCCAGGCTACATCCCCGTGCCTCCACCCGTTTGATGTGAAGGAGGCCTTAAAAAAGATCACAGAGGACGGCTATGACTCCGTCTTTTCAGTGGTCAGGAGACACCAGTTTCGGTGGAAGGAGGTAGATGAATTATGTAAGTTAACACATGTTTGACTGTTATGTGCATGCTGAGTTCACAGACAGTTGTTCATAGCATGCACTGTTCTTGAGCTAGTCTACAGGCCATGTTAGGTTTGGAGGTCTGAAGCGATTGGCAGCCTCTGCACACTGTGTGCCTCACCATTAGCTGAGCCTGCTCTGTGATTTTATGTGGCCTACCACTTTGTAGGCGAGTTGCTATCTTTCAGTTGCTTCCACTTGGATATAAAACCACAAACAGCTGACTGTGAAATATTTAATAGCAAGGAAATTTCACAACTGGACTTGCCGCACAGGTAGCATCCTGTAGGTGTAATAGTAGGTGTTTGATTTTATACACCTGAATTCAATTATTTGGATAAGTGAGTGAATAATATTGACATTATATTGTATCTGTAAATGACATTACAACAGCCTATTCGAAGTAATTTTAGACAGTCTTGGTTCGTTGATGTTTTATTTGTTGTTTTGCTAAATAGATCTATGTGCATATCTTTACAAGTTGCAGTCTGTCAGTTCTGCAAAATCTTTTTTCTTTTTTTTGTCAGTGTGGACCTACTTTGAATGTGCCAGTGGACCTCCACCTTAGTAACTTATTAACTGGGATGAAACAAATCCTACCGATGCAACTCGAATATTCTCCTGTCTGAACAAACAACTGATCACTCACATCCTTTGAATTTTAGATGTTAGAGTGACATCAATTAATTAATTAGATATCAGTTGGTATGGTGGTATTGTGTGTAGGTTGTCTGTCACAGCAGGCCCAACTTTACATGCTAAAGTGGTTTACTGTCTTAGAGGGACTTGGCCTCAAATATGAGGAACAACCATCTGGCTGTTTTTGTTCTGTTCCTCTAGTTAAAGCTCTTTGCATTAAACAAAGAATTTTGCTCCCTAAATTCCCACAGTCATCCTCACTGTCTAGTCAAAGACGTATAGCAATGCAGGACTATAAATGTTGCATTAGTTGATGTCTGGAAGATCAAGAAATCTTTTTAGAGTTGCTTGTTGTTCTTCACTAGAAATCTGAACTCCTGGTGTAACTGCAAAAGGCTTTCAGGAAGACTGGCGGACTGAGGAGTGGCAACGTGCTGTTCTCATTTTCATGGAAAACTTATGTACACAAGTACGGATCGGGAATGCTTTGGGCTCATGTTGTAGCTAGTACCACTTCACCAATAGAGGAAAGAATGGATTACCTGAAGGTGAAACTAAAAATGGAAAGATCGGCGAGATGAAGATCCTAGTCCTGAGTGATGAAGGTTTTGCCTTGGCTTTTAAAATTCTGGATACATGAAATACAGAAAATGAGCACTCACTATCAAATTGATAACAACCGATAACTCTGTTATTAGGTTCATTTTATGTTTTTCCTCTTTCCAAATTTAGTTACACGGCTGCTGCAATGATAGCCTGAGTTTCCACTATGTTTGATTTTTGAAACTCTATTCAGTCATATGCTTTTAATCCTTCAATTTATGTAATTGAGCCTCTTTCCTCCTAGCTGATGAAAAAACTGAGGCTATAAATCTGGACCCAGCCAACCGGCCGCGGCGTCAGGACTGGCCCGGAGAGCTGTGTGAGAATGGCTCGTTTTACTTCACCACAAAAGATCTCATTAAGACGGGACAGTTGCAGGTAATGGGGCAAAACTGTGCCTCAAGTACCAGTGCATGAAACTACACCATCTTTCATTCAGGTAACTGCATATTTTTCTCACCCTTGCATTTTCACCTCTCTAGGGCGGTAAGTCGATCTACTATGAGATGCTGCCGGAGTTCAGTGTGGACATAGATGGAGACATCGACTGGCCTGTTGCAGAACAGAGGGTTCTCAGGTGAGAAGCGCCTCTCAGTCTGCTTTTAATCAACTATCCACTCCTTTTTCTCATTTAATCTGTGCTTCCTCAATCAGGTACGGGTACCCCGGTAAGGTAGTCCGCCTGCTGTTCTGCAATGTTTCTGCATGTTTAGCAGAAGGAATCAACGCTCTGTCTAGTAATACCAGAAACACATCTGCTATTCACATGCTGCAGGAAAAACAAGTGGAGGTTGGCTTTTTTTTTTTTCATCAGCTGTCTGAACAGAATTGAGTAAACTGACCCGTCATGTATAACATTGCCCACAAACTGCCCTCTGTCTTGTTTCACAAGGTCATTCTGTTGACCTCCAGTGATGACGCTGTGGCCCAGTCTTTGGCTGCCAAACTTCAAAAAAGGACAGGGTGCCAGGTCATGGAGGTGGGAAAGAAGCCGCTGAACGATTTGCAAGAGGTCATGAAGAACAAGAGTCTGGACTGGAAACATGTGGCATTCATGGGTAAAACAACTGCACTCTTATTTCTTGAGAGTTATCATTTCAGTTTAGCCTCACTATGTTTTTCTGTTCCCCCCCTCAGGTTTTGATCAAGCAGATGAGAAATTGCTGAAGCTGGCAGGTTTGAGTGCAGTACCCGGGGATGCTCCAGAGTTGGCCTCAAAGGCTGCAAAGTACATCTGCCCCCTTTCTAGGGGATCAGGAGCTGTGTGGGATTTTGCTGAGCTCATTCTCCTGCAGAAACCAATGGCAAAACCTCAGTAGGACCACAGCATTTGTAAGAACTTCTAATGGCAGATTAATTTTGATAAATGGAAGAAATCAAAATAATTAAAATTAGTCATGTATATGTTAGAAATGTCAAGAGACGGGTTTGTAGTAATGGTAAAAAAGCAGATCCTCATTCAATTCTAAGGGTTTTTTTTTTTGTTTTTTTTTTTATCAGGACATAATAAAATAATCATCTGGTCCTCACCAGTTGTTAAAAATGGGGAAAGGCAACTTTGGATGTGTAAAAACACACGGCCTACTACACTTTGTCCCAATTTAACAGAAGCTAAGCCAAAATGCAGGAGGTTAGCAGCACCTGCTAGTCAAATTCATTTGATTAATTTATCATCAGCATGTGTGTGGACCTCTATAAAAGCAGAGGTTTGACCATTTTTAAGGTCCAGAGCTCTCACCTGTGAGTTAACACAATGCCACACGCTTCCCAGAAGTTGACGTCTCATGATCCCAAGGTCGGACTGTGCGATGTTCAAAGAGTGCAAAAAAACAAACAAACAAAAAACAGAAAAAGACTTGACGAGTATGGCTTGTTTGGAAGGGTTGCTAGCAGAAAGTCTCTTCTGCTTCTAAAAACAATGTGACAGCATGGCTTAGGTTGATTAAAGTGTATCTGAACAAGACTTCTGACCCGGCCAAGGTGGAGATGTTTAGCTATAATGCACAGCACCATGTTTGGAGAAAACGAGCACAGCATCAGCAGAAACACGAATCAGCTGTCAGACACGGTGGTGTGGTCACTGAGTCGACCATGACCACCTCTGTGTACCAAACTATTCAAATGTGAGGCCATCTGTCTGTCTTTACTGAAACTGGGTCTTGTGTTGCAGAGAGTTAAAGTCCAGCTCTGAACCCTTTAACTGTGTAAAGAACAGTGAGCTAAAATTCCTCTACAGTGATTTGAGGCTGCTAAAGTGCATACGTAGTCATTCCTGCTGAAGGTGGTTCTACAAGCTACTGATTCATAGACTGCATTTGTTTTTTTGTTTTTTTACACATTGTTTTTGCATTTCGGTTTAGTTTTATTAAACAAACAATGTCATGTTGTAATATGTCGTGTTTTTGTTCATCTGATGTTGCATTTACCTAATTTTAAGATCTGGTAAGGGCCAGAAAAGTTTATTACATCCTGATATGTAATTTTTTATTACCATCTCTAAGCAAGAAACCTTTCCTGTGTCAAGCAAGAGGAATGTCAGCAGTGTTTTGAAAATTAAATCAAATGTTAAGAAAGGCTGTGTTTGCATATGATCACATAAAGTGAAGTATAAACAGGAAGGATCACTCATTTTACTGCAAGGACACCAGAGGCCTAGACTATGGAGCTGAATCTGGGTTTTATTCTGAGTTTCTGTACTACGAAACACATTCACATCTTATCAGAGAACATCACCATGGTACCACATGATGTAGAAAAGAAGGTGAGGTGCTAAAATCAGAATCGTGTTTATTGGCCAAGTATATGTGCAGACACATACAGGGAATTTGGTTCCGGTAGATGGTGGCTCTCAAGCACAGCAATGTAAATCTCACACACACACACACACACACGTGTCTATATATACACATTACACATACATACACAAAGCTATGTAAACCAACTATAAATAACAAATCTAAACTTATATACATAAAATACAGAAGTGGAATGAATACTACAAAATGTACATAAGGTGCAGTTGCAGTCTGGCAGTGGGAGCAGTGTGACAGGTCAACTGTTAAGAAGGGAGATGGCGAGGGGAAAGAAACTGTTCCTGTGTCGGGTGGTCCTGGTCTGCAGGCTTCTGTACCGTCTGCCAGAGGGCAGCAGATCAAAAAGTCTGTGTGCAGGGTGTGAGGGGTCTGTGATGATTTTCCCTGCCCGTTTCCTGGTTCTTGAGAGGTACAGATCCTGGATGGAGGGCAGAGGGGCGCCGATGATCCTTTCTGCTGCCCGTACAGTCCGCTGCAGTCTGCTCCTGTCCTGTTTAGTGGCTGCTCCATACCAGACTGTGATGGAGGAGCACAGGACAGACTCAATGACCGCAGTATAGAACTGGATCAGCAGCTCCTGTGGAAGACTGTACTTCCCCAGTTGTCTCAGGAAGTACATCCTCTGCTGGGTCTTTTTGAGGATGGAGTTGATGTTGGTCTCCCACTTCAGGTCCTGGGAGATGGTTGTACCCAGGAACTTGAAGATCTTCACAGTTGACACAGGGCTGTCTGATATGGTGAGGGGGAGCAGAGTTGAGGGATGTCTCCTGAAGTCCACTGTCATCTCTACAGTCTTAAGAGTGTTCAGCTCCAGATTGTGCTGACTGCACCAGAGTACCAGCCGCTCAACTTCCTGCCGGTATGCAGACTCATCACCATCTTGAATGAGGCCAATGACAGTGGTGTCATCTGCAAACTTTAGGAGTTTAACAGCCGAGTTCTTGGAGGTGCAGTCGTTAGTGTAGAGGGAGAACAGTGGTGAGAGGACACATCCTTGAGGGCACCAATACTGAGGGACCGAGTTTCAGAGGTGATCTCCCCCAGCCTCACTTGCTGCTTCCTGTCTGTCAGGAAGCTGGTGATCCACTGACAGGTAGCTGGTGACACGCTGAGCTGGGAGAGTTTGGAGGAGAGAAGTTCAGGCACAGTGGTGTTAAAAGTCGAACTAAAGTCCACAAACAGGACCCTGGCATACGTTCCCGGGCGGTCAAGGTGTTGCAGGATGTAATGCAGCCCCATGTTCACTGCATCATCCACCGACCTGTTTGCCCGGTAGGCAAACTGCAGAGGGTCCAGCTGGTGGCCTGTAATGTCTTTCAGATGGGCTAACACCAGTCGTTCGAAGGATTTCATGACCACAGACGTCAAGGCGACAGGTCTGTAGTCATTCAGTCCTGTGATGGTGGGTTTTTTTGGGAACAGGGATGATGGTGGAGCGTTTGAAGCAGGAGGGAACTTCACACAGCTCCAGGGATCTGTTGAAGATGCGGGTAAAGATGGGAGCCAGCTGTTCAGCACAGGTTAGGCAGGAGGGTGAGATGCCGTCTGGTCCGGGGGCTTTCCTGGGCTTCTGTTTCTGGAATAGTCGGCTCACATCCTGAGTGTGTATTCTTAGTTTCAGGGAGGAGGAAAGGGGGGTGAGAGGTGTGGTGGAGGTCGTTGAGTCTGGATTGGAGAGGGTGGTGGTGGTCGTTGAGTCTGGATTGGGGAGGGTGGGGGTGATCGTTTGGTCTGGATTGGGGAGGGTGGGGGTGGTCGTTGAGACTGGATTGGGGAGGGGAAGGGTGAAGGGGGGAGAGGTGGAAGGTGTGTTGGGGGTCAATGTCTGAAGCAATGTCCCTGAGGAGGGGAGGGTGGGGCGTGGGAGTCTGTCCGTCTCAAACCTGCAGTAGAAAGTGTTTAACTCGTTGGCCAGGTCTTTGTTTGCTTCAATAGTGGGTGGGGGGCGTCTGTAGCTGGTGATTTCCTGCAGGCCCCTCCACACTGACACTGGGTCGTTGGCTGAGAGCCGTTCTTCCAGCTTCTGGGAGTAGATGCTTTTAGCTGCTTTGATCTCCTTGGTCAGTGTGTTCCTGGCTTGCTTGTACAGGGCCCTGTCACCACTTCTGTAGGCGTCCTCCTTGGCCTTACAAAGATGTTGGAGTTTAGGAGTGAACCATGGTTTATTGTTGTTGTATGTGCAAAAGGTCTTTGTTGGCACGCACACGTCTTCACAGAAACTGATGTATGATGATGTATGAGTTTCTGGAAGTAAAATTAGTCAAATGTCACATAGTAAGGTATTCAACACTCAGTCTTGAAAGGTTTCTTTGACTGTGTGCTGACGTCTAGTTCCAAGACGGACAAGAACATATCTGTAGTCCCTCAATAACCTCAGGAGCTATGTAAGCTACACTATATTATGCTGGACAACATTTTCTATCAAACATAATTAAATCTAAGGAGCTTGGAAAGAAAAGTTTCTGTACTTAAGTTTCTTGAAGACGTTTCACCTCTCATCTGAGAGCTTTCTAGAGTTCTGAAGAACTATGATGACCTGGATGGGCCAGGTCCATCCAGCATTAACTACAGTGTCTTACTACCTCTCCTTATTACTGCAGCACCTTGTTTCATGCACTTTTAAGGTGACTGTCGCTGTGTGCGCATAATCTTATTGTCCACGCACTTGCAACAATAAGGAGCTGTAGCGAAGCATTGAACTGACAGATAGGTCCTCTGAATCCTTGACAGAAGACATGCAAGAAGCGAACAATAAAAAGGTCAGTGTGGGAAGAGAAAAACATTTCACAGTTATCATGCTGCTCATATCCCCTTATAGCACTGGTTCTCAAATGGGGTTTGCAGGGCTCAGAGTTATTCAGTCCATTTTCTCCTAATTATCCAAGTCATCAGAGAGACAGACGTTCATACCAACAGTCAGTTTAGAATCACCATCTTACATAAAGCCATGCATGTATTCAGGAGTACCCAGAGAGAGAACACAGATATGTGAACATGCAGACTCCCCAAGGAAAGATCCTAGAGTGAATTTGAACACTGGATCTTTTGGTTGTGAGGCTGTAGTGCTAACTGCTGTGGTCCCCTTTGCAATCAATTGTAGACCCTGTGCATCTCCATGATTGGCAGGACAGGCTCAGGCAGCTTTTGTTGCAGACCTGAGTTCCTCTAGAACATTTCTGTGTTTAAGATTGAATTTGATAAAGTAAGGCTGGAGTTCTCAAAGTTCTTTAATATGCTGCTTTTCCTGCTGAGAAGATTGCTGCTAGCTACATCTACTAGCCCGTTACACTTTAGCCTAACCCAAAGACCAGAAATGACATGGTGTGTGCTGGAAAGACCTTCATATATAACCAAAGGTTTTTTTGTTGTTTTTTATATTTTTGTTTTTACTTGGTAAAGTTTAGACTTCATGCGGGATTTTGCCACTTCCACCCACATTGAGGCTTTATGCTTGGCTAAACTGCTCATGATTTTGTTAAAAATGTATTTTTTCTGTTTGCAGTTTCATTTCTCGGAGGCGTCTGCTTTGTTGGAAAATCTCATGAATCATTTCTGATTTTAATTTTATTGAACTGATCATTTTGTGATTCTTTTTAAATCATCAAATAAATAAACTTGCTGATGTTGACGGGGATATAGTTGACATAGTTCCATCATTAGATTTAGGTTTTAAACAGCACAGTAAAACTAATTTGAATTATAAGTGTGTGTGTATATAATCTATCTATCTATCTATCTATCTATCTATCTATCTATCTATCTATCTATCTATCTATCTATCTATCTATCTATCTATCTATCTATCTATCTATCTATCTATCTATCTATCGATCGATTGATAGATAGATAGATATGGTAGGATATTGACACCAGTTGAAAGTGCAGTCAAAAAAATAAAGAAGTTTGTTGATTCAATTTCCAAAATGACCAGTGATGGACTTTAAAGCTGTGCTTTTACATTTTATGTACAGATGTATGCGATAATTTGCAGGTTAGCCAGCAGGTGGCAGTGTTGACCTTTACTAACTTTCTGTAAACACAGCGAATCGTTCTCCAAATCGTCGGGATGTTAAGCCTCGGGAGTGAGAACGGCCTGCTGTAATTTCAGGGAAACCGCGCTGAACTTAGTCTTTCTGTCTCATGTGGAAAAGCATACAAGTTGATGTAAATGCTGATTATTAATTATAAAATCAACTTTTGTAATATAATTAATATAAATAAATGGTCTGGTGTGAAAGACTCACAAACAAAACCATTCTGTAATGTTGACTCCTGAACAGTCTCTAAAATGTTGAATTATCACAAATGTTAATTTTCGTACATCGTCATCTGACCTGTCACAGTGTAGTTATGTAGATTAGTTAGAAACAGTCAAAGGATAAAATAGTGTAGACTTTAGCTCAGGCAGGAAGTGAAAACACTGTGTGGATGGAGGATCTGTTGATCTGGGTTAGCTGTGGAGTAACACCCACAACAAATTCACAGAAATAAGAAAGTCATGTTGATGAGTTCTGGTGATTCACAACTGAGCAACTTTTCTCTGCATTCACTTTTTTTTTGCTCAACAGCGCCACCTTTTGCTTTTGGACCGACGAGCAAATCTGCTGTTTTCCTGGATAATGACTGAATTTGTGGACCTTCCCTTTTTCCTTGCACATATAAGTCATTATGTTTAGTCATGTGCTGCTGCAGTAATAAAGGCTACTATCCTTTTGTATGTGGTTAGTCATATAATCTAGAAACAACCTGTCCACAAATAATATAGTTTCTTCCAGGTTATTGTTTATACAGCCTTCCTTTTGTAATTAAAATAAACAGTGTTGTGATGACTGTTGAGATTTTCAGACTGTCTTGTGTTATTAGCAGAAAACTACTTTATCCTATATTATGTAGGACAGTAGTTGCTAATTATGCAGAGAAATGTTGTTTTTAATATAACAGTGATGTAACAGTGAAATCTACTCTAACAGCTCCAACAGGAGAAGAAGAAGGAAATTGGTTATGTTCTAGTTTATCAGAGTCTATTAGCGTACCAGTGAAATACTGTGATTATTATTGGAGCAGTCCTAAAGATTTAGACTGGGACACTGTAGTATACACTTCCTGGCCACTTCATTAGGTACACCTTGCTAGTACTTGGTTGGACCATTTTGGCTTTCAGAACTGACCTAATTTTTTCATGGCATTGCTTTAACAACATCTCAGAGGAAAATCTTCTCAGAGATTTTGGTCCATATTAACACAACAGCGTCACACAGTTGCTGCTGATTTATTGCCTCCTAATCCGTGCAGAAGAGCATTCAGAGATGCTCACTGCATACTGCATGCTCACGTTTTCTTTTTCAGATTCAGATACTTTTGCTGTAAACCCTAGAGATAGTTTTGTAAGAAAATCCCAGCCTGTTTTCTTCCCGGTTCTGATGCTCATGTGATTGGTTGACTTTGTTGACAGAGAGTCTAATAGAGTAACCACTAGTGTACACTTTAGTCCGTATTTTGGTCTTTGGTCTCTTTTGTCAAAATTTCCTCAACAGTGTGAAGTGTTTGAATTGGACTGACTTCAGTAATCCTTCATGCACATTTATATTATATTCAAAATGAACAATTTATTGCTGAAGCAGTTTGTTTTTTTCTTTCTATGAGGCAGAAATAAAAAGAAGAACAACAGAGGAAAAGCTTATCAATGCAAAGGTTTGAATAAATACGCCATAGTGATTCTGATTCAATGCATCACACTGCAGAAAGGAAATGAACAAAAAGGGAATTTGAAAGCATTTAAAAGACACAAATGACACAAACACTACAGATATACAAAGAACTACAAGTCTTTACTGATGGATATATAGTAAATGAATTAATAATCAGTTAATAATCTAAAGATTTATGGCCTGACAACCTTGTTGACCTTTTACTTCCCAATAGAAATATCACAACACAAGATTTCTTTTACTGAGTCACGGAGACTGCAAAAATATGAGGATTAAAGTAAATTCCTCTCCCTTACAGTTTAAGTTTAGCCATTAGTCGGTTTTAGTTTGTTTTTGTAGAGCACCACACAGACGTTCATAAATCCCACATGAAAAATGACGTATCTAAGAAGTGCTGACAGTAGCCGGTGCCTCTTCCTTGTAGCTGTCGAACTTGTTGTTTTTTTCTTTTCATTTCGTTTCATCTCTCCTGCAGGCCCTTTGTTACATTTCTTCTCAGGATTAAAGAGAAACATTGTGCATCTGTCAGTCAAAAACCAAAATATACTTCACCGGTGCTACACCCAACACTTGGAAAAATATGCTGTGCCACGGCAGGCTTTTCTTGTCAACAACTGCACACACACACACACACAGGTATGCTACCTGACCAGTGCTCCTACCTATGGTTATATATATAAAAAAAAAAAAGCAAAGGCTATAAATATGAAGTACCCAAACTGACCTACTGCAATAATATATGACGGGCAAAGACGATTAAAGAGGATTAAAAGTAAAGAAAGAAATTAAAATAAGTAGGTCAGTAAAAATAGTGGCCGTGATGAGCCTGAAATTGGATTCACCACCTATAAAACACCAGAGGGAGTATTTTTAAATATTAATAATTATTTTATATTTTTGCTGTAGCTGACTGAAGATAAGTGGGATAACTTACAAATGGCGTGTTCAGATATCTTAAGTCTTAGTTTAGCATCTCACCTTTTGGGAGCAAACACAGGAAAAACCAAGGACACTAACTCCCATCATCCTCTGATATGTTAACACGCTAAACCAACATTGTTCAGATGCTTTCTGGTGGGATACACAAGCTTGAAGGTGTTCATGTCATACATTTCAAAACCGATCAACAATAAAAGATGGATCAATGTTCTCTTACATACATCTTACATCTTTACATACATACATACTTACTTGAATAATGAGGCCCCATCTTATCTTAAAGACCTCTCAAAACCATATCACCCCTTTAGAGCACTTGGCACTCAGACTGCTACCTTGTGGTTCCTACAGTATTAAAAAGTAGAATGGGAGACAGACACTATCTCTACTTTTAATATTAGGCTTTAAACTTTCGTTTATGCGACAGCATATAGTTAGGGCTGGATCAGGTGACCCTGAATCCTCCCTTAGTTATGCTGCCATAGGTCTAGGCTGCTGGGGATTCCCATGTTTCTTATACATTCACTTTTCTTCACCCAATATGTGTTTTTACACTTCTCCACATTTGTAACAATTCTGCAAATATGAGTGGACCATTATTCCTCCACAGAGCTGTAAAAAACTCATCACTTATCACAAAAAAAAGTTCAAAACTATAGTAAAAAAAAAAGAGAGATCGGGTAAAAAGAAAATATAGAAAGGAGAAAATCTCTACAAATCAAATTCTAAATATGACACAATGTGAAGCTTGGGTCCTAAAAGAACGCAGGTTTTCAGCTAAAACGTGGGTTAGACAACACGTTCAGCTGTGTGTCCATTAAGCGGTTGGGACTCATTAATTATCCACAGCCACTGACGTTTGGATGACTTCTGCATTAGCTGATGCCGAACTGGCTTCAAACACCCACAGGAATAACAGATTCCCTCAGCAAGACATATTGATGCATTCCAAACAGGTGGCAGTTCAACATTCAACCCACAGAAACGCTCCTTCACAGTAACACATCTAGGATTACACAACCAGTGTTGTCCCTCCATAATTCATATATCCACTCTGATTAACTTTCACTCTGTGACACCTACTCAGCCACAACAATAAAAAAAACATATTGATTAAAATCTTGTTAGAATACAAAGCTCTGCTGGGAAACTTAGTTCCTGCCAATAATGTGGATGTCACTTTGAAAAGTACCACCCACGTAAACAGAGACAATTTGTTATAGGCAAAGCACAAACCCCAGTGTGGCAGTATGGCAAAGGACATCACAAAGATCCCAAAGTGTCAAAGGGTCCCCCCGATCCATGGAGGCCACGGGGGAAAACTCCACAGCACATCCCAAAAAAGTCAGACAAGACCCTGTGCAGGTTATAAGTTTGGCATCAGTTGTATGAAGAATTACGCTCCCCAGGTCATCTTAGCTGAAACTTCTCCACAGCCTCAATAGCCTCTGACATTCATGTATTACAACTGTTGACTGTTACTTCAGCTGCTGTTGTCCGGTCATCATCTTTGGGTTTCTATGAGCATGCACATCTGTATTTTTGTGAATCATCTCTTTTGAGACGCATGTGAGTTCAATAGTAAAACGTAAAGTTAGCCAAAATGTGACATACATTCTCAGTAAGAGGCATAAATAATAAAAATGCTGTGCAGTCTCACATAAAGATGGATGCCAGGTATGTGGGCTTGGTGCACCTAAGCAAAGGGGAGGGATCGGGCTATTTTCTGCAAGAAAATCAGCATACTAACACTTTGATTTGTATCTTATTTCCATGCTCTCCGATTTTTGCCACTCAGAGCTGCTGAACTTACACATTAACCAGTTTTAACACATGAGGCCTTTAAACTTACCAGATCAGGTCAGTCGTGTATGGAAAAGCACACTGTGAGGTGTCCTGACACAAATGATAGCAAATCGAACAATCTAATATTTTTACTCATAGTTTACACAGAAGAACAAAACTTATGGGAATCTCTGCCTGTTGTGTGGTAACACACAGTGAGGGGGAAACTCAACAAATTAATGTTCACGCGGAGGCGGACCGAGAAATTACAAGGCCGTTGATCAGGTCCAACTGGTGTAAAAGTTGGCTTTGATCCCTCTGGTCTTGCTGGTTTGAGGTTAATGGGCAACCAGGAAAAGTAACGCTGGGATTTCAGGTGATAAATTGGGATAAGTTGCACCAAAGTGTAGTGTAGTCTACACAAGTGTAGATGGCAGTTATGAAGAATGAAAGTAAAGGAAGAGAGGGGAAGCCACCCCAACCCATCTTCTAAAACTCCTCCAACAGCACGGGCGACATACCGCTCATTCATTTATCCTGCACCACTCCTTTTCTTCTTCTTCTTCATACCTGGGTCTGATTTCTCCTCCTCTGTTCAGACACTGCGTAAGTTTTGCATAGGTTTATTTTTGGATGGGAAAGGTTTTGTTTAGGCGTTTTGAGGGCGTGCAAGGTAAAGGAGAGGAAGACATCCCAGCAGAGGTGGACAGCGGAAGGAAAAAAAAGAGTGAAAATGGCACTTGGTAGTAAACAAAGAGGGTAACTGAGCTGTACATGACAACAAAATGTGTGCGTACAAGCCTTAAAATATTTGCTTTGAATAAATTCTTACATTTAAAGACACGTAAGCTACCAGGAAATGAAAATGACTTCTGCTTGTGACATGTGACAAAAAAGGGTTTCTCAGGTAGTTCCTCTGATGCATAGTTGGAAATGATCCAAAACAAACACAACCAGGGTTGCATCTATCAAAGGCGACTCTTCTTGGAACACAGTTTGTGTCCTTTGACATGGAATTCATGAGCTGATTTTACATGTCAGTCACATCGCGACCTATTCTACATCCAATGACCAAACCTTTAGTGACATCACAGGTTTAAAGACTACTTAAGTATAATGTTGCTTTTAAATCTGTGCGATTCAGAGGTGCTGATAATGTGATTTGTTTTTTAACTGCATCTGTGCCCAGATGCAGTCAAGCAGCATTCGGTGCTCATTCACAGATCAGTATGTCGAGTGCCAGTATGTTACTGTTACTTTCAGTTCAGTACAAACACTTCCCGTAATGTTTATTGTTCAGCAGCCTTTTATTTATGACAGGTATTGCAACAACATTCTTTATGTGGTTTTCAAAGGCTTTTAATGAACTAAATCGATCACTGAGCCTTCAACTAATTTATACTGAAGCTGTATGATTTTCCAGCATATTTTATAGTCCATTGGTTTTTGGCGAGTGACCTATATTTTTGGCAATTTTGCCTCAACTCGCGCAGCCCGGTACCATGAGGCCTCACCGACCGCTCCATGGCCCGGGGGTTGGGGACCGCTGAGGTAGGATTATCACTGTCAACGTCTACAATCAAGAGACACATTCATGAATGTAAATACAGAGGCTTTACAACAAGGTGCAAACCACTGGTTACACTCAAGAACAGGTCAGATTAGAGTCTGCCAAGGTTATCTTATATTTTTACATGCTGTAGAGCCATTTTTGGGAGCATTTCAAGTTGTTATACATCAATACAACCGTTATAGCCCAGATTTTAATAAGATGTATGCATTAAGTCCATAGGAACTACATAAATTGCAAAAAAGTGCAATAAACTACAAAAAAAATGAAAATCGTTTTTGTTTTGTTTTTATACATATATTTCTAGTTAGAGAAATGTAAGAGGTTTATCTCTCAAAACTGTAAATACAAAAAAGGTGCACAAAATAGTTTCCAACCACAGGAAATTTATTTTGGGTGTCTTCGTAGTTTTATTTTTGAGATACACCAATTTTTATACACTGCAGGAAAAACAAAAATAAATATTATAATGCAAAATGCAAGAAAAACATCATATGCATCAAAATAAAACTATTTCCAGCAGTGCAATTTAAGTTCTAAGCATCCCAGAAACGATACAGAAAAGCATAAAGTCGAACATGACTTCTAAAAACACGAGTGTAGGCTTACAAGGTCCTGAAGGTTTAAAAAGAAAAATGACATCATTTCCGGTTTCTGGCAAGTAATGGCGGACATGCGATAGTAAGCACTGACATCTATTCCAGGGTAGGACGTTTTATGAAGAGCTGATCAGATCGGCAAAGCCTGTTTCTGGAATATTATGTTGTTATTGCTATAAGTGCTTTTTATGCAATTTTTGCAAAGCTATATGTGAAAGGAAACTGTGACAAACTGATGGCATAAGATGTAAGTGCAACTCCTCCAGTTTCATATGCAAAAAAATTTATTGCGCTAGCTTATGTGGCTGCAGTTCTACAGGGATTTGAAAATAGTTACGCAAAACGGAGCGTGCCCTTGATAACAGTCACTGTCATTCGGATTAGAAATACTTAGTAATCCATTAAAGTTTAAAACACTGCATAAAAGTTTAATGTTCTCTGTAATATCCATGAATGTCCTCCAAGGTCTACATCTTTTCCTCCTGCCATTTCTCTGTGAGTGCTCCAACTTCCTCCCACAGTCTAAAGACATGCATGCATTTAACTGAACCGCGGTTACTCAATGGCTTTGGATAAATGGTTAAATCTGAGATGGATGGAGGGTCCAGATCAGCAGTTTCTGTGTTTCTGTGTATTGCCTTTAGGTTTCAGTTTTTTCAAGCAGCCATTAAGAGACTAGGGTGGGTCTGAGTGGGTGTGTTAGACTACTTAAACTCCAAAGATGAGGGAACAGTGAGAAACCAAGAGGGGGCTGTAAACACACAGCAGGGATGGAAAGGTGGGGGGCACACTTGCAAATTTGCATACCTAAAGGCTGAGGTTTGTCCCTTTATTAGTGATAATGTACTAGATCAGTGGTGTCAAACACAAGGCCCGGGGGCCAGAATTAGCCTGACAAAGACCCCAATCTGGCCAACTGAACAGCTTTGAAACGAGGGCACAGATTTTGGACTTTTAACTGTACTTTAAAGGTTTTACAGCATTTCCTACTTTCTAAAAAACTCCCCCACTACCATTCATACTACAACAAATTAATTAAGTAACAGATAAACAAAAACAATCAAATCACAGAAAGGTTCCTGTTTCGTTCACTATATTCTATTTTACAGTGGGTCCACAGGGGGACAGGGCATTTTCTGTTCAGTGAGCTACGGGAGCTTTGGTCTGTAATTTTACGGATTTATTTATTTGTGCTGACAGATTTCTTTCATTTAGTATGGCAGCATTTCTTTATTGAGTAGAAAAACTGAGGAATACTGTTGATATTGCACTGCTCTTTATATTGAAGGGGGTTAAACGTGTAGTTACACATCTTTACACTGACAGAAAGGGCAATTTTGTAGTTTCGGCCCACTTAAGATCAAAGTGGGCCGTATGTGAGATGTACTGCACTAGATCAGCGGCCATGACGTCACTGTCACACTGCTGCTGTGGATATGTTGATGTCTGCATGATTATTAAACAGGGAAAAAACACAAAACATAAACAGGGTTGCCAGGTCAGTGGTTTTCCACTGCGTTGAGCCACTTTAAAGTGTTTTCACAGGTTAATTGTTTTGTCCATTGGTTGTGAAAATCTATTTGGCATTAAACGTAGTAAATATTTGTTATCCATTAAAATTATCCTCAGATCATAACAATTTAAACGCCCATGATCTCAAATGACAACGTGCCGCCCACACACCCACACAGACAATGCAGTTACATGGCATTATAGCGTGTCTCCTGTTACAGCCAAATAAATACTTTGCGTACTAGTTGTCTTGAGAAGCATTTCTTTTGCTATTAGTCATGAGAAGAACAGACAGGTAAGACGTGAATCTCGCTGTACTGGAGTTTCCTGTTGTATTTAAAGGCAGCGTGGAGAGAAGAGACTCTTTACACCCCGAGAGGTCACCGCTGATGTCCCTAACCTTCACCCAGCACCTTCGTGATGTGTCATTTTGATTCTTTTTTAATTATTTTGCCAAAGTTGTTGCAAAATTTTGGCAATTGGGGCACAAAACAAAGTTCTGACACACATCAAAAACTGGCTATGGCAAGTTTGCTGTCACGTCTCTTTCATTACACAGAAACACAAATTATAACATCATTACATGAGGTCCTGGTGTTCAATATATTATGCAAATACATGTGAGTGATCTGATCAGGCCTGCACAGGAAGCCTTTTATAATGTCACAACCAGCCAGCACACCTGTGCAACCAAAGAGAAGAGTTGTTTAAAAGGGAGCTGCAAGCCTGCATCAGCTGATTAACAGTAAATGGAGAGGACAAAATAACAGAAATATAGGACCACACACTACATATTCCAGAGCATTTTTAAAGGTTTGAATATCAAGACTGTTCACAGTAGAATTTACTGTTTATCTGCTCGGACTGCAAAATGTTTTTGCGTGTTTTAATAATAATAACTGTCTGGGCATCATTTTTATGATTGTCAGACAGGACGGACTACATGCTGCTCCCTCCATCAGTCATCGTGTCTTTGTTTTTCTCAGTGTGCGTGATGTCAGGAATGAGTTACTCAGTGTACAATGCCAATCATGTTTAATATCATCAAAAGTTTCCAAGACTCTGGCTACAAATCAACACTAGATGTTCACACTGGAGGGATATTCCGGTTTTCACAGCACTGCCTGGAAATGACTACATGGACACTTTAACACAAGTAAAAGCTCCATCATCCAAAGAAGAAGCCATATGTGAGCATGATCCAAAAATGCTGCCATCATCTCTGAAACAAAGCTTAGTAAAAAAGAAAAGAAAAGATTGAAGCAACTGTTCTGTGGTCAGATGGGTCAAAGTCTGAAATTCTTTTTGGAAGACCAGATTAAAGAGGAGACTGGCTGCTGGGCTTGTTTTCAGCACGTCCCAACAGGTTAATTCTGGTCATCTGGACGTAGCGTTTTCAATGGAAGAAACGTTTCGTCACTCATCCAAGTGACTGCTTCAGTCTCAGCTGGATGATTGAGTATGCATCAAGATGCTTTCAGCAACGTTTTCAACAGGCCTATCTCTGCTGGTACGTAGGCATGTCAGTGCCCACTGAATCAGTAACTTTCACATCTGGAAAGGCGCTGTTAATGCTGAAAGGTATCTATAGGTTTTACATGTCCTCATCCAGATTACATCTTTTTTAAGGAAGGCCTTGAATACTTCAACAAGACGGTACTAAACCACATACTGCATCTATTACAGCAGCATGGCTTCATAGTAGAAGAGTCCAGGTGGTGAACTGACCTGCCTGGTGTCCAGACCTTTCACCATTTAGAGTATCATGAAATGAAAAATATGACAACAAAGACTGTTAAACTCATCTATCAGACAAGACTGAGGCAAAATTCCTCCCCCGGCAGCTGCTCTCCTCAGTTCTCAGACCATCACAGGCTGTTATAAAAAAAGAGGGGATGCTACACAGCGGTAAACAAAACCCTGTCCCAGGTTTTTTGAGACTTTTACCTGTCATGAAATTCTAAACAAGGTAATATTTTCTCAGTCTAAACATTTGATATGTTTTCTGTGTCCTAGTGTCAACAATAAATTGCTGTGCTGTCCGCTTGGTACAGGCTGTTGACTCCATTTCCCAGTTACACCTAGCTACGGCGATAGCATCATTTACACAATATGTACACAGTTAATTGAAGGAAAACACTCAACAGCTGGTAGAGAGCTCTCTGTTCATACTGATCAACCGTACAGCAGTGAGGAAACCACAGAGGAAGACTAAAACAAACATCACAACACACGAGTCTTTCTGATGCAACAGTACCGAGTCTTCCCAGCTGCAGTGTAGGTTTTCCTTTATTATGACACACTAGATGACATAAAAGGACTGACCTACACGGTCCTGTTTGTGTGAGTGTGTAATCTACACCTGGTCTGATGATACGTCTACAACAAGGAATAAACAGGAAAATATTGCATGTGAACAAAGCAAAGCATGGTGGCTTTTATTCAAATTCACAAATAACTTTGTCCTGCAAAATCTCAATTGCAGTTTGTTTTCCTTTGCTGGGCCTATCTGAATGAAGTCGGCACCTTCCTGGCAGCAGATCAATGCACATGGAGACCTATGACCTTCTAGAGTAATCAACTTAAACAGTAATGAATTGTGTAGCCAGTTTAGACATCTCGGAGACACTTGATAGACACAATGGTGAATTGGGGGGGTGTGGGAGGGGTCTATTTCAGCTCCCTGACTCTGATCTAATCACTCAGGACACATTTAAAATAAACTGAAAACTTCACACACAGCTGAGCATCCTCAGAGATCAATCTGCAACATGCACACTCAAACTTGACTGTTGTTTTCACTTGTTACAGCAGATCCATGGTTATACCTCTCATAGGTTCACTTCGTTTCGCCTGAGATTCAGACGAATGTTCGTTTCTGTTTCAGTGATTCATGATAAACTGGTTTTTTGTCACGTCTCGAAACATTAAAATGTTCCTGACTGTGAAGATTTTTCATCTTTTAAGTACTCCGACAAAAAAAGATAGTAAGATGAGCATTAGACTCTCATATTTAGCAGATATTTGTCTATATGTTCTACAAATATCTGCTAAATAAGTGTGACTGTGACAGTGATAAAGAAATAACGAACTCCTCCAGTAGTCTCTTTATTCTGACTGCTGTGTTTGTGCATCTGCACAGTTAAACTGTGCCTCTGTCTCTTTGTGTCTACAGTTTCTTGTATAACTGCCCTTCACTCCTTCACACACACACTTCCACACACACTCTCAATCTTTCACTCTTTCTTCTCGTCATTTTCACCGTTCCCACACCTTAAAGCGGAATGGAGAAGAGGTGGAGAAAGAGAGGATAGGAAAGGCCGAGACAGAGAATAAAAGGAGGGGTAAACCGGTTCAGCAGGTAGAGGCCTAACCTAGGCTCTCTCCGGCTTGTTGTCACCGTTATTTCTCCCGCGCATGCGCGCTGCTGCCTGTTTCCTGCTTTTAAATGAGTACCTGTGCAGCTCTCTGACCCACCTCTATCGACACTTGTGTATGTGTGTGTGCGTGCGACCAGGAATATCTGCGTTTTTTTCTCCCTCCCAGCCCCGCTCCCTCACCTAGTGACGCCACACTCCCGTTATTTCAGGGCGCTGTGGGCGATATCTGTCTGTACCTGACCTGGTAGCTCACCTGAGCGGACTCACCTGTCCCGACGCCGAAAAGACTTTTGTTTAGAGCTCGAAAACAAATCTGGTAGAGAGGAAAGGTGTGCTGGAAGGAGGTGAAAAAGCGGGACGAGGCTTGCGAAACGAGAAGAAAGGTGCGAAGAGGAGGAAGAAGGAGAAGAGGGGACCGACCTTCCAGTTTTTCCTCTCGGTTTCCTGCTTTTTTTTTTGGTCACTTTTAACGTGACTTTACGTCGCCACAGCGGCTTTCCCTGCACATCGCTTTCTCTCAAAGGGACTTTGTGTTGACTGAGCATGCCGAGGGCCTTTCTGGTTAAAAAGGCGAACGTTTCGCCGGGAAAGCGGAACTGGAGTGAACTCCCCGATCATGAACGAGGGGACGTCTACATCCCAGGTGAGTCCACTGCCGTGATGAGCCATTTTTGTTGTTGTTTAAAAAGCAAAAGAAATGTTGGCGATAGCGTGTACGGGCTCGTTTTCGGGCGCCTTTACGCACGGATTTGTGGATTTTTGTTATTTGTTTGTTTGTTTGTTTGCGCGGTTTGCAATCCAGCGGGTATACCGATGTGACAGGTGGCGGGGGAAGGGGTGTCCGGCGGTGATTGTAACGGGGCCACGGAATAACGGGAAACAGCAGCGGCCCGCCGTGCTCGGAGAAAGTAGTTCCTGTTTTGTGGGGTGTCAGAGCTGTGCTCTTCTTACTTTAGATAACCTTTTATGTTAAACTTATTTCATTTTAATGAAAATGTTAAAAACCATTCCTCGTTTTTCGTGTTTTTGATGATTCACATATAAACAATTTGAGCACAGTGTCACAAAAGCAAACAGTGACAGGACTAATGTGTTCTTACACCAACTCCAGTGTTGTGGCCTATAAGCGATCGCAAAGGCCCGGTGTTTGTTTTTTGTTTTTTCATATCGACCTTCAACCCCTGATTGTTCTTCCTTGTACAGCATAGCACCGGCCTGACTTATGAAGCACAAATAACGACCTATTAATCGGCTTCTGATTAGTCATTCAGCACAGTCCAATTAATAAACACTTGAATTCAAATCTCTTCATTTTCTTAGTTTTAAACGATGAGATGATGTTTTACACCTTTAATTTTTCGTTTGTTTGTTTTTTGTTTTTATTGTATCTACACGTGTTGGTCTTACTTTTTTTTTTTTTTAAAGAAACTAAACACATCAGCTTTCCTGACCTGCACAATGATTTTCATACTTTTTCACTGAGCTGGGTGTCCAAGTTTGATTCTTTGAATGCGTCACTTTACATTTAAATGACACGTTGAGGTCCCAAATGACTCCTTCTGCCCCCTCCGCATCCCCCCAGTTTTCGTGAAAACAATCCCCATTGTTGCCATCGGCGGAGTTTTTATTGTAAGACCCCGCCGGTATCAGATAACAAGTAACGGACTACACCCTAAACGTCTCTCTCGCTCTCCTTTCTCTCTTTTCCCTCCCCCCTCTTTCGTTCCCTCTCTCTCTCTCTGTCTCTCTCTCCCTGTGTGTGTGTGTGTGTGTCCTTTTTCTGTCCTCATCCCATCACCGTTAACTTTTAATCATTGACTTTTACATCCTCTTGGGGTGTTTGCAACCGGAACACTTGGATGAACTGAACCAGGATACGCTTCAAACGGTTTTTACCCAAACAAGATCGATAAAAAGAAAAAAAGGAAAAGAGGAAAAACTCACGCTCACATAGGATGTAACCACCTAAATAAAAGCGCGCGGGCATTTTGGGTTTGATTCAGGCCTTATGTGAAGCTTTCGTGAGAAGAGCAAACATGATTTCTCTCTGCAGTTATTTCCACCTTCCCCTTCCCCACTCACACACAAAAGGAATCTGCCGTGTAATGTCTTTATTCAGGTTATTTCTCAACATCCACGAGCCAAAGAAACGTCGCAGAAAGTTTCAGCAACTACTTTTCCAGGAAAAACCTTAAGATGAAACCTGAACGTCAGTGCGTAATTGTGCCGCGTACTGTTAACGCTTTGCCAAGCCCAGCAACGGTCTCAGCTAAATCTTCTGGTATGTGCCGTTACTTGATGTACCTGCCCGGCGTGTATGAGAGACGCACGCACAAAAACCTAATAACAAGCTGACACACTCAGATGTGATAATTGTCTTCAGTAATCTGCGTGTTGAATAATTCTGTGACACGCCACATGCCATGGCTTTGGACACTTTTGTGTGTGTGTGTGTGTGTGTGTGTGTGTGTGTGTGTGTGTGTGTGTGTGTGTGTGTGTGTGTGTGTGGGCGCGCGCAAGGGTTTATTTTTATCCACAAACATGTGCCGGGGCCTGTTTCTGATGGGTCATCAGTCTGAAATCAACCTTTGTTTCGAGTCTGTATCATCCCTCCTCCATCTTCCAGACACACATTGAACCACTGCGTGTGAAAAAGGCAACAGAGAAAAAAACATATTCCTAAATAGAAATTAAAGATATTTCGCAATTTTAATCTCCCAGTGGCTATTGAAACGAAAGCTAATTTAGACAGTACGTCATAATAACTGCCCTTGCAAAGACTGCTGGTGTTTCAGCATCACTGCCAAGTAGGTATACTTTCTTCTTAACTTTTACATAAATTAAAATACTACTGAGTACCGCTGTTAACATGCGCAGGTATTTGCTGCCTATGCGCTGATTCTGAACTTGTGCGCCGGTCGGTACCAGTGTTTGAAATAAAAGTTTATTCCCTCCTTATACTGGTGGCAGAGAAAAGAAACAAATCTTCAATATACATAAATAGATGCTTAAAAGTGTTTGGGTCCAGATGTAAGGACCAGATGGTTCACTGGAGAAAATCAACTTGCATCTCATCAGTATCCGCCATGAAACTCATCAAACCCATACAGCGTTGATTTCAAGCGCAGTAGACGAAACATCCCTTTTTTTATTCAAATAAAAGTTGTAATTGAAAATATATCGAGAGGTCATTTAAGTGTTTTACATTTTGAAAGAAATTTAAAAAGTAAGAAAACTGAAGTAAAACTGAAAAAGAGGGGAAAAGAATGAAAAATGGAAATGAAAAAATCTTCTCCTACACGCCGCTTTTCTCTAATAATAATATTATTAATTATTAATTATTAATTATAATAAACCGTAAAAATTAGCTTATAGCATACTTAGTTTTTGAATAAGTCTATGTATCATTATGCCTTATTTTTCTGTTACACTCAGAGGTCACATATAATCTAATTATTACTTTCCAAATGTATATAACTTAGCTTTTATCTATAAAGCTAAATAATATTCTTCTTTTTGAGGTTATATTATAACACAAAAGTTTTGTTGTTGTCGTGTTGACTTCATTCTGTAGTTTTAGCAGACGTTAGTTTCACCTTTACACAGACGGGCTCATGTATGCACACACAAGAAAGATGTTGCGAAAAACGACTAAACGTGTTCCCCAGAATCTCAGAGCAGTCCAGGAGGAGCTGATGTCTTGTTTTGTTTGGGGGGTTTGTTGCATTGCACCAATAGTTTCCACTATCTGCTCAATGTCAAGGTTAATGTTTATTGGATGGAAGGAAATGTAACGGACCCTATGGACAGCCTGCTGCTGCAGGCAATACGCCTTAAGCAAACACACACACACACACACACACACACCCTCTGTTTGATCAAGTTATCTACTGATTGTTGACTCTTTCTACCAGCTGAGCGATGTTAAATGAATAAAAGAAAAATATTACAGAGCATTTAAAGCAGCACCACTCCTCCTCCTTTACTTGCTCATGGAGTAGAAGCCTTGAGTTGTTTTAACCCTCCACGTTGCCCTTTAACTACCACACACACACACACACACACACACACACACACACACACACACACACACACACACACACACACACACACACACACCTCATTCATTGGTCAGGGGGGCAGGAGAGGTGAACAAACAATACAAGATGAGATTAAATGTCCAGCCAGCAGCAATCACCACAGAAACTATCAGCACTCAGGAGTAATTAAGAAGGATTTGAAAACGTGGTAAAGAAGTACAGTGAAAATTTCTGATCATCTCGGCGGCTTTTAATCATAGGATTAGGCTCTCGGTGGCAGATAGCACACGTTTTGTGTCACACACCAGAAACAGGTTCAAAAAGTTTTAAACTGCAGATGAAACTAAATGTGGAGATCAAGTTCCTCATGGAGATAATTTGATTAACAGATTTGTTCATGAAATGTGAAATGCTAATGTTGAAGATGCGAGTCTTTCAGGCACTGAAGCGAGGATACAGTCATGGTACAGACATGTAGTGACTTAAAAACAAAAGATCTCTCATTTTAAAAGTCATAAAGTCTCTCTAAGAACTTTTATCATTAAACCTCATTTATAGGAAAATGATTGGCCAATAAGTTTGTTAATCATTACTGACTTTATAAGGATCTATAAGCAATAAACTCAGATCATTGCCACTTCTTTCTTTGAAATGTGAGGCTTCACTACCTTTGTAAATGATTGTAAATATAAACTCTTTAAACTTTTAAGAGTTTATTGTTCAATTTTTTTCAACAAGAGCATTTTTCAAAATGCTGTTTATACACCAAAAACATCAAAATAAGTCCATTAACCATTTCATTCACTGACAAAGTTGTGAATATTCCACAGCTGGATTGATCACTTGCTATAGACAGTGATTATGTCCAGCGACATTTCATTTTTTTCTTAAATTCCTCTAAGCCCTCAGTCACACAGGCTGGCAGATCAGCCTGACAGCCCTTTGGAACTACTGAATAATTAGTATTCCCACACTGGTTGCAAGTGGTTGCTGGGAAATAACTTGTTATCAACATCCTGGTCACCAGTTGGCCACAACCTGGCAACTAGAGTTCACCAAGGAAAAATTTGTATTCCCAAAGGTCTCTAGCAGCATGCCTGTAGTTTGCATGTAAGATGCCAACTTGTCTGCAAACACTTGCCAACTGCTCACAGAGTAGTAGTGAAACTATGAAGACTGTAACAAACTGGAAATGAAGAAAATTCTCTTCAAGTAAAAAAGTTCTGCCTTTGACACATGTTGGTAGCAAACAGAGGCCGCAGCATTTACTCTGAAGGTGACCACTCTTCGTTTCTAGCTTGCGCTGCACTTTTTCAAGTTTTACAGGTTTCTCGGCGTTAGTTGACAAGTGTTTCCAGACTAGTAGAGACTTGTTGGTCACCAAAGCAATCAAAGAGGTTGTTGGTGCAGCAACGTCTTTACGACTGATTTTTATCTGGCAAGAGCCAGTTACCTCCAGTAACCAGTCTCCTACCAGTCGGGGGATTGCCGCAGCGACCTGTGGTTGCTGGGGATCACACGCCACCTGTCTCTAGGCCAGGGGTGGGGAATTCCAGGCCTCAAAAGCCGGTGTCCTGCAGGTTTTCGCTGTATCCTTGATCCAACTCAGCTGATTTAAATGGCTAAATTACCTCCTCAACATGTCTTGAAGTTCTCCTTGAGGCCTGGTAATGAACTAATCGTTTGATTCAGGTGTGTTGACCCGGGGTGATATCTAAAACCTGCAGGACACCAGCCCTCGAGGTCTGGAGTTCCCCACTCCTGCTCTAGACATTTGTGACTGAGGGTTTAAAACACTAGAAAATGCTCAGTGAGGCATCTTACTGATGGTCTGATGTCCAATGTGTTTCACAAATGTTTCTTCTATAAATAAATCCGACTTTCAACTATGAGTTTCACCAAGTTGCCCTCTCATCTAACTGTCACCTTTCAATGCACATACTGAAATTCAGCTGTTTGTACAAATAACCTGCAGAGCTGGTTTTGAATACATGATTGGAGGAGTCTCTTCTTGTGTGGAATGATCTCAGTGTGTGCCTTAGCTTGATCTATTTTAATCAGAATCGTAGGGAGAGCAGGGAGGTTAGTACTACAGCACTGAATGCGTTTGTTTAACCAAATAATGCTCAAGTCTTTCACCGGGTTTATTTTGAGCCGTTGGCCTGTTTGAGCCGTCACTGTAAACCCAACCCGGAGACCCACAGAGGCTCGAAGAGTGATATGTCTTCACCAGTTGTGGCGTTGATGTTGCATAGAGCTGTCACTGTTTCTCTCAGCGTTCCGTTAATCCGGCTGCTTCACAGACTGGCTTTATGTCTTCTCTTCATATAGCTCACTTCATTTGCATTTACATTTGGGTTTTATCTGATTGAGGCCCGACGGCACATTCAACTGATTCGTTGTCTCGGCTGAGCTCAGCCACGCCTGCCTTTGAGTAACACACACCCCTGCACACCTGCACGCCTCTCTGTGTTTTACTGTCAGTTGAATGGCTTGTCTCTGGTTCTTTCAGTGACGTTTTGTTGTGTTTTGCACAAATCATACATGCAGTTGGTTCAGTGTATGCACACACACACTCACACACACCCCTGCGGAGGTGGATTGTTTGAGGAAGGTAAAAAGCTGGTGCTGCAAGACTGTCTGGTCAAACAAGTAATGGTAATCTGTGTGTGTGTGTGTGTGTGTGTGTGTGGTGAGGGTGCAGAAGTCGTACTAAACAATAGGAAAAAAACCTGTGCACACCCACACACACAAACACAAGTACACACTCCTATTTAGCTGTGGTTCTTTGCTAATTGTGCAAATATAAAGCAGTGCAAGCCGACCGCTTGTTGTGAAATTCTGTACATTGGATTGAATTTGTCCTCATACGTGACTCTCTCACCCTCTGACCCCTTTTAAAGACATTTCTTGTCTTTTTTAACCTTTAGTTAAGCTTATAAGTTGTGTTTTGCAACAGTGGTAGAAAAAAAAAAAAATTTCAGATTAAGACTTTTTGGGTTATTGTCCATGCAAAAATGCATTTGCCTGTTTTTCTTTGTAACTTAGTAAAAGTTTAGTAGAAGCACACAATGTGAGCTTCTATGTGAGGTTTTATTTCGAATTATTAACATTTAAGAGACTTTCTGTATAAAAGAATAAAATATACAATCAAAGGCAAGTGGAATTAAATTTAACTGCTGTCTGTATGTCTTTAATAGGCTACAATTAATGTTAATGTAAGTAACATATCAATAATGAAATGACACAATAAAAGAGACAAAAGATAATCTGAGGAGAATTATGAAGCCAAGAAGAATCTGAAGTTTCTCCTCGGCTTTATTGCTAATTTCAGGTCAGTGCTGCTAAAAGGCCCCTGTAGTAATGTAACATCCATACACAGGGGATCATTTGGAAGCTGAATCACCGGAGTTTTCCCTCAGGAAATTTTGGAGGTGTCAAAGAAGGAAATTCAGACACGACACATGACACTTCCTCTTTCTCTTTCTCTCCTCTCTGCAGTCTCTGTCTTTCCTCTGTCCATCCTGACGATGGAGGTGGAGGCCAGCCCCGCTGAGACAACTCAGATGACCACGCCCCTCTGCCTCACCAAACACTCTACCATTGACACACAAACTCACCCAGAACTGCCCTCCAGCACGGTGCTCGGCAGACCCCAGAGCCCGGCGGGTTTACCAGAGGGGAGATCAGAGATCAAGAGGAGGCCGCAGGCCAGCTCCACGTACTTCCGAGCCAAAATAAAGGTAAGAACTGAGAGGGACAGAGCACAGCACAACGTGTCAAAATATTTTTGATTGAGTTTACAAGGTAGAATTTTGTGTTACTGTACAAGGTCTTAGACTGATTTATTATTATTTATGGATGGCATTGTGAATCATGTCTTTCTTTCCCATCTCAGGTAACTACAGGCGAGTTACCCCCAGATCCAGCTCCCCTTGCTCTGGCTCTTCCTCTCATTCCCACTCCGCAACCATTAGCTGCACTTCCTCCTGCACCGACCCCACCCCCCCCAGAGCCGGTCCCAATGGTGACCAGATCCACGGGTCAAAGTCAAAGTGGGTCGATGGGAGCGTTCGTGTGCCAGGTTCGTTTCCCTTTTTTTTTTTTTTTTTTTTTGTGCGTTATGATCGTAGAACCTGAAATACACATTTCAGCTTTATTACTTTTGTAAAACTAAATGATGTGTAGAAACACTGCCATCATAGCTGCCAAATGCAACCTAATTTTATCTCAAACACCCACTGCATTAAAAAACCCTATAAATTGTGTTATTATATATTAATTACATATATAAGATAAGACGTGGTTAGAGACGTGTTACATAGGTGCAGTTTGCACAGAATGCCTCACACAAAGATAAACACTGACTGTAAACTTGGCTAATGTTTGTCCACAAGAAAAACGAAAGGTGGCTGAAGGTCGGCGAAGTGTGGAAGTGCCCTGACCTGATTGTCGTGTTGTTGCTTCATTTACAGGTTTGCCAGAAGGCTTTCCAGTACCAGCGGATGTTGAACAGACACATCAAGTGTCACAACGAGACAAAGAGACACCTGTGTAGCTTCTGCGGCAAAGGCTTCAACGACACCTTCGACCTCAAAAGACATGTGCGCACACATACAGGTAGCCACTCACTTTGTGTGTTTAGACCATAAAACAAGTGTACAAAACGTACACAATTAAAATTTTTAAAATGACCTAATAAGTGAATAATTTTTAAAAGTGCAAGTATATATTATATTATTTTTGGCATATTCAGACCTCCACACGTACACAGAGGTAACGGATGATGTTCCTTTCATTTTCCACACAGGCGTCCGTCCATACAAGTGCAACTTCTGCGACAAGGCCTTCACCCAGCGCTGCTCTCTGGAGTCCCACATGAAGAAGATCCACAGCGTCACCCTGAAGTACGCCTACAAGGAGCGACGCAACAAGCTGTACGTGTGCGAGGAGTGCGGCCACACGGCGGCAACTCAGGATGCGCTGCTCATCCATCTCCACTCACTTCACCCTGACAGCGCCCTGCTGAAGAGCAAGGCCGCGAGAAGAGTGGGAGAAAGAGACGGCGGGTCGGTCGGAGGATCCATTCCCGGTTCTCCGCAGGGAGCTGAAAGCGATGATACCACTGGATCGGCCGAGCAGTAAAGGGAGAAGATACAGAAGATACTCAGAAATTAACTCAGGGGGCATCGATGAAGGACTGTGTTGAGTGCAGAGGTGACTGTTTGAGCCAAGATGCATAGCCATGGGAGAAAGAAAGCTACTGATTGCACTGTATAGGTGTGCATATCTACGTTTGTGTGTGTGTGTGTGTGTGTGTGTGTGTGTGTGTATGTGTGTGTGTGTGTGTGTGTGTGTTTGGATTTGGGCATCTACTGTAAATAACTCAGTGGAATAATGCATTAAAGAAGATTAAGTTTGACTTTTACAAAAAGTTGTTGGGGTACTCTGTCTTGAGTAAAGTGCTCGAGTAGCGCAACATCAGAACTTTTAAATATAGGAAACCGTGTTTTGGAGTTGCTGCAGATCAAACTTGTTGCAACACACACCGCTGGTACTCTCCTCTGCTGATCAGGAGTACTCACAAAAACACGGTGCCGTTTAGGTGGTCGTGTATCAGGCCTTTCCCATAGACTGTATAGCAAAGATGGACATGGCCCCCTTTTTTTTTTTTTTTTTTTTTACTGTGTTCATAAAATGCTATGTTGAAGAATAATTGAAAGTGTTTACTAAGATCTCAGAAAAATGAGAAATGTTTTTTTGTGTTTTCATAGACTTCCGTGCATTCAGGCTTGTTTTGCAACCTGCCGGTCGTTTCAAAGACTGCAGGTGTCAGGGGTTTCACCAAATTCCAGCAACCTGATTTACGAGAAGACCGGTCCTAATGTTTTGGCTCATCTGTGCATTTACATGTGGCATTTTGATCTGCATGAGAATCGCTATCATAGATAGAATATTTTTACATATTTGTTTTCATGTGAATATTACCAGTGGGTTTATATGTACAGCAAGAAACTATGAAAATGTGCTTTTAAAAAAAACAAACAAACAAACATTTATCCATTAAAGGGACTAATATATTACGAGGATTTGTTTGGTCACAGTTTGTCCTTTACAGTAAGCCACACTGCAGATGCAAGCTAAACGAGGATTTGAGGTTAACTAAGTGACTTATAAGTAGCTGCCTGCTGGTACTGCCAAAGGAAGGGACTCCTGAGACAAAAGTACACTTACATAGTAATGAGGTCCTTGAGGTGTCTGTGAGTTTGAAAGCAGTGCCCTTGAAAATGTTTAGTACAGGAAATATATGTAAAATATATTGAAAAGCAGCCGTGATGAAGTAAAAGTAAATAAAGTAAGAAAGTAAAGCATCTTTATTGGCCCTGAGGGGAAACCTGCCAGGGGCAAAAGGTATGTTGCTTTACATACAGAACACGAGGACAAAATAAGAAATTAAATCACGTTGTTAAAAACAGGAGCATACCTCACAAAAATATGTTACCACTATAGCCTACATAAATCCTTATCAGCATATGCAAAACTGTATGAAGACATGAGGGGACACTAAATCAGTCATAGCTACTTTTCTCAAATGAAAATATGAAGCTGGAAATGAGCACATTAGTGCCCATTTAAAAATCCTGCTCGGTCTAAAAAAAATAAAACTGTTCTTCATGGTTTACATCCGTCAGGATTGAACATCATGGTAATTTAGCAGTTTTAATGATTCCTTTGAACTGCTCTTTTTCCAGGGCGGAAGGATTGTACATGTAATCTAATTACTCTAAAGGAACATGAATCGTGGGGAGAAGCTTGAACGCATTTTGGATTTTCTCCAATCCACACAAGGTCCAGAGTATAAATACAATCATTTAAATATTTAATAGATATAGTGCCGAATGTTCTACATTGTCTTTAAGTTTGACAAGGCCAAGGTGTGTTAACTCCTCTCCAATAATCATGTTTGACTACTACTGGTAGTTTCTCTTTGTCAGCTTTGTCAGCTGACTGACCAATGCTCATAACAATGGGAACGTCTAAAGAACCAAATGAGGATCTAAGAAGAAGAATTGTAGATTTACACACATTGGGAAAATCTCTTGTAGTCGTTTCTGAACAAATGCAGATTTAGAAATCATCAATTCATTTTTCCGAGATCTGGAAGAAGAACAAAGTTTTATGTTCAGACGAGACAAATATGGAGCTCTTTGCCCTCGCTGAATAACAGGTATGTTTATAGGTATAAAGGTGAGGCTGTAAACCTAAGAACACTGTACCAGCTGTGAAGCATGGTGGTAGCATCATGATCTGGGGCTGTTTTGCTGCTAGTTGTACTGGTACATACATGGGTGAACCGTGGACACAGTTGGGTATTCCAACAGGACAATGATCCCAAACACAGATTAAAACTGGTTTTGGAATGGATAAATTTAAGCTAATATTAAGCCCGACCTCAACCCTACTGAAAATATGTGGACTTCACTTCAAAAGCTGGGTCTGTCCCAGGAAACTTATCAATTCTGCCAAGAAAAGTGATCAAATATCAAGTTAGTATTATGACAGAAGCTTCCCACATAGCAAGCAGGTCTGGCCCGGATCTGGTATCAAGCCGGCACTGCTGACTGACTTCTGGCATGATAAGACGTATGTCATCCAGATAAGGGTCAGGCCTGGCATAGATGGCACTGTCTATGTGATGGCAGCCACACCTAGCCCAATTGTGGTTTGGTGTATGTGGCCCAGGCTCATAGAAAACAGGTCTTGCCCAGATCTGGCATCAAGCTAGCACTTCTGACTGACCGGTGTCATGGCAGGGTGTATGTCAGCCAGATGTGGGCCAGGTCTGGCAATGATGGCGCTATTTATGTTCCTATTTTCCTATTTTAGTTAGAAGACCCAAATGCCATGTTGCAATACTATACTGCTATGGTAGCCAACGTTTCAAATGCAGGTTTGACAGGTTTGTGAGTGTACACTTAATCCAAAACCTAGTGAGAGTTTGCTCAGGTTTACCAGTGGGTGGCTGTAGCTCAGGAGGTAGAACAGGTCACCTACTGATTGGAAGGTTAGTGGTTCGATTCCTGGCTCTTCCAGTCTGCATATCAAGAGTGTGAATATAGTTAGGAAGCACTCAGCTTAGAGAAAGCGTGGTGTGATTGGGTGAAGGTGGCATGTTGTATAGAGCACTTTGAGTAATCTGGGAGAGTAGAAAAGCGCTGTGTAAGATTCAGTCCATTCACTGTCTGAACAGAGTTTTGTTATGTTGCTTTTGCACTATTATGTTCTGGCACATGTTGTTATTACATGGCTTGATTAAGGTACACATTAGGCTGACACACATACTGCAAAGAATGACGGCCCTTTGGTGGCCCAGATCAGGTTTGCCAGAGGTAATCCACACACGGGCCAGCACAGGACTACCAGTGTGTCTGCAACTGGCCTTGTGCTGGCCCATGTGTGGGCCAAATCTGGCAAACCAGATCCGGACCATACCAATTTTGCTATGTGGGTTGATGATGGCTATCAAAAGCTTCTGGTTGACGCATAACTTGCTAAGGGACATTTAACCAGATATAAGTGGGGGTGTTTTGATCTGTGTCGATTAGAGAAAATTCAAAGCAGATTGCAACTTGTGCACCCAGTTCTTGTTTTTCAAAGTCATTTAATATGCTTTATGCTGTAAAATCATTCCACCCTGGAAAAAGAACAGTTCAAAGAAATCATTAAAAGCCCAAAATCACCACAAAGTTTGGGCCCATGATGATTGGATGTACATTTCTGACCACAGCTTTAGTTGCTATTACTGCTGCTGAGTTCTTGGTACAATTGACTGTTAAATCTTTAAGTCCATATTTCTACATAGGGCTGTGTGTTCAGTATCATTATATCCGCTCAAATATGAAGCAGTAAAGCCAATATTAAGTCTCATTGGTGGATTTTCTTGAGCTTCCTGTATAAATCCTCAAATAGCTTTATTATTCTGCCTTTCAGTCCACCCAGACCAACCCGTTCCAATACACCGCAAATGCTTCAGCAACAGCATTTCATTTCACACCACCGCCTTGTTTTGTTGCTGCTAGTCGCTAATTATGCTACCTTTCCCAAGTGTTTGGCTGTGTGTGTGCTAGAGAGAGGTAGAGGCTGTGGTTGGGAGGGTGAGGTCGGATTCCTGATCTCTGTCCGGTCTTGTTGGAGGATTCCAGGAGACTGCTTTCAGCCTCAGGATATGTGTAAAAAGACTCAGGTGACGACAAGATAACGGTCTTGAAAGTTAACTGAAACAGAAGTTTGAGAGTCATACAGTTGTTCACACCTTCCCTTTTCACACATTGTTAATGAATAATGTTCCACATAGCAGCACTATTGACATTTTCCTGTATCTATCTTTTTATGTGCTTTCTAAGACTGTTGAATTGTTTAGGTACATTAAAGTGTAAAGATATTTGTGTTGACCTGAAGATTAATGCTACTGACTTGTAGTAACTCCACATGGTTGACATTGTGGTTTTAGGAAATTTGTTTCTACCACTTCTGTTTGTATTGGTGTCAGAAGTTATTTGGGATGTAAAAAGAGCCTCTCAATGTTTGCCAGGCACTCTTCAAACATGAGTGTGAGCTTAGAGGTTAGTTTAGTTTAGCAAAGTTGAAATCTGTGCGAGGCTGAAAACCAGTCATAAATGGTTATGTCCTTTGAGCCAACAGGTGGAACTACATTAAAAACAATTACAAACAGATATTATTCAGCAGCGGAAATCACTACAAAGCCTCAGAAAGACTTCTAAAAACTATTGTCAGTGAAAACAGTTCAGTGCTGAATCCATTGATCTAAGTTAAATGTCCCTTTTAAGTATTCTTTTGGCTTTAAAGGCCACTACAGTCGATGATCTGCCTCCATTTCGCCCAATCCATAACATCCTCCTCTGTAACACCAAACTTTAACCTGCTGCTTGCGTCTTAACCTTTCCACCAGCTTCACTGTTACACCTGTCTCCCTCTCATTCAAACGAATGTATTAAGTCTTGCTTCTACTGACTTTCACTCCCCTTCTATCCAGTTTATACCTCCACCTCTCCAGCCTCTCTTCCACCTGCTCCCGACTCTCACTGCATGTCACAATGTACTCTGCAAACATCATCAGATGACACTCCTACCTCACCTGTCAGCCACTCCATCCCCACTGCAAGAAAGTAGTAATCCCACCCCCACCTTGAACCCATCTGTCTTGCTGTCCTCATGCATGTCCTGCACCACCCTCACATACTTCTCTGCCACTCCTGATTTCCTCATGCAGTGCCACAGTTCGTCTCTTGATACCCCATCATATGTTTTCTGTAAATCCACAAAGACACAGTGAAGCTCCTTCCAACCTTTTCTATACGTATCCATCAATACTTTCAAAGCAGGTATCACATCGGTGGTGCTCTTTCTCAGCATGAAGCCATACTGTTGCTCACTGATCGTCACTCGCTTCTTAGCCTTGCTTAACAACTCTTTCCCCCAGTTTCATGGTATGACTCATCAACTTTATCCTTCTGTAGTTAATACAGCTCGGCACATCACCCTGTGCTATAAAAATAGGTACCATTACACTTCTCATGCACTCTGTAGGTATTCTCTCATTCTCCAGAATTGTTGAACACTCTGGTTGAAAAGTCTCATAGACAATTTCATACATCTACCTCTTCAAAGGACAACAAAAACCAAGATGCTGAAACACTGCAGCATTCTCTGAAAACTGCTGTGGTCTAATTAATCAAAATCTGAAAATCTTTTCTGGGAATCATGACATCATCCCAGCTAAAGAAGAGACAGATCATGTGACCTGTTATCAGTGAACAATTCAAAAGTATCTCTGATGGTACGACAGTACATAAGTGCACCCGTCTGAAGTGCTGCACATTTTTGAGTATATGTGCTAACGTCTACACATCTTTTTCAAAGGAGAGCTTTACATATTTCAGTAAGACAACATCAAATTATTTGGCGTGTGATGTATGCTGGAAGGCTCTGTGGAAACATGCATCCACTGAATACATCTGGATAATTCTGAAACAAAGGAGTCCACAAACCATTTCAGACAGCTGGAGACCAGCAATTCTTTTTTCTTTTTCTTTTTAAATTAGTATCATATTTTTATAAAGGTAAAAAATGTCTCTGTGTTGCCTTTAGTTATTAAATATAAGGTTGGATTTTAAAATAAGTTTTTTCAGATTACAGGTTTATTATATCACTATTATACTATTATTGCCTCCTTTGCCGCTAGAGGCCACTCGTCACATTAGGAACCTTTGGGGCTTCCGTCCCTTTTGTGTCACGTGACATATGTCAACAAGGAAGTGGGCTGTGTCTTTGAATACAAGGCGCCAGTAGCCGTTCCTAGTCAACAAGTGAAAGGTAATCAGCATTATAGGACATCCACACAACTTCTCTTTACATTTCTGTCTGATCTAACTGTCTGTACACACGTCTTTGAACCCGCAGAGCTCCCGTAGCTTGTTTGAAAAACTTTATTTGGGGTTGACTTTATCTTACACAGGCTAAATCGATTCCTGCTTTTCCCGACAGATCCCGAGGGATGCCCGCCACCGAGCCGGTCCGGTTGGGTCGGAAACGCGCCCTGCCCTCGTGCCCGAACCCGCTGTTCCTCAAGTGGCTCACCGAGCTCCGGGACGAGGCGAAGGAGAAAGGACTAAAGATCCAATACACCTACCACAAGGTACAGAGGATGTAGCGGTTAGCAGGGGTTAGCACTCTCGCCTTAAAGCAAGAGGGATCCTAGTTGGCTTCTGGGTGGATGCCTACCCCAGCTATCACTGGGTACATCCTGGGCCGACAATCCACCACAGGGCTAACACACAGACACAGGCACACCCAAGATCAATTTAGAAACACCAGTTAATCTGAAATGCATGCATGGACTGTGGGAGGATGCTGGAGTACCCAGAGAGAAGCATGCAGGCACAGACGACATATAAAGAGGCTCTAACTGGCTGGCAAGTTCAAACCATAAACCTTCTTGCTGTGAGGTGCACAAACCACCACTGTGGACAAATATAACAAATAAAATCCTTCCATGTGTCTACAAGCTTTCCGTTTTTGATGGACAATGTGGAATTAAAAGGGATATAAATCACCAGGGAAGCAGAAATGGCTAATTTCTATTTATTTTTGTGTGCTGCTGTCTTTTTTAAGGCCATCAACTCACTGAATAAATATCCACTGCCGCTCAAGAACGCCAAAGAGGCAAAGATCCTCCAAAACTTCGGAGACGGCATCTGTAAGATACTGGATGAAAAGCTGCAACGGTATTATAGAGAGAACGGTAAGAAGCAAACGCATGGGTGGATAAGATGATCCAAAACACACGCTAATATGTTTACAACACAGAACTAGACTAGATTTCACTGTATGTGTACTTGTGTGTTACTTTTCTTCACTGTTTCAATTCAGTTCTTTATACAGCATCAATTAACAACAGCCGCCGCTTCAATGCACCTTAAAAGTGATAGGGAGGAACAATCAGGCAATACCCTATGAGCAAGCACTTGGCAGCTGTGGTCAAGAAGAGCTCCCTTTTAACAGGAAGAAACCTCCGACAGAACCAGGGTCAGGAAAGGGCAGCCATCTGACATTAGCAACACAAAGAGACCAAGGACTAACTATGAGGGAGACGAGACAAAAGTTTCAGAAATGCAGTTGTGGCATTTAAAACATCAGAAGTGAAAAGAGAGGAGTGGAGAAAAAAGGCTCAGTGCATCATGGGAAGTCCCAGAGTAGCCTTTCTTTAGAAGTTTTTAGAAGCACTATTAAAGGACGATTCAGGGTCACCTGATCGAGCCCTAACTATTTGCTTTATCAAACAGGAAGGTTTTAAACCTAAACTAATAATTAGATAGGGTGTCTGTCTAATTAGAAGAGGGGTCTGAAAGCTGAAGGCTCTGCCTCCCATTCTACTTTTAAATCCTATCCTAGGAACCACAAGTAAGCCGGCAGTCTGAGAGAGAAGTGCTCTTTTCAGATATAATGGAGCCTGATCATTCTGGCTTTTGTATGTCCTCAATGATCAGGCAATCAAACAAAATGAGCTTGTGATTAAAAAGTAGAATTAAGAGCAAAACTGTAGAAAATCATACAAAAAATGCATCATTGCAAAGTTTGCTTTGCAAATCTGGAAGTTTGTATTCATGTAATTGTTGACTTCTCAATAAACTTATGTTGTGTTCAATGTCTGTAGTTTTGCATCAAATCATAAAACATTAAAGGAACAAATATTTAGTCTGTTTAAAGTAGAGGAAGTGAGCTTTTAATGGACGCTTAACCCCAGATCACTGAAAGCAGTTTTGTAACATTATCATTAATGTCAGGTATGTTTTACCCTGTAAAACAAACAAACATCAACATATATTGAGCTGAAAGAATACATGGCAAACTGAAGTAATCCTCTTTTATTTCTCACTATACAGCATCTCACTAAACAAAGAAGGTATCATGGTGGGACTCTGTAAAGAGATTCTGAGATTAGTAAAACTAGGGAGTTGTTAACAAAAAAGATAAATAAAAAAATAATCAGTGGAACTGGTAACGTGTTCTTTGGTCAGACCATTGCAGAGACGTGTGAGCCTTGTCGAGTGACCTCTAAATGATATTTACTCTGTGAAAATCACGTATCACAAACCAACCAGTTTACCCAGCTCCCGTGTCTTCACCTGTTCCTCTGCTCCAGGTGCTGACACTTCTATACACGCTCTCCCCAAAGGAGCGCCCCCTCCTGGCCGATCAGACAATAACATCATCCTGGCTCCATCCAAAAAGGTAAAGTTGGAAACAAAGAGGAGATTCATGGAAATAAATATTTTCCTTCACACCAATAAATGCGTTTTGTGATTACAGTAAAAGTAGAAGCATCAGAAACGACAACAAAAAAACCTCAGCCAGATATTTGCAGTATGAGGGGATGTTTCCATTGTCATTACAGTGTGTAACTATTTTTTCCTCATAGAAAAATGCTGCAGGTGATCAAGGAAAGGATGGAGGAGGAGATGGAGGGAGGAAGAAGAAGAGGGAGTATGTCCCCCAGAAGAGATCCGGGGGCTATGCTGTGCTGCTGACTCTTTACAAAGAAACTCAGGTAGATTTTTCGTCTTTCTTCCAACTACTGCAGCATCAGTCAGTGTTAAACCGGTGTTTCATTACCGCCGTGTGCTTTCTGTCTAGGTCCCTGGTAGTAAAGGTTACATGTTTAAGATGGAGCTGCAGGCAGAAGCTCAGCATCTCTGTGACAAATCGTTCACTGTGGTGAGTGCTTTCACTTCGATCTCATGTGTTCTTCATCCGTCTGCATGCACGCCGTCTTCTTGTGAAGTGTCCATCCTTCATTTTCTCTGTCTGCAGCCTGATTTAGGCAGTAAGTACACCGCCTGGAGCTCAGTCAGCACTCTGATCCAGAAGAACCTGGTGATAAAGACTCACAATCCTGCAAGGTACGGCTGCTTGAAGCGTGTCAGTGCTTTTACTGTAACCTCACGTCTTTTCTTTTAGTCTTGTAGAAGTCGGCTTATTTTCGTATTGAGTGTTTTAAGTGCAGCTAATTTAGGTAGTAAAATGTGTTTTTTAGAAATTAAGCTTTTGACTTATTTGGACAGGATTAGAATGAATGCATCAGAGGGACAGGCTGAAGTCTCAGGCTTGAAGACAAAGAGGTGGGGCTGAGATGGATAGTAGATGCTGAATGTGGAGCTGGCAGGCAGGAGGAAAGGTGGCCACAGAGGTGCTTCATGGATGTAGTGTAGGAGGACCTGCAGAGGGTTTTGGAGGAGGATGATAGGGTGAGGTGGAAGCAGATGATCTGCTTTGGTAAGAAGAAAAAGAATCGGTGTAATTTTGACTGAAATTAGGATCAACTTAGTAATCAGACTGTTAACAAATCAAATAATTTCTAGTCTCTCTCTTCTGCTGTATTTGACAAAGATGCTTCTTGGCTGGTTTTTGTTGTCGCACTTGCTGCTAAAACTTAACAGTTGTTGCTGTTTCAGCTCTACTTTATTTAAACTCTGCCAACGACCACAAAGATGTAATCCACCATGCAGTATTTTTTCTTTGCCTTTGTGCTTCTTTCAGGTATTCTCTGACAGAAGGAGGTCTGACTTTGGCCGAGCGACTGGCATCCGCAGAGCAGACGAACACAGACGGGGACAGAGAGGCGGTTAGGAGTGAGTTAGAGGCGACTGAGGAAGATGATCCCGTCGTAGACCTCACTGGTAGTGATGAAGATGAAGAAGAGAAGGAGGAGAACAGAATACAGTGAGTGGAAACTAAAAGATTGAATCCTCATCTCCTTATTTTTTTCCTGTTTTATTTCCCTCTTGGAATAAAGCATTCCTCTTCTTTTCACAGCCCTGCAGAGAGACAACCCACCGTCACTGAGGTTAGCTGCGACGTGGACGACGTGCGTTCATCGGGGAAACCACAGGATTCACAGACGACGATGACGACAAGCAGAAAGCCGAACGCAGAATGTCTCCTACCCGGAACGTATGAAATTATGCTCTGTGTTGACTTCATCGAGACCACTGGGTAAGAGATCTGCCTTCTAACATGTAAGAAACACGCTACTGATGTTACTGATGAATTTAAATATATTAAAAGCCGTGTACGTATAAATATGTGTATTAATATCAGCAGTATTTATCACAGTCATTCACATTTACTGACCTAACTGTTGTTACTGTGTTCTCATGCGATAACTGCTCTTACAACCATGTTGTGCTCCATTCAGTCCTCGAGGTTTCTTCCTGTTAAAAGGGAGTTCTTCTTCCCACTGTCGCCATGTGGTTTCTCATAGGGGATCGTCTGATTGTTGGGTTTTCACCGTATTATTGTAGGATCTTTATCTTACCATGTGAAGCACCTCAATAAATAAAATTGAATTGTGTATGTATTTATTTGTTATGTAGTGGGAGTCACCATCGTAAGCAGGAGCTGGTGAAAGAGCTTCAGAGAAATGGAGTCAACTTTGACATCAGGAAACTAAACGTCGGGGACTTCCTGTGGGTGGCTCGGGAAAAGGTGGCACCTGTTGCAGGTAACACATACAGGAGGAGAGAGTGGGAGTGTTGATGTTTGATGGGAGGGATCCCGCGCCACGCCTGTTTAACTTACAGGGAGGATTGTTCTGTCTCAGGTCAGTTGCGAGCGCCTGTAGGCAGGGAGCTGGTCCTTGACTACATAGTGGAGAGGAAGAGGATGGACGACCTGTGCGGCAGCATCATCGACGGACGCTTCAGGGAACAGAAGGTCGGTGTGCAGCCCGGTTTTATCCAATACAGTTATTAATCGGTGAGGTGGCACGCCGCCTTCAAAATTACAGGTGATGATTTGTGCTTTTTACAAGCAAGATGAACCCAAACTGAGTTCAATTTATATGAGTATGAACTGGAAAACATAAAGTAGTGACATCATCAGAACCCGGTGCTTGTTCCTCGTCTCGCGTCGGCCTGCAGCACCTCCTGCTTTTGTTCATTCGTCTGTTTTCTTCCCTCCGTCAGTTCCGACTGAAGAGGTGCGGTCTTCATAAACCCATCTATTTAGTGGAGGAGTGTGGATCAGCTGCTTCTCACCTGAGCTTGCCTGAAACTACACTGCAGCAGGCCATAGTCAACACACAGGTAGAGTGCACACGTGGGGCCACATGGGTCACTCTCAAACTGAAACAAATGTTGTGGTGTCCTGCTGGACGCAGCCATCAGAAGATGGTACGCTGTGGCACCTGTGTAGCATCTCTACCATACTAAGGAGCCGAAATTGTGCCAAGAAAATATCCCCACACCCTTACATCATCAGCCCGAAACTTTGGCGAGAAAGATCCATGCTTTCCTGTTGTTTACTTTAAATTTTTATCTTTCCATCAGAAAGTTGCAGCAGAAATTGAGACGCGTCAGACCAGTCGAGCAGGTGTAGCTAGTGAGGCGACCAGTGACAGTAGATTTATATTTTGTCTAATTTTTGTTTCCTTGCCGATATTTGAGTTTCATTAATTTTCTTTTACCATTCGTATCATGATTAGATGTAATCACAGCATTGCTCGTCTGGCTCTGAGCTATTAATGACCAGCGCCATAACAAATAAACACACAAAACACACAACATAGTTATTTTCTAACCTCGACTTTTAACTAAAAATTAACCATGTTTAATGTGTATGGTATTTACATAGTGTGTGTGTGTGTGTGTGTGTGTGTGTGTGTGTGTGTGTGTGTGTGTGTGTGTGTTAGGTGGTTGACGGTTTCTTTGTGAAGAGAGTGCAGGATGTGAGGGAGTCGGCGGCGTACCTCACCATCATGACACGATTCCTGACTAAACTGTACCAGGTAAACACAAAAAGATACATGTTCCAATTTTACATTGTGGAGTTATGTAAGGGCGACATGAGAGAGCCCAATATTTTAATCTCGGCTTCACACAGCTGAACACTCAAGGCGTGAAAACTCTAACACACTGGGTGTGAGTGGAGCCACCTAGTGGTGCTTCCCCCTCCCAACACCCAGTGGGGTCTCCTATTAGTCCAGGACCCTGGGCTTAAGCAAACGGCTGAACCTGGGAGGCAGAGAACTGGTAGAGGAAGCTCTGTCCTGAGAATGAGGCTGGTGTGGGCGGTCAGGAAAGGCTGAAGAAAACTCGAGCTCTGTCGGTTGAGCGGCGCTCTTAGGGGGAAAACCCTTAACCCTGTGGAAGGTGGGCGGCTGTGGCGGGGGACCTGGGCTGTCACTACTTGATTGTCCGCAATAATGTGTGCGGGTTTAAGTGTATCAACACATATAGTCTCCCTATGTCGAGTCTCAGACGCATGGTGTCCTGTGGGCATCATGCCTGACGAAAACAAACTTTCTAAAGTTTCTGAAGTCTTTTGGGCAAAGGTGCACCAGACCAGGAGCACGAAGCAAGTCCACTTGAATCAAAGCACTGGGGTGGGGGCACCAAGATCCTCCTTAACTGCAGAGTGCAGCCCCAGCAAAAGCCCACTAGAGGTGGTCCAACCCAGTTGCCATCTGTTAGAGAAGCATGGAGCACAGCCTTAAGCGACCTGTGAAACTGCTCGCACATCCTGTTAGCTTGTGGGTCATCTGCAGTGGTGCGGTGGATCCTGACCCCCCCCGTCAGTCATGGCAGACTAAAGCTCTGTAATGAACTGAAACGCGAAACCCAATTTGTCAAAAATGGCCTGGACACCACCGCCGCAGTTGTGGATGGCAAGGGGACCACCTCTGGCCACTGGGTGGTGCAGTCAACCACAGTCAAAAGGTGCATGAAACCTTGCAACTGTTTCATCCTCGTTTCCCACTGTGTCGATGTTGGTAAGATTTACATCTGAATATATGCTGTCACATTGAGATTAGGCAGCACCAGTTTCCACCTGTGCACACGTCTCTACTGCATGACAACACTTGTTAATTGAGCCATAAGGATCATTTTACTGTTAACATAACATAAAATCAGCCTTAAATCTTTCTTAACTGTAACTTTTGCTTTTTTCCTGTTTAAACCTTTTTCAGAACCGAACGCTGATCTGTCGCTCCAGAGAGCTGGAGGGCGATGGAGGCAGTGACGAAGAGGAGAGAGGGCTCCCCTCCTGCTCCCTTATGTCTTTTGCAGAGTTCAACCACGGTGCAGTCAAAAACAAGGTGTGAATCTGCTTCAAAAGCCTGAATTAAACTGGTTGTCTTGGTGATCATCTCTAATCCTGGCTTCACTCTTTCTTCCCCTGTAGTGTCAGACGGTGAGAGAAGTGTTTGCCAGACAGCTGATGCAGATCAGCGGATTGTCTGGAGACAAAGCAGCTGCTATACTGGAACACTACAGCACGCCACACAGGTAGCTGGTAGTACAGCATACTGCATACTCCACAGCTCACCGGGGTTCCTGATTTGCTTATCTTAAGTTAACAGCCAAGAGAGAGACGAAAATAAAGACAAGGAGGGATTATGATCTCCAATAGTTACAGTTCCTTATCTATTGTTGCTGCCTGTTAGATTAGGGCTATTTCCTCCTGTGCGTCATAAAGAAGTGTACAATCAAATCAACAAGCAGCTTTAATCCGTTAACATTTTAAATGATGGCCAGTGTGGTCGTCTGCCACCAGGTGGAGCTGTTGTGGAAAATTCTGTTAATTTGTTTGTTATTAGTTATTTTGAACGTAAAAGAACGAAATCATGGATACAAGCGGCAGAAATGAGCTTTCTCCAAAGGGTGGCTGGGCTTTCTCTTAGAGATGGGGTGAGGAGTTCAGTCATTTGGGAAGGGCTCAGAACGGGTGGACGGATGGATGATCTATTGTTTTGTTATCATTTCAAGTTTAAATTTTTGTTGAGGTAGTTGCCACATTTTAATAATACGTCTTTTGCATTAATGCATTTTCATATCATATCGTTTAGTGTGTGGCTTGTTTTTCTTCTTCTTTGTCTGGAGTGTATTGTGCACATCTGTAATCGGCACAGATTTAATTGCTCTCTGATCAGCAGGCAGCTTGTTCCAAAAAAACACACTAACTGAAGGCACCCTCAGGATATGTGGATCTGATTGCAGGAATATTTAAAAGATCTGCACCTGATGTTTAAAAAAAATCAGTATGGCAGTAGGTCATTAGATGCTGACTGAATAGCATGGCCCCAGAACAAAATAACTAAATATGTCAGAGCAGTCACGCTGTGTCTCCATACTAATGTAAGATATGAAGGATTATTTATTAAATCTTTGTCTTTTCTGTCATTTTCAGTCTTCTGACAGCATATGAACAGTGCACAAGTGAAGCAGAGAAAGAGAAACTCCTCTCCTCGATCCGATACGGGAAGCTCAAAAGGTTTGTAAATACAGTTTCACATTTTTTCCTGGCTTCTTCCAGTGGTGTTTGTAGTATTTGAGTGTGACCAGAGATGCCAGGTCTGAGGAAGGGGCTCGTAGGCAGAAATATGGCTGTGGAAGGAGTTTGGAAAGGCAATGGAATAAAACTTTTTGTCAGTCTTGAAGTGATTCTGACAGACACGTCAGGAAGGGAAAGAAGCTTCCTGCCCATGCTGTGGTATAGTGGATGTGATACAAAGTGCCCTTTGACTGGAGTGGCGTTCCCCCTTTTTGAAGAAAGGGGACCGGAGGGTGTGTTGAGGAAGATCAGCTTTGATGGAAGGTCTGTGGCAGGGTGCTGGATCGACTAGTTCAACCTCAGCTTCAAGAAAAATAATGTGGCTTAAATTCAGAGCCAGTCTGCATCTGGTTTGCAGACGTGGAGAAGACATTTGACCTCTCACGGTACAAGTATAGAATATCTGACTTTCTGATCCTTGTACAAGTGTGATAAGAGCTTTGTTCAGATTGCCGGCAATAAGTTGGACTTGTTCATGGTGGACACACTGGAGAGAATATTAATACGCAACTGGATTAGCATGGCTGTGGAGAGAAAGGTAGCGATGGAAGAATTACAAGAGAGGTTTAATCAGTGTCATGAACTTCCAGTGTTGATACTTTGACCACCACAAACCACTACAGTACCTTGAGTGTGTGTGTGTGTGTGTGTGTGTGTGTGTGTGTGTGTGTGTGTGTGTGAATGCTTCATGCTTTCTCCTGTTGGCTTGTTTTTCAGGAACCTGGGTCCAGCTTTGAGCAGAACAGTTTATCACCTCTACTGTACACAAGGAGCTCTGACATGAAGGCGGCCCTGGAGGTGGTCCCAAAGTATACTCAACAATGTGAATTATACAGTCATTAACTTTTAGGTCCTCCTTTACTTGAACAGCATCATTTTGAGTATGATTATGTAAAAGTGTATATAAAAGTCAAGACACTGCTATATTTTGATATTAATAAAAGATTCCTGTTTGAAGAAGTTCACACGGCCCATTAGTGCACAAATAAAGTTTATTTTAAATAACTTTTTCTAGTCAGAATCCAAATCCAGTGCCCAGACGCTGAAGTCTTAAAGCTGTAAGCCAGCTTGCACCTTTCCAGCTTGTCCAGCGTTACTGCTCATTCGTGCACACTTATGGGAGTGGAGCCTTGTACCCAGGAGGTCTTCAGGAGCTGCTATTACCTGATAAGAGCTTTTAACACATCAAACATGAAGAGCCAAAGTTTAACCTTGATTTGAAAACTGCATTTCTGAGCATGGTAAGTATTAGATTGCTACACGGCCACAGGTTTTATCGATGAGTTTACTCGCTGCTGGTGAAATTAAACTATTAAAACTCAAATTTTTCTACAGCTGTCTAATATGGGCGATGAGGTCTTTTTTTCCTTATCGTCTTTACCTTGTTGCTTTGAATTCGCGCTATTTAAATGAAATTAAATGATTGAATTTCTTAAGGACGTAACTACGGATACCGCTCATCAACTCTATAGTTTTTTTAGGCCTGTTGCTTCTTTGGTCCTTCACTTACCAAGTTTTCTCAAATTTTTTTAAGGACACACCAATGCTGACACATGCTATGTCAACTAAGGGAATCAGCTTGGGAGTCAACATGTTGGTGCAAGAATACTTTTATTCCTGGTAAACTGTGTCCTCTTTACCATTTTTAATAGAGTCGACTAAAGAAATAAGGACAAATGTATTTTGTGATGGGCTGCTGGTGAAGATCCTAAAGATACTACTCTTTTTTTTTTTTTTTTTCCCTCCATGGACCTCCGGCCCAAAAACAAAACATGATGTGACATCGCTCTGTCTCGTGACAATGGAGTTTAATCCCAGAAAACATTGAATATCATATTTCAGTGTCAGACCCATAGAATCGATCTCTGACATTCACCCACTTTACAGAAAGAAGTCAATCAGTGATCCAAGAGGCAGAGACAGACTGCTGCATGCCGACTGAAGCACTGTTAGACCAGAGCGCAGCACGGGAACTGTTTGTGGCACGATCACAGTGAAGAATAATTCAGGGCTGGATTACTTTCTCAGTTTAATTCTGAAATAAATATACAGACAACAAAAACCCGGTATGTTTAGTGACACCTGACAATCCCCCAGCAATGACGAGAAGAAACTAATGGCAGCATAGAAGGGAGAGTTTAAAAAAAAAATAAAAAAATAAAAAAAAAAAAAAAAAAAAAAAAAAAAAAAAAAGAAGAGGGGAGGGCTCGCTGTCTTTATCTCCTGAACAGGTCAAGATTTTTATTTTCACGGTTAGACTTAATGTAGATATGTGTTAGCTTCTAAACTCTGCTCAACTCCTTACTTCTTCAATCAAAAACCCAAGCCGTCAGTTTAATGTTAAGGATGCTACATCACCTTAAAATTGCAGTCACACAGATTACATTCATAAGATTGGCTGTGCAATCTTTTCTACCATCCTCAATCAAAAATCAGGAGTGCATTTACGTTTACTTTTTTGCCCCCACCCACTCTCGTCAGCGCTATGGTCCCTAACTTGACAAGTTGTGTTATTTACAAAAACAAAAACTAAACAGGAATAGAAAAATCCAACGAGTCAAACTGGGTTCCTCCTGGAACATAGTAACAAAGTGCTATTTCCTTTTCTTTTTAAAGAAAAGATGCTTTTTTTCTTCAAGGGTAGTCTTAAAGCAATGCTTGCAGAGTGCACGAACGCTTTGGAAAACAAAACTTTACTCTTTCCTCCCGTTTGGGGTGGCTGAGAAAAAGTTCCCTCTTAGCCAAACTAATTCGTTTAAACAACTTGCATGTTTGGGGCAGAGTATTGGGGATCGTGTAGTTTTGCACAGCCCTACATATAAGCCCTGTGAATCTTTTCTCCAAATGTGCAATCAGAAAGCAGCCCAACAGCTGCTTCAATGCACTGACACACAAGTATTGCTCCAAGGCAGCCCTGAACAAAAAAGATAGAAACTTTTCCTCTGAGCCCCACACCCTTTTTTTTTTTTTTTTTTTTTACACCTAAATGATGAAGAGAGAATTGAAAGGACAGGGTTACATTGATCCCTGTATGGAGCCTCTCCAATGGTCCCCGTCACAAACCCAAAAAGTGTTGATTTTGTTTTTAACATCCTCTGAACATAAAGCAAAGATCTACAGCAGTTCAGAGCGAACATTTAAAGTCTACACGCATCCAGTTCTCACTGATGTCAGCATCATGTCACCCTGAAGTTTAGATCCAATAGAGTCTTGGATGTTTCCTCACCACAGATACAACTGGGAGTCAGCAACAACACTGTGGCTCCAGCGAGAGGTGAAAAACAAAGCTGTCCCTTCGTGGGTTCCATGATTTCACCCTTTAAAGGCAGCAAGTCAGGAGGACAGCGGGGATCTTGGATCCATCGCCGTTTTAGTTCAGGTGGATTGCCCGTGCTGGGCATGCTGATGCACAGTTCAGGGTGGGGGGGGACCAAAATCCTTCAGTGGAGAGTGGATTTAAAACAAAACAAAAGAAACAGTCTCTGAAGCGGTTTTGGCTTTTTTAGTTCGGCACCCACGACTGCTCATGCTTTGACCCGCCATTAGTCCGGCATGTCGATGCAGAGTTTGGGTGGCGGGACGAAGTATTTCCCGGGGCTCTGCGTGATCACCACGCCGGTCTTCTTGTGGAACATGGGGGCAATCTTTGGCGGCGGTTCAGGGACGGGCAGATCCTCGGCCGCCTCGGGGTCCTCACTACGTTGAAGGTCATAGGACACGTTGCCATACTCTCGCAGGAAGGGAAGGAGCTCCAGCAGAAAGTGGCAGAAGTCCTTCCGGATGCCGAACCACCCTGATCGGAAATAAGGACGGAGCAGAAGAGAGAAACAATGAAAAGCTTTTGATTTGCAGACAAAGTTTAATATTATTAAAATATGACCACATAAATAATTAAAAGGAAATTTACCCTCCTCTCATTTACTCTCAGGTCAATCAAAAAGTCAAAATATAATCTTTTCATTTATTTTTCCTCACATTTTACAGACCAAATGATTTACAGAACCAGCAGCTTCATAGAACATTATTTGCTGGAGTCCGAGAAATGACAAACATCGAAAGATAAAAGTTTTAATGAAGCTATATTAAGGGAAAGTTGTGGGATTTCTGAAACAACAGCAGCAGCAGGGACCACAAGTCCAGCTGCAGATACTCACAGTGGTTTCCTCCCTTTTGGCCGAAGGTGGTGGCCATGAGTGTGAGCAGGGAGAGCCACAGAGGGACGAACACGCACACGTAGCTCAGGCTGTTGTGACCGTCTAGCTTGTGCACCAGAAGGATCTGTAAAAACATGTGAATGTTATCAGACATCCTGCTGCTGGGAGGAAAAAACATGCATGTGTGCAGCGATTTTTGACTCTACCAACCAGACACCACAGGAGCGTCTGTCTTTATGGTCTAAGTGCCTGCGCTGAGCATGGTTCACAGCCCACTTTAGACTGTTCAACTGTGCCTTAGTTTGCAAGGCTTTTTATCCGCCATTCTCTCCAGCTCGCTTTACAATATATTTTAGTTTGTATTTATTAAAAACAAGAAAGATGAAAAGAAAGAAGACGAGCATGAGCCAAAGACTGTAACAGTCTAAGGAGCTTACAAAGAAAAGCGTCTGGACTTCTTTAAGTTGCTTGAAGACGTTTCACCTCTCATCCGAGAAGCTTTTTCAGTTCTGGGATCAAATGATGGAGAGTCCCAGATATAAACCTAGTGGGAGTTTCCCCCCCGAGAGGGACAAAAGGACCCCCTAATGATCCTCTACCTAATCACATAAGCCTAGATGTGAAAACGGGTGTGGGTCACAATCAGCCAGGGTTTCGGGTGAGCTCATTGTGAAACCTGGCCCCACCTTCCTGAGGTCAGATGGCCCAGGATGTGAGTGGGCGTTAAGGCGTCTGGGAAGGGAACTCAAAACTGGATTATAGATGGCAGAGAGTTGGTGTCGTAAACCCCCGCCTCTGTTCAAAGATGGTCGCTCACAGTGGACATAGATGGCTTCTTTCACTCCTCTTTCAAACCATCTGTCCTCTCTGTCCAAAATGTGAACGTTGGCATCCTTGAAAGAGTGACCTTTATCCTTAAGATGCAGATGGACTGCTGAGTCTTGGCCTTTACATTGGAGACCAAACAGCTAGCCATTTTAAACAACACGAGATGATGCAGACTTCACGCCTCACCTCAAATGTGAGAAGCGGTACGACGATAGTCATCCAGCTGATCGCCATGGTGATGTGAGTTCGCCGCTGCTCGGCGATGATGTCGATGGAGCGGAGAAAGAGGACTGACCAGATGATGTAGTAAAGGACAACAAGGCACAGGAAGGACATGAGGATCCACAGTGGGACACACACCACCTGCAGCACACAAACACAGGCAGGGTGTCATTAAAGCAAGTTCAAAGAGGGCTTCAGGACCAGCACAGATTGTGGTCACAATGGAAGCACAATAAGTGGCATGTTTTGTGTGCCTCACCAGCCAAGGCCAGTTGATGATCTTGTCCAGCTTCAGAGCGATGAAGATGAACTGCAGAATATTTACTGAACACAACACCTCCAGCTGAGGAGAGGAAGACAGGGAGAAACAATCAGGACAGAAGTTCAGGACTGTACTTTGATTAAACTGCCTATTCTGTTACACGCATCCTACATATGAACACTCTCAGTGGGATTTAAAGCCATGCAGAAAATGCAACAAAAACAACCAGTGTTGTTGGAGACCAAGAGTTACGCCGGCATTGGGAGAACATACAAACGCTTCACAGCTGGCCAAGACCTTCACACGTCATGAACACCTTCAACTCACAGAAAGCACTACCCTTAAGACCATTTCTTGCTTTTTCATACACGATGTTTAAAAAAGTGCAACTTTGCCTGAGTTGAGTCTGATAATGCAAGAACAGTATGCAGAAGACTTCAGACACGGATCAGGCTTTAATTCAAACAACTCTGACTAAAGATTGATGAATAAAACATTTGAGGATAACAAAAATACAAACCCCTCACTGTTGTATCTTTTGACACTGAATCTTGACAAACAGCTGGAAAAGTGTAGTTTTGTGATATTTTACGATCATAGTTTCTGAGTTTCCTCATAAAAATCAGACGCCTTACCTCAAGAGAGCGGTCGTGTCTAAACCCCCAGACGCACGCTGCTACGGAAACGGGTGACACAAAGAAGAGTGGCATGAAGACGAGAAGCCAGAAGTAGTTTCCTCTCGCTACCCGATCGCACACCAGCACCTCGAACATCAACAGCAGGACGTGGAGCCCCACCGCTATCAGCATGGCCTTGAACTCCACACACGTCTCCCCCTCAGCCCTGACAGAGGTCATCATAAAGGTTAAAACACTTCAGGTGCCCTGATCTCAGCATTCAAGCTGAACCTGGGCTGCTGCTATCACCATACTTAAACGTATGTTCCCAATCTTCTCCTAGATGAATTCATTAACATTCCCCAGGGTAATGGAAATGTCAACATCCTTATAGGGTGTACAAATCATTAATATTGGCAGTTACATTGAGCACCATGTGACAAACTTATGACTGTGTTCACATGCCACATTCGTTAAGCTATGAATTTTAACCATCAGCCCAAATTTTAATATTTGTAGTACAGACCAGCGACCGCTGATTATATCTGTCAAATGATCAAAGTAAGCCACCGATTTAAGTCTAAAACGAGACGACAACAATAAGAAGATGAAGTCTGGGTGAGCATCATCATATTTACATATTTATTTTGTCTAACAAATTCATCACTCTAAAAATCAGTACTGCTCTGGTAAATGTAACAGTATACAGTTGTTTACCTAACACCAATGCAAAGAGCTGTGCACAGTTCAGGGTCTGCTAGTTACTTTAAACCACAGACAGCAAGAATAGATGGACAGAGCTTCTCTCTGAGAAAGTGAAGCCGACCCTGCATTCTTTTCACTGTCCAGCAGGCAACAACTCCTCTGCTTGCAAAAAAACATTTCTGATGCTACAGGAGACTTTGGGAAAACTGCCCCGCTTCCCTCGCTCTGTTACCCCAGTAAACACTTCCATTATTTACTTTACAGATTCAATCACTACACTCAGGTCAGACTAAATAAAAAATGAATTGTAAAAATGACTACGAAAATAAAACAGAGCCTGAGGAAAAGCTTCACAAGGGGACTTCACTAAGCAATAGTGAACGTCTATCTTTTTACAGACAGTCTACACTCTAACTACCAATTCACATACAAGTGAGAGAGTCTAACCTGTACTGAGGGTTGTGGGCCCAGACTCCGGTGCCCACAGACGCCCCGATGATGACCAACAGCTTCCACAGCCATATTGGCGTAAACACAGCCCAGTAGCTCCACTGGATAACTCCATCCAGCCTCAAGGACAGCAACACGGAGAAAAGCAGCAGGCAAGAATAGATTAGGAACTTGCTGCAACAGAAGAGAGGAAAAATGAAAGACATGATGATGAAAAAAGATGCAGCTTTGCAGTTTTTATAGTTAAAGGCAAATATGGAAAGCTCATTTTCTCCCACTTGAAAATTTATTATAAGATGCTTAACAACTGTATTAGACAGGTTTATACCACAACTGCCATAACCCAATGGTAATTACAAAAATCCCTTTTAAAACTTTGTGTAATGGTTAACGCTTAGAGCAGAGGTGTCGAACTCCAGGCCTCGAGGGTCCTGCAGGTTTCAGATGTGTCCTTGATTCATCACAGCTGATTTAAATGGCTAAATTACCTCCTCAACATGTCCTGAAGTTCTCCAGAGGCCTGGTAATGAACTAATCATTTGATTCAGGTGTGTTGACCCAAGGTGATATCTAGAGCCTGCAGACTCTGGCCCTAGCGGCCTGGAGTCAGACACCCCTGCCTTAGAGCTTAGAATAGTTTTTGACAGATTTCTAAAACTTTGTTTTCTGACAGGTAGTTTGATAGATATGTTGAGTGCAGCATGTAGGGTATTGAGTCTTAGCTGTCAGCAATCATGTGGACAAACTTGCTCCAATTTAAGAAAAGCAGGCCAACATAAGAACAACTTTAACAAATACAATTTTGGTTACATTTTAGAACAGTATTTCTTGTGTACCCATACCTACTATATGTGCACAAATGCCAAATAACTTTATTTTAATCATTTTTTATTTTGTTTGTTTGTTTTTACCGAAAAGTGGCAATTGAAACAAAAGGAAACATGACATAACTAGAGCCACAATCCACTGTAGACAACACTAAATTGTCTTTAACTAGCAAATCATCGGTGGTAACAGCTAGCCTGCTAGCCGGGCCTTGGTTAGGTTTTAGTTAGCATTAGTTACTTTATTGAGAGGTATCCCTGTAGGTTAACCAGAAACCAGAGAACGTGATTTCCACACGCATAATGAGTCTGCTTTTTACTTTTTCTTTTCCAAACAGCAGAGAGACGATCTCACCGAACACTTAATCCATGCTAACTAGCTACGGTGCTAGCTGAGACGCAGCTACGTTACCTGGGGTTGAAGTCCTGAAAGAGCCCTCGTAAATTCATGGTGCACAAAACAATGCGATACTGGCTAACATTGGCTTCCCCTCGGTGTCCGCTCCTTCACCTCCTAATCCGAACGCTACACATAGTAATATCAACGGTAACTGAGCTTTATGCCTTGGCTTCATCACAACCTCTTTGCCATACCACCCTGTTTTGTTATTTTTTCTTAACGTTCCGCCGGAAATCATGTGATTTAATTTTATCGGCCGGATCATCGCCACCTAATGACCTGGAGGAAAAACTACAGAGACTAAACTAGTAATAGCATTACTGCTCTTTATACTATTACTAATTGTATTATTATTCAAGGTCTCTGCTAAAGTGATTTCCGGTATTTGTTTTTATGTAAGTTTTTTTTTCATCTAAGTTTCTTGAGGCTTCGTGTGCACACAGCCCCTCCCTGCTGGTCACAAATCTTGTCACTTAGTGACGCCCTCTTCTTTAAATAAATCCAATCAGACAGGAGACGTTTATGTAAAACTTTTGCAGTGTTTTCAAATGATGACACAGTGATTGTGGTCCTGAAAACTTTAGTCAGTCTTATTAAGAAATAATATATTTTTTTCCACTGTGCTTGGACTCAGTGAGTTTCCCCCTTTTTTTTTTTTTTTTTTTTTTCGTAATAACCCCTCCAGCTTCAGAAAAAAACACTTTCACATGGCACTGAGGAGGCAGGGGTGCACAAGTATCCGACAGCAAGCCTGTAAAGGTTTGGCTATATGCACCTCTATAGATGTTATCCATATATCAGGTGTTGATGCACCCAATTTGTTAGTAATATCAAGCCAGCACTAAAAAAATCTAACACTCTGCACACATGGCGCAATAAAAAAAATGTATTTTTTTATTTCGTGTAAGACTTACGAGATGTGAAAGATATTTTTTGGTTTTTTGTTTTAATTTTACACTGATTGGTAGCTTACATCAAATTGTCTATTTGATTTAATTATGTTCACCATAGAAATGTTAAATTATTTTGTTCAAATTAGAAGTTTCAATCTTGTAAATCTAACAACCACCCAATTTCATTTTTTTTGAGTGCAGATGTTTGATTAGTACACTCTGGAAAAAGCATGAAGATAAGTGCATTAACCCAGTGAAACATCAAAAATTTGTTTTACATTTTTGGTGATAATATATAATTTTTTTTCGTAACACTACAGATTTCTGACTTTTTTGTGTGAAAAAAGTTGTTAAAAATAGGTGATAAAATGTTGTTTTACAAAATATAGCATCATTTATCATTTGCAGTAAACTTTTGCCAGCGTGGGAACAATCCCTGCAAGGTGCTTTGTTGTGCAGCAATAAGCACAACAAAGTGGAAAATAAAAATCCAAGCACTTTGTATGTAAATTTCAGTCAGTGAAAGTCTGTACTCGGTGTTTCAGTTTTAGTCAGAAAACTGAACAGTATCTGTTATGATGGAAACTCTTACTGTATCTATTGAGGAGACTCTTCAAAGTGGTTAAAAAAAACAATAATTCAGGTATTCAGTCACTGCAGCTTGCAGAGAATCTTCTCAAGTGTTCTTCAAACTATCCCACCATTAATATTTCTCTTAAGATTCTCTTACCCACTGGATAACTGCTCACATCCCTCTTAACATGGAATTCATTGTTAAGTTACTCAGAGATCTTCTGCTTTCCAGTTACTGAGCACACTGTGCCCCAGGGATCAGTTTCTGGGACCTGATGCTTCATTTATGTTCGACAGGATGCACATTTGAGGTTGAGGGTCTCGTAAATTGTTTTATTTAGGTACTGATCATAGTATTTGAAGACTTTTTTTTTGTGGTTGATTGTAGACAAGACAGCAGAATCCAGGTTCAGGAAGAATAGAAACAGGATTTTAGCATTTCACTACCTTAACTTTCCCTTGTTTTTGGTTCGTCTAGGATTCAAAGGAGCTTGCAAAGAAAAGCGTCTGGACTTCTTTAAGTTGCTTGAAGATGTTTCACCTCTCATCCAAGAAGCTTCTTCAGTTCTAAGGTCAAATGGTGGAGAGTCCCAGATATAAACCTAGTGGGAGTGACCCCCACAGAGGGACAAAAGGACCCCATGATGATCCTCTAATCCCCTCTGTGGGGGTCACTCACACTAGGTTTATATCTGGGACTCTCCACCATTTGACCTTAGAACTGAAGAAGCTTCTTGGATGAGAGGTGAAACATCTTCAAGCAACTTAAAGAAGTCCAGACGCTTTTCTTTCCAAGCTCCTTAGACTACGATGACCTGGATGACTGAGAACCTTCACAGACATTTTGTCTAGGATTATCGCCATGGAAGAGGAGCTGCAACAACTTAGAAACTTGGCAGTACAGCGCTGGTCTGAGTTCTGGTGGAGCGACTTCAACTTCAACTCGGGCCGCAGCAATGGGAATCCTGACATTCTCTCTCAACAGTATGAGACAGGCTCTAGCCTGGTCAAGAGTGTGGTGCCTGGGACTTCAGTTCCAACTCTGCTTCAGCAGGCTCGGTGTCCTGCGGTGTTACCCTCTGCTACTAAGCTGTAGACTGGGGCCTTCCCGTCTCAAGAGGGGGTGGGGGGGTTGAGACCTTGAGACAACTGCACAAGGACCATGAGCACCAGGATATTGAGCGTACCACTGAACTGGTCAGGCAGCGTTGCTATTGGCCCGGGACCCAGTGCCAGGAAAAGTACAGGATTGCTGAGCATCAAGCCAGGTTAATAGTGGCTTTTGAGGGAGCTTGGACATGGTTGTCGATGGCCGCTGACTGTCTCAAGTAGCGGCATGATCAGAGAGTCCACCCTGCGCCTTTACAGGTCAGTCGACTGGTGTATCTTCGAGATCACAGTGCCCGGGGCCGGCACAAGATCCAGGACCTATGGAGCTCCGTTGCCTACCAGGTGTTCAGGGCACCTCAAGGGAATGGGGCTGTATATACCATTGCCCCTGTGGGAGACTTGGACAAGGTTCGACATGTCCATTGTGACATGTTGAAAGGCACAGGTTTGCCCGGGGCCCCCTACACTTTGCCCAAGGAGTCCACCCCTACCTTTGTCTGCTAATTCAGAGTGGAGCTTCCTGAGTGATGATGAGTTGTGGCTACTAGTCCCTGAAGTCCACTTGGTCACATATGGTTCTGCGGTGTTTTGGTCTTTAGTTAGTTTGATCTTAATTACACGAGTAAGTATATTTCTAAACTATGTGCAGTCCATTTAGTTTGCCATTAGTGGAACAAGTTCTATCACATCTCAAAGGCAAACTAGTTTCCGCTGCCTTCACTTTGAAGCGTCACAACAAAGACTTTAAGAGTTTTAATATATTTTTAACATGCAAAAGTATTTTCACATTGTGAATCAGGTTTACAGTGCTGTTTGCTCTTTTATCTCATTGTCCCTACAGCAAGTTAAAAAAGAAAGAAACAAAAGTGCCATGTTCATGAAACTTGATGGAAAAGTTTAAATTACAGAAGCTGAAGTAATTTCAGGGAAACTAAAAACACTCATGTTTTTTTTTCTTACATAATTTCTTTCTTCCCCGAAACTGACACTGAAGACTAAGAAACAACTCTCAAAGATAAGCCTAGTCTTATTTTCCACACATACTTGGTACTTTTCTTTTTTTAATAAAAGTGTTTTCAACACTGACAAACATGAACACCCAGAAAGACAGCTTTAAGGTGAAAAATCCTGAACTATCTAAAAAGTCCCGACTTTCATGTTTCATCACTGGTGATTTCAGTTGTTATTGTTTTTGTAAAGAGATGATGTAGAGTTAGACGGATCCCTTTCTGATGGCTAAACTGGAACTAGGTCTCAAAACACAAATCTAGAGCCTCTATAGTCAGAAGCCTGTGATGACTGATATATTGACTTTCCCTCTTTCTTCCACACTATAACTGGCCATTTTTTCCTACTTTACCTCACCTTTAAAAATTATTTACCTTGCCTTGTTTTGTACTATTCTTTTCAGCACAATCTAATATCTGGATTTACTTTTAATTTTTCATTTTGACATACTGCATTAACGGGATTGATCTGAGACTAAATCTAAATCCAAGTACAAAAAAAGTACTTTATTTTTTACTGTAACAATCACAAATTTAACAAATAATTTTCACAACTTGAAATTAAAAAAACCTATGCACAAGTTTTGCAAAAAAGATTTTAAAACTTTTAAAAACTGCAATATAGCTTGAAGTCTGCACTTTCAACACAAGTTGAAATGGAGGCTCTGGTTGGCTACATCTTGTTGCTGTGTCGTCTCAAATTGGTCAAGTGATTTGGACGCGCCAGCACATCCATTGACCCCAGAGGGTTAAGTCAGCTACTGCATGTATGGAGGAGTAAGGGCAGAGGTGGGTTGCAAAGGGACTTGCATGTGAGCAACCACCGTGTGCAGGAGAAAGCAGCTTTTATGAGATTAAAAATAAAAATAATAATAAGATATATAATTTATGACTACATATTTTATAATAAATAGAAAAAAGACCCAGGTGTGGCATTTTAAAAACCAGCGCAGCAGCACAGCAAGCTAGAATGAGGCCAGTGAGGTTTGGAGGTGACCACTCTTACAGCCTTTGAGAAGAAGCTGTGCATACTCCTGCCTCAGGGGGGAGGTCGAAGAGTTTCTGGGTTGGGTGTGTGGGGTTAATCGTGATACAGGTTGGACTGCTCCTGCACCTGCTGACGTAAATGCCAGACAATAGACAATAAAGAACAATGGAAATCAAATCTCATCTTTAAACAAAATATCAGTAACAGTCGAGCTGTAGATTTAAATTTCATGAAAAGTGAGAACTCAGCTGTTTGTGAGCTTTCATGCCAAATCAAGTCTAATATAAATCCTGATAAATGTGTTTTTGTAATATCTTTATACTTTGGTACAGACATACATTATAGCAAAAAGCAGCCTCTGCTGTACTGTCCTTAAACAAAATATTCTAAAAAACCCCACTGTAAAATAATCCTGACCTCAAAACAAAAAGCACCATGACTGATGTGTTTGCCACTGTGCTCAGTGACGTCTCTGACGTTAATAACAACACAGCTGAACTCCTCCACAGATCATCGCTGCTAAGGATGAGAAGAGGACTTTAAAGTTCACACAATGAACAAGTTCTTCCTTATAAAGAAAATTTAACTTTGATGACATCCAAATCCTTAAAACTGAAACCAAAATGATGTACTTCAGACAATAATCAGTGTGTCTGTGTGTGGCAATTATGAACTTTCATAATTACAAAACAAACATTTGGAAAAACACCTGCAGCTCCAGGCTGTGGTTAGAAAAAATACCTAGTGTCCAAACATGTTTACATCCTAGCTGCTGTAGTCACTTCAAGGCAAAAGGTGTTGGAAATCTTAGCTCTCTTTAGAATACATGCAGACTGCTAGATGTGGTACAGTTCTTAAACAGGCTGACTTCTTATTATCTAAACCAGTTTGGTCCTCAGGTTTTAGTCTGAATATGTATGGGTTAAAACAGAGAAAGACAACCATTCTTGCCTATGGGCAGCTTAAAATCACCATTTAACCTAAACCCACTGACTTCATGTCTTTGGACTGTGGGAGGAAGCTGGAGTACCCAGAGAGAATCCACATAGACATGGGAAGAACATGCAAACCTCACAAAGGCCCAGGCCAGATGAGGAATTCAAAACCAGGAGTTTCCTGCTGTGAGGAAACAGTACTAACCCCCATGTGTGCAGTTAAATTAAGAATAAAAAGTATTAAATATTTAGTGAATTTAAGACAAGTTGTTATTTACAGGTTGTGCAAAACTTGTGCAATGAGCATTTAAGTGGCATTTTTGAAGTGGCAGTGTGTAGAGTCCTGTAATTGTAATGAGTGTGTAATGGTGTGTATAGAATGTCAGCAGTTCAAAAGTCTGATGGCTTGTGTGTAAAAATTGTCTCTGTATCTGGTAGTGCGGGTCTGGATGGTCCTGAACCACCTGCTGGATGGCAGGAGTGTAAAAAGTCTGTGGCTGGGATAAGAGAGGATCCGCTGCATCTTCCTCATGCAACGGCTGGTAGTTCAGTCCTGGTGATGCGCTGTGCTGATCTCAGGCACCCTCAGCAGAGCTTTGCTGTCAAGCCCTAGCTAGGTCATAAAGCTAGGTCTCAATCCCTAGCTATTAAAAGGAAAAGTTTTACACCTAATCTTTAAAATAGAGAGGGTATCCGTCTCCTGAATCCCAACTGGGAGTTTGGGAGCAAGGCACGTCCATGAGCAAGGCACCTAGTTAGGAGGTCCTTTCTCGAGCTGGAGTAAAGAATGAAATAAATTTTTTTTAACAACAATGTCCTTTCATTTCCATCCTTCAATAATGAGATAAATGCATAAGATCAACATACTTCTGTTTTTTTACACTTTGACTCAGTGAACCAGCCTCCTGCGACTGCGACACAGAGCAGCATAAAAACACAGAAAACCACAAGTGGGATCAGTCGGCTCCGACGGGACAAACCACCTGCCAGGAAAAACCAAACAGAGATGAGATCTACTGTAGGACACAACATGACATGTCACATTTATTAAACTATCAAGCACAGACGTTACCTGAAGTTACATAACAGTGAAATGAAGTTAGAATTACTGAGTCCCAGAATTCTCAGGGCAGCAAACATGACTTTGTCAAAAACCACAGGAGAATAACTGATACATTTACTGCTTCACAGAAATAAATAAAGAGATCTGCAGAGCTGCTCCCAGGATATTACACTACACTTCCTGCATCTACTTCAAAGTAAAGCAGCGCACGTTAAACATTTTGAGGACTACACAGAGAGGCTGCCATCAGTGAGAGAAAACTGCATCATAAAGGTGATTTAGATCCATTTCAAGACTTTTTAATTGTCTTGATTTGTTCCTCATGTTCTCACCTTTACTGTGAAACTCATCCTCAGGAGTTTGGAGAGTTTCAGGATGCAGTGGCGTCTCTGTTGTCATAGTTTCAGCTGAATATAAGATTGTAAGAACATTCAATTATTTACAATAAAATAATATCCAGAAGTCTTTAAGGAGCAACACCAAAATAAGTTGTTGGTAAAATAACCCAAGCACACCAGTCTTTAAGGCAAGTTTGAAACAAAACAACAAAAATCTTTTCAGTCTGACTCACCAACAATCAGATGAACAATTGAAGACTGTGTTTGACTCTTTAACTTTGGGATGAAACATCTGTATCTTCCTTCATCTTCTTGTGTCACATTAGTGATTCTTAGTGAGATGTTTCCTTCTCTCAGGCCGTCTGTGAACAACGCCGTCCTCCCGACGTATGATGGGATCTTCATGTCGGGGACCTCTCGGGCGTCTCTGTAAAGATGAACATATTCCACTCGACTCAGACGGTCGTTGGGGTCAGGACGACGATCGGGCCTCGACCACTCCACCGTCAACTTCGCCACATTAAACTTTGGCTCCACGTGACACGGCAGGATGACATCATCACCTGGAGCGGCCAGGATAGGCTGAAGTGATCCGACCACATCAAACTCACCTGAGGAGGAGAAATAAAGACACACATCCTGCTGAAAACCAAGTCTGACGTTTTCAAAAATGTCTTCCTTTCTCATCAAACACTTCCAAGTGCAATAAAAAAATGTTAATATCAACTTTTTAGCAACTCTACACCTGTGTCCAATGTTCCCTCAAATTTTTCATGTGTCTGAGCGAACACACAAACTCCCTGAGCGATCTCGTGGACCACTGTGAGCAACAGCAGACGTGTGCACTGTGGTCACGCCAGCATCGAATCCATCCAAGTTACATGGTTTATTAAAATAATCAAATTACAGCATTTACATTTATGTTAGACTACTTTTAATTAACTGCTTTAGCCCACTTACAATGAAAATAAAATAAAAAAATCATTGAAATTGTTCATGACCTGTGTAGCATGTTAACACTATTGGAAGTAAAAATAACTTGAACTCCAATTTTGAAAACACAACTTTTTTTTTTTTATATAAAGCTCTGACTTGTATTATGAGTCTGTGGTCTGGGAGAGAGTCCTGTAACTCTCTCCTAAAAATGCAGCCAAGGCGTTTTTTAAATAAACATTTCAAACTATTTACAGAACAATCAGCTGTTCTGCATCAAATCTGATGCCACACAAATTATTTGTGCCACTCCAAAAAATAATTTCTGTCCACTATGAGATAAAGGAGAACAACAGCCTGATGCAGGCCTGACAACAGGAGATGTATCACTGCTGTAACACCTGTAACATTCAGCAGTCGCCTCATTGTTCTGACACACACAACAAAACTATTGACTACACTACACACTAACTACACAAGATTTGCACTAAACGTCGCAAATCTCTCACATCTCAAAACACCGCCGTCACTCCTAAAACTTCCCTCTTTCCTAAACATCTAAATGCCATGTTGCCATATCATTCATTTTTTGATTGGTCGACATGGTACATTTTTTGACAAATAGGAAAAGCTGGGGTTTTTTTGGTATTTTTTTTTGCTCACAGGTGGAGAGTGCTTTCGAGCGTTTTTCTTATAAAACCTTATAAACCTTATTCCTTATAAAACGTCGTTTTTACAGTTTCTTCCCACAGTAAACATAAACAATGATAGTATTCAGGAAGAAAACCAAACATTGCAGATATTTTTATCATAACTCTGGTTTTATGTGGTCTATCAACACAATTTAAAAACTGGTATAACGTCCACACTTTTTCCGTCAATTGTTACTCTCAAGTGTAAACACAGTGACAGCGCATCAGAAGCACGGCCAAAAAAAGATGATTAACGTGAATTAAAGCTTAAACAAATCTAAAGATATGAAGTAACTAGTATTTCAGAATTATTACTTTTTTAATTGCAGTGAAATCTTACCTTCAATAGACTTGAGAGCAAAATGCAGCATAAAGCTGAGAGAGACACACTGAACCTAAACTCTGCTACATCCATCTACAGTGAGAGGGAGGCAGAAACTGTCTCATGGCAGCTGATAAATGCTGAAAAAGTGCAGCTCTAACAGTGTTAAACATGCATCTCAGTAAAAAGTGCAACATGGACAGGTTTGGGTCTCTGAAATCAGCACAGCTTTAATTTTAGAACCAAAGCCTGTTTTAAAATAGACCCAAAGCTCCACACAGCTGTGGGGCAGGCTTCAGGTCTTTACATCGTATTCTTGCATTGAATGTAAGTTACATTATTCTAAAAGTAAAATAATAATGGTAAATAACACAAAAGAGCACCTGTAACTTCAAAAACAGTGATTAAGAAGATTAAGACGAGCAAAATCAAATCACTGACAGAAAGATTCCTCTGTTTGCAAAGCATGTGGAATCCAAAGTGGATCCTGACTGTCACCGTTTACACGTCAGTTAACAAAAAGGAATCAGTTGCATGCACTTTATCCTTGTTTATAACCTGAATGTTTTGTGCTTTTCCTTCTTTATTTACATGTTCCAGTTCATGTATTATAGCTTAGTGGCTCATTTACAACATGCACCAAGCTAGCTTGGCTCAGGCTGTAAACACTGTGGAAATGTAGCTTTGGTTAATGCTACACGTGTCTCTGTACAAGCAAGCATTAATAAAATGAATCATTTTCACAGCTAATTATCACCACCATCCCAAAATAACTGACCATTTCAGAAAGTTTCTATTTGGCTGTTTAGCTACAGGTTTAAAAATAAATGAATTAAGTTAGTAAAAATCTTTAACCTTTGGTAGAACCTCAAAATCCCATCCTTTCGTGAACCTCGGGACCAAAAATGGTCCCGCCCCAAAAGTGCTCTAAAAATGTTATATATCAATATTTTTTTCTACTTTAAATTAGTCAATCTTTTAAAACTACTTCTGCTTAAAATATCCATGTCAAGTTTTAATTATATTTTCATTGTTTTAACCCTTTAAATCCCAGTTTTATTACATGAGCGCCCTGTTTTTTTAGCCCCAAAAAACAAAAAAACTAAATATTTTCCAAAAAAACCATTTGAAGTAATATTTGTTTGTTATTATAATTAGGCCTTTAGATGGACTAAAGATTGGCACCAACAGTCATTTCGATCGCCTTTTATTTTTTTTCCAGGAGTGCATTTCATAAAATGCACACTATCGACCACGCCCAAAAAGTGCAATAAAAATATTAAATATTAATTTTTTTTTTCACTTTAAATTGGTCAGTCTTTTAAAACTACTTCTCCCTGAAATATTCATATAAAGTTTTAATTATATTTTCGTTGTTTTAACCCTTTAAATTACAAAAAAACTAAAAAAAAAACTAAAAAACTAAATATTTTCCCAAAAAAACATTTGAAGTAATATTTGATTGTTATTATAATTAGGCCTTTAGATGGACTAAAGATTGGCACCAAGAGTCATTTCGATCGCCTTTTATTTTTTTTTTTCAGGACCAGAAAATGGTCTCCAGGCGGCAAATGCTCCTCCTCTAGGCCGAAATAAGTGCATGTTGCCGGGGTAAGTCGCGACGATCACCGGGGCACGATCACCGGGGACTGCTTTTTCCAGCCCACACGTCCGATACCACGTGACAACAAATACGTCATTTCCTGTTGACTAAAAAAAAAAATGCACCCTCTCATGGTCCTAGGGACCAAAAAATGGTCCGCCCGATCAGCGGGCGAAGCCGCTGCTGCACGCCGGAAATGAGGCTTCATTTCCGGCAGGTCTGTCCAAGCAGCCCGCTGTTTTCCAGCAGAGGTCAAATGTGAAGCAAGGGCGCCACCCGGTGGACAAATAAAAAAAATTACAACTCTAAGGCCTGTAGTCCAAAACGAAACCTAAGCTGGAAACCTGACGACCCCTTTGACCGTAATTTTTCTGGCGTGAAAAATAGCGTTTATAATGGGTTTCAATGGGGCACAAATCGGCCACGAGGTTCGATAGTGGATGTATGCCTTTTATTCAGCCATTTAAGCTCATTTAAAAAACTCAGACTGAAATTTTAAAATAAAATGGGAAAAAAATACATGTTTGAAAATTTGGCTATACTCCATTAAACACAGTGGAAATGGCGTGGAATTAAAAAACGGAAAGGCCACGAAATGGTCCCAGGTTCTGACATAGAAACTAGAAACTTCTATAGTGAAATGCTCAAACCTGACTAATAGATTCAGCTCAGTTATTTATGATTTAAACATCTGTTTTATTTCCGAACACAATATATATAGACCTATAAACTAAAAGAAATAGCTAAACTCTGATAGCATAATAATAAAAAAAATTGAGCTTCCTTTCTAAACCCCCAACATAACTTTACACAGAAGAGTAAGGCACAATTTTTGGTGCAGTATTTTTAGACTAATTTACACTTGAATACAGCGTCTGCTTTTATTTACAGTGTGAAACATCTGCAACATCAGCCAGTATAACAGACTGCTGCTACAGCATCACTGAGTTTGCCACTGTTTTTAAATACTCCCATTAAATTATATTTGTAACTAAAGCAAGTTTAATAATTTGCATCATTGACAGGCGCTCAAGGTGCATCGGAAACAAAAATACGACTAACATGAATTAAAGCTTAAACAAACTGGACTCATATGGCAGAGCAATCTTACCTTCAACAGGTGAGAGAGCGAAAAGCAGCATAAAGGTGAGCTTTAAAGCTGAGAGAGACACACTGCACCTAAACTCTGCTACATCCATCTACAGTGAGTGTGAGACAGACGCTGACTGACAGCAGCTGATAAATACCAGTCTGTCTACTCTCTCTCTCTCCGCCCACTTCGCACACATTTAAAGCGCTTATTTTTTTTTGTCCCAGGCCCCCCCTGCCCCCTGTATTTACCTGTTTCCAGGTGCCATTAATAATAATAATAATAATAATAATAATAATAATAATAATAACAATAATAATAATAACACAAGCTTACATAAATGTTAGCAGGGAATTTTAGTGCCAGAAAAACAGGAAGTTTTCTGCAACAGTAAAGGAAGCCTGAAAAACTCCAAATCAAGTGACGGGAAATTCCTATTAATTACAGTAAACAGTAAAAAGTTAACAGCCCACAAAAATCAAAAGCAGCAGTTAGTTCCTCTTTATTTCGATTTTTAATTAACCTGTAGTTCAAGAGCGCGGGCAAATAAAATGACAAATATTTACAAATCCCAGCAAGAGTTGCACAACAGCTGAATGACAGAGAAGAAGCAGCTCACCTGTTCAGACAGGAGCTTAATTAGCTGATCGTCACCACCATTCTCTTCATGGAGACGAGAAAAAATGATAAAACAGGCTGTTTTCTTCAGTAATATGAAGGAAGGAAGCGCTTCATGTGCGGCTCTGAGTCTGAAAGTGAAAGTAAAATAAGAAGAAGGAGCAGTGGCTTCCTGCTGACGTGCGTTTAGTTTCCATTTTGTCTACTCCCGCTTTTAAACATGTTTTTAAGTTTTAGTTATTCTAACTGTGTTTCCAGCGTAATAATCTTAATCCACACACATATTAATTCTCTTTACATCTTATCCAGTTCAGGGACCTGGTTCAGGGGAATTTAGAGAGAGGGTGGATGGAGTGAAGCCGATGAAACAAGAGTGAAAGGTCTACACATCTACACCCACACTGTAGTGGGTAGGTGTAGATATCACAGCCAAAAGTCAAAGACACAATTCAATGCGATGCAACACTCTTAACGACCACATTTAAAAGAACCTAATTCCTGTCAATGACTGCATCATGGACATTTTGCATGATGTCATATTTCTGCACATTTAAATGTCATTATATTTTTAGGTTAATTACCAGAAGTGCATGGTCAAGTGCTGCCTGGATGTGAGGCTCCTTTCCAACATAAGCAAGAAGTAAAGATTAAAGTAATGTTGTAAAACACCGTGTGACATCCCAATACACAGAGTCAAATAGCTAATTAGCCAATATTAGCCCGAATACTTTATTAATCCCCCAGAAAATAAGGTGGTCACAGTTGCTCCAAGACTGAACTGTAACTAAGTAAACAAAATTAAATTAATAATGCAATATTTTACAAAGTTACAGAAATATAATTAAAAAAAACCCTAAAAAAATACAGATAGCTCTAATTATAAATATCTCAGTGTGTCAGACAAAATTAAATATATATAGGCAACAATGAGGTGCCCGTCTTTTTATACTGATGGATGTGATCTAGAAATGATTTAGAAAACCTGATATTTCTTCAGACATGTATTATGTACACAGTAAAAGCATTTGGTCATCAAACATTTCTTCACATTTATTTAGAGTGATCCTGAGCTCTCCAGGACTTCTGAGGATCCTTCAGAGTGTTTATTTGGACAGTGGAATGTGTGGAGCAGCCTCAGGTGGTGTGAAGAGGAGGCAGAGTCGCAGATGTGGGCGGGGGAGAAAGTGGGACCTGAATTAAAACATATGAAAAACAGATTACATTTATCCACCCACTCACTCATCCTGATTGAGGATGACTCGCCTAACCTCAAACCCTTACTATAACCCATTCACCACCATGGTCCAAAGAACCGCACTCCTGTCAATGAGTGCATCATGGAAATTTCTTTTGATGTCACATTACTGTATTCTTTAATGAAATATTTAACACATTTAATGTAAATACTAATTTTATTATGTGTAATAATGAGAAATGACACAGGGAAAAAGTATTGAACACATGAAGACCGAGGCATCTAAAAGGGCATGGAAAGTCATGACGCCAGCTGAAATGTATCACTAATTAAAAAGTAATCCTGTCACTTAATATAAATTAATATCAGCTGCTTTCATCCCTATAAAAATGTATCATTAGCAAGGTGCCACACAATAAACATCACATGATGGGTAAAACCAATGAAAAGCTTTACAGCCTTATTGCAAAACATGCGAAACTTACTGATGGCATTGGTTATTGAAGAATTTCTAAACTACTGAAGGTTCCAGTGAGCACTGTCGGGCTCATAATCTAGAAGTGGAAAGAACATCATTTTACCATACCGGGTGCTCCCCACAAGATTTCAGACAGTGGAGTGAAAATGATCAGAGGAGTTGTACAAGAGCCAAAGACCACTTGTGGAGAGCTACAGACAGACCTGGACTCAGCAGGTACAGTTGTTTCAAAGAAAACAAGTAATGCACTCAACCACCATTACCTGTTCTTAGTTAGCCAGCTGTATCTATATGTACAGTACTACATAAAATACAGGGTCATCAAAACCCATTTCTTCACATTTTGTATGGTGTTGAGCAAGAGTTTTCTGAAGTCTTTTACAGTTCTTTGAAAGACCTGAGAAACCTGAGAGATGCATCTGCCCTTCAGCTCATCCAGCTGCTGTTCACCGAAGCCTCATCAGACATGATCTCAGTGGAAGGGTGGCTGTCAAGAAGCCATTCTTAAGGAAGGGAGACAGGAACAAAAGGTTTAGGTATGCTAAGTTACACAAGAACTGCACTGAAACTCAGCGACACTGGTCCGATGGAGTGAATGCCATCTGTTTCTGTGTGTCATAATTAGTCTCATCAAAGAGAGGTGGAGTAAAGATTTTCAAAGATCTCATCGGCTTTCAGTAGTGGATTGAATTCAGTCATGGGCACCATTAACAAAAAGAAAAGTTTACAACTGTTTGAATGAAAGTCGTTGCTCACAGTATTTCAGTAACCTTACTGTAACATGATTTACAGTAAGGGTGCAGTAATTAGTGTTGCTAGTAAGTTGTTGACAGGATTTTCCCTTTTTTACTGTGAGACCAGATGAAAGATTGATGTGCTTCACACATGGCGATGCAGCCTGCCTCGTTTCTTTGTGGGCAGCTAAAAGATTTGAGATTAATGCAGCTCACCTGTAATCTCCAGGTTGCTGGTTAGAGTCCCTGTTCAGATCTCTCTGAGATGACTGTTTTTGTACATGATCTCTGACAAGACCAAACTACTCATGCATAAACTCATATTTAAAATCACTCCTTTGTTCCAGCGCACAGCAGTCACTGCGGGAGTCAATATAGTCTCGTCAACACGCCCACAGGCATTTTGTTTTTTCCAGCGGGTTGTGTTAGAAACTTTTGTTTAAAAACAATTCGGGGCAGACTGTGGGCCCGATCATACCTTAACAAGCAGTAGGCTTTCTTATGTTTTCTGTGCTTCCCCCACCCACAGGCTGAACACAACCAAATATTTTTCCTCTCTCGAGTGGAAGGATACCCATGTAAACAGAAACGATAAAATCTATATATAGGCTAGAGTACTTCCTTTGTCTATAAATATAATGGAAAATCATTTGCTGTGATTTTTAGTACAACAGAGAGTTATTATAAATATATATCCAGATATTCTTTGTGTTCTTAAATAAAACTTAAAACCTCAAACAGACTTTGGGTCGAAGGTGGTGGCTTCTGTCCATGATTTATCCCGTTATGATTGTGGTTTAGGTTTATTTGTCTTGTTATTTTAATTGTAATTTTTTTTTTTTTTGGGGGGGGGGGGAGACAAAATTAGAAAACGGTTTTAAGTAAAAAAAAAAAAAAAAAAAAAAAAAAAAAAAATTATATATATATATATATATATATATATATATATATATATATATATATATATATATATATATATATATAAATAATAAAAAATAAAAATAAAAATAACAAGGTGAGGTGACAGAGCATTGGGAGGTAAATCTTGTCCTTCAGTAAAAGCATCCTCCAATAACAGCTGAGATTTCACTTTTAGTGAAACTTAAATCTGTAATACGTTTTTTACTTCAGTACAGACATAAATGAATGTGTAAATCAGCCCCTGCTGTACTGCTGTTGGATGAAGCACTGTTGTCATGCTGAGCTAATCTAACAAGCAGCTCAGGTCGGCATGTTTTCAACATTGCTGACCTGTGATGATAACACAACACAAGGCTGAACTCCAGCACAGATGTTAGTCACTGAATAAACGATGCAAACACACTGAAATCATTTGCAAATGAACTTTATCTGAGAAGCAATTGTCTGGAAACATTTTGCCTCAAATTTAAGTTTAATTAGTTGGAAAGTCCAAAATAACAAAAGGTTCAAAATATAAAAATCAGTGTTTTAAAGAGAAGACCTGCTTTTCTTTAAGAGACATTTTTAAATAGAATAAGGCCTAAAACAACAGAACTATGTATTAGATATTCCTTCCGTAAGAAGGAAGCAGAAAGTTGAGCTTGATAAAAACAATCAGTATGTCAGAGTGACAGTTAGGAACTTTAACAAAACAAACCCATGGAAAGCACCTTTAGCTCCAAGCTGTCCCAAAAGACAAATTAAATACCTACAATCACATCACAGCAAACATGTTTACATGAGTTCAACCTGATCTAGTACTGTTGTAGTCCGCTCTCTAAAGGGCAGAATAAAGTAAGACTTCACCCATAATACAAAACAAAGTGCAAATATTCACTCATATCTCCTCAAAATACAAGATGACTCTAAGAGGCTCTTAAACAGGTTTCATTTTCTTAGTATCTAAACTAGCATTTCATGTTCCCACAAGCTACAAAAAAAGTTCAAACTAACGCAGGCATAAATGCAAGAACAGTTAAAGCACTTCAGATCTAGTTCTCGTGAAAGGACATCCAATTAGACTTAAGTGTTTCTTTGTAAATAACCTCACATGAGAGAATTTATATGTGAGGTTATTAAGATTTGATCAAAGTCTCACAAAACAATTTCAGTCTTAGTGCTGCAGTACAACCTGTGGTTCAACCCTTTGGAAGTCAACAGACCAGTCATACAATCTCAGGCACCATCACAGGGATTAAAGGTAGAATTCAGGTCCAAACAAACTGCAGTACGTCATGATATTCACCTGCTGCAGGCCCACTGTGCCCACAGGAGGCTGGAAAAGTTCTTCGGCTCCTCAAACAAATAAGAAACATCTCAAAGTAAGTAAGAAGTTGGCACTCTCTCTCTCTTAATGTTTCCAATGTGCCCATGAGCAAGGCATCAAAATTTTAGGTCCTCACGCTTTTAAAGTTTGATCCCACAAGTTGAATTTGGCAAAAAGGATGGTTGTTGTTGACTCCAAGAAAATTACAGGACATAGTGAAATCCTCCTGCTGCAGAGCTGCTGTGTCCACATGAGGCTGGAAAAATCAATGCTTTTAATTAACGTTCAAGTAAAGTGGGTGATGCTTGCGCCTCTGTTAATGTTTCCAATGCGTCCACCTACAAAGCTGCACTCGCAAGCTGGAGTAACAAAGAACAGACACACAAACAGTTTTCCTTAATTTTCATCCTTCAGCCATGAGGTAAATGCATAAATATTTAAGATTTAAGGCTTACTCATACTTCTGTTTTTCAATGCTTCAACTCTGTGAACCGGTGTCCTGCGACTGCGACACAGAGCAGAATAAAAACACAGAAAACCACAAGTGGGATCAGTCGGCTCCGACGGGACAAACCACCTGCCAAACAGAGATGAGATCTACTGTAAGACACAACATGACATGTTTTGACATGACATGTCACATTTATTAAACTATTAAGCACAGACGTTACCTGACAGTGAAATGAAGTTAGAATTACTGAGATATCAGTCCTGATGGTCACTTTAGTGCTACAAGTCCCAGAATTCTCAGGGCAGCAAACATGACTTTGTCAAAAACCACAGGAGAATAACTGATACATTTACTGCTTCACAGAAATAAATAAAGAGATCTGCAGAGCTGCTCCCAGGATATTACACTACGCTTCCTGCATCTACTTCAAAATAAAGCAGCGCACATTAAACATTTTGAGGACTACACAGAGAGGCTGCCATCACTGAGAGAAAACTGCATCATAAAGGTGATTTAGATCCATTTCAAGACTTTTTAATTGTCTTGATTTGTTCCTCATGTTCTCACCTTTACTGTGAAACTCGTCCTCAGGAGTTTGGAGAGTTTCAGGATGCAGTGGCGTCTCTGTTGTCATAGTTTCAGCTGAATATAAGATTGTAAGAACATTTAATTATTTACAATAAAATAATATCCAGAAGTCTTTAAGGAGCAACACCAAAATAAGTTGTTGGTAAAATAACCCAAGCACACCAGTCTTTAAGGCAAGTTTGAAACCAAACAACAAAAATCTTTTCAGTCTGACTCACCAACAATCAGATGAACAATTGAAGACTTTGTTCGACTCTTTAACTTTGGGATGAAACATCTGTATCTTCCTTCATCTTCTTGTGTCACATTAGTGATTCTTAGTGAGATGTTTCCTTCTCTCAGGCCGTCTGTGAACAACGCCGTCCTCCCGACGTATGATGGGATCTTCATGTCGGGGACCTCTCGGGCATCTCTGTAAAGATGAACATATTCCACTCGACTCAGACGGTCGTTGGGGTCAGGACGACGATCGGGCCTCGACCACTCCACCGTCAACCCCGCCACATTAAACTTTGGCTCCACGCGACACGGCAGGATGACATCATCACCTGGAGCAGCCAGGATAGGCTGAAGTGATCCGACCACATCAAACTCACCTGAGGAGGAGAAATAAATACACACATCCTGCTTAAAAAGTCAAGTATTTTCAAATAATCATTTACTGGTGTTGTCCTTGCAAAAATAAATAAATATAAAAATATCTATCTATCTATCTAGATATATCTATATCTAGATATATCTATATCTAGATATATCTATCTATATCTAGATATATATCTATATATATCTAGATATATATATCTATATCTATATCTATATATATATATATATCTATATATATATATCTATATATATATATATCTATATATCTATATATATATATCTATATCTATATATATATATCTATATCTATATATATATATATATATATATATATATATATATATATATATATATATATATAGATATATATATACATATATATCGATTGATCGATAGATATATATCATTGTTTTAAATTGCTTTGTTAAATTAAATGTTGTATATATATTACTGTATCCATACATACAGGAACGCTTCACATTAGAATATAAATCTCGTTTAGTTAGATCATCAAACCCAACTACATGTGCGAGCCATCCTATGTATAGCTTTATAGCTTACCTTCAAGAGACACGATGGGGGAAAGCAACAACAAGAACGTGAATATAGTAGAAACACTGACACTTGACTCTTCTGTGTCCATCTTCGACAGGACTATGTGACTGCAGAGCAGCTGATGAATGACCGGTCTGTGGGCATGTTGGAACTAATCACGTGACAAAGGTTGAGTCATGCTCTGGGCCATGAGTCAGCTGCCTGCCAACATTATGTCACGCGTCGACGTGTTTTCAGGTTAAACATAACCGTTCCGTGAGAATAAAGTAATTTTAATCTTACTTTTAAAGAGAGGTTTGGAGTGCTGTAATATTTTAGCCAATTCGTAGAAGATGTTATACATTCAGACAGGAGCGGTTTGAATCCAGGAAGCGCTCGTTCTCATTAATGATCAAACAGTAGATCAGAGCAGAAGCGGCTCACCTTTTCAGTCAGAAGCTTCATTAGCTGATCGCGACCATCGGGTTCTTTATCGAGGGGAGAAAACTTTATGAAAAACAGTAGTGATGGTCCGCCTGAAGCTGACGCACCGGTGCGTGTGTGTGCAACGGTGTGCAAGGGAGAGAGAAAGACGACGAGGAGGGAGTGGCTTATGTTTCCCTTCCAGGTTATGCTTCTTTTTAAAAAATACATTATTATTATTATTATTATTATTATTATTATTATTATTATTATTATTATTATTATTATTATACTTTCATGTTTCCATACATACTCATGTCTTTTTTTCTTCATTTTCGTCTGCTTGTCCAATTCAGGTTTCGGGAGGGTGGAGTGGTGGAGCCTATAGCAGCTATCATAGTGCTCAGAGGTGGATTACACACACTTAAATGCCGTGTTTAACAATCACTGTCTAGTCCTCCTCCACCTGATCTCCTAACAGCGATGAGAATCACTTTTCTTCCAGTCCTCTGCTTCCTGACGTATGGACAGAGGTGAGGACTTTTAACACATGGTCATTATTTCTAAAGCTCCATTGTTGGGTCACTAACACCTGAGGCATGACACCAACAGTAATCGTGTATGTAATAACAGAGAGAAGGAACAGAAAGGTGAAACCTTAGAATAGGACAAACTGGCTTCTGAGAAGTCTGAGCTGGAACAAAATGCCAACATTCAAAGTCAATTACAAGAAGTGCTGTGTAAGGTGGGGCTCTGAAGTTGTGCGATTTGAGTTCCCAGGCACAAACTGCAGTGTGTGAAGGGACTCATCAGCTCATCGACAAAGGCTTTCCTGTGTCACGGTTTGGCTGATTCAGGCCTGTTGATGGACTGCCAAATCTAAAGATAATGTCTCGACTTGTTGAGTTTACTACCACTGGGACCCAGTGTATCCAGATCCGAGTCATGCTGCAAATATGTTTTAGATAATCTGTTTTCAGTTTAAAGTTGCAATCAGTGACAACCACCTGACTCTGGTTTGTGTGGTCTGACATATTTAAAAACCACTTTGCCTATTTTCTGTTGAAGGTCATCGGGAGATGGTTGTGGGCAGTTTTTAGGTTTCATGTTAAAAACTATTGTAACCCTGTTTCAGAAGGGTTCAAACTGAACAGATGAAGAAATGAAAGGTACAGTTTAATTTGCTTTTAGAAAATGTTATTTCTATAAATCAAAGAAATCAAACTTTTATCTGATTATGTAATCTACTTGTGTGTGTCTAAGTGTTCTTATTTCCCTTCCTACACATTGCAATGTCACAAAATTCAGAGCTCTGCCTTACTCGTCCAGTGTGGATGTTGGGTGCGATCACTTTATTTCTGCTCAGGTGCCTTAAAGCTGTCATGTCTGGGCCTCCTCTACCTCATCTCCTGACAATAAGTCTGAGTCACCTCCCATAATCCTGAGTAACATCCATCCTGCCTCTGTCAGCCCTTTCCTTCCTAAAGTATGGACTAAAGTTGAAAATTGGAGTTAGTGAGTTCCTTTCACTACAAAATTTTATTTTGAAAGGGGTACGATTACTGTACATTTCACAAATCCTGTTAAACTGAATTTAAAAAGTGTGTGTGTGTGAAAGCTTACCTCCAATGCTTTCATCCCGCCTAACTGATAAGAAGGAATATGACGGAATATATAAATGCTGTATGATATTTATTCCCTTTTTATCGCTGTCACATGCAGCGTGGTAGTTTGTGCAGAACACTGGGAGTACAAAAGCTTTCTGATGCTGAGAACCACAGCTTTAATAAAGAATGGACTGTTAAGTGTTCATTGAGTGTGTCGCTGTATGTTTCTCTGTCCCTACGGTGCATCGACTTCCTGCTCATACCAGCCATCCCTGCAGTAGATGGACTACTGTAGAATACAACAGGAAATTCCTTTGCAACATCTACAGCTTCTGCTGAACTACTCACTTATTTTTTTCTACAAGCCCATCCAAATATAGCAACCACAAACCAGCAATTAGAGGAAATGTAGGATAAATTTAGCACATACAGATTAGGCAAAGAGGATGTTTAACCTCACTGAACTTCTTCATTTGGCCAAAGACTAAGATAGCTGGTTTACTAACACACTCTTTATATTTACACATATTTTAAAATAGCATCAGCTAAAATGTAACTGCACATCCTCCATAGAGTGATGAACATTTACTTTATTTCAGCTCTCCTACTCCCCTCTTACAGAATAATATATTGTATATATTCGATTGTCATTTAGACATGATGATAGTATTTGGAGTCACAGAAGAGAAAACTCAGCAGAGCTGTTCCATGAGTCTTTAACTCAATCTGTGAGTTTACATCATCATCTGAATGGATGCCAAATTTGTATTTTTTTTATTCTAGTACTGTCTGTGTGTGTAAACTCCAGAAATTAAGGGATATCACATAAATATCTGGAAAAAAAAAGACATTGACGTTCTCCTTTAAGTGTTGTACAAATCACCTTCCCACAGTGTGTCAATTGATCTTCATGCAGGATTGAAGTTTTCTCCTAATAACATTGTGCTATTTGAATTCAGAGTTTAATAAATATTCCATAACTTCACTTCATTGTGATACACTTCTTGGTAAAGACAGTAAACATTTGAAATTTGTGGTATCGAAGATGAAACTGTGACATACATCCTCCACAAATAGGTTTACAAAGCCGCTCTGACACTGTGAGCTCACCAACTCTGTGCACCATTATTGAGCCAAACGTGTGAAAAGTCAATCATGTGTCTGTGTGTGAGCATCTGGTTTTGCATTTTATAAATAGATGTAGCAACAAACTGATCAGCCTGTGATGTTTTACTTCAGAATACCAGAGGAAGCACGCCTCTGTATTTCATATGAATTCACAGGAGACTCATTTAAATGCTTTACAATAAATGATTTAAATAGCTGTACAAAAAAAGACCATTACAGGTTTGTTTACCACAGAAGTTTACTTTGTGATTACTGTGTTACTATGATCATTTTTTATAGTTATGGTTTCAGTCTCATGGTATTAGTCTTCCTTTTTATCCTTAACTCAATAAGTTTTGGTTCATTTTGATTCACTCGAGCTCATTTAGACATTTACCTACAAAATGCTGATTTAAGTTAGTGTGTAAACTCACTGCTGGATGGCAGTTGATTGTACTGAACTGACTTCTGTTTTATTACCCCTCCCAACTTAAGCGCAAAATTGTAGCTATGGGGTCCTCTGTAGGACACACATGTATTAATCAGCCAGAAGACATCAGAAACATTAAATTTAGACTGTTCCCATAATGGAATAATAAGGAATAATAATAATAATCATGGAATAATAAGAGGATGTTTTTAATACAATATTGTCAAATTTAAAAAAGAAAGGTGTTGAGACTTTATCGCAGTTAAATACATTATTTATTTCCAATACAGCCTTTTAATAACCCCACCGAGTCCATGTTTGGAGTAGAAGCCTGATTTGAAGCAGCAATGACTACAGCAAGACAGCTCCCTAGAAAACAGAACCAGCTTTAACCCCAGTCAGATATGCACACTGTTAGACCTCTGTGTTACCACCATGAATTGTAAATACAACGAGGCCATGGATTTGCCATGGGCTGCCCCGTGTTACCTATTGTAGCCAACCTTTACATGGAGAAAGTGGAAAGTAAAGGCTTTTTAAAAGAACAGCACCAAGCTGCTGTTACAGGTATGTGGATAATACCTGGGTCACAATCAAAACCTAAGAAGTAGAAGCCTTTACTATTCACATCAACTCAGTGGATAGAAATATAAAGTTCCCCGGGGAAGATACAAAGGATGACAGTTGCACATTGAGGAGAATAGAAATCTGAAGTTTACCAGAAGCCTCAGAGCAGTACCTCCTCTTTGACTCCCACCACCCTCTGGAACACAAACTTGGACACAAACTGCAGTGTGTGCAGGGAATCATCAGCTCATCGACAAAGGCTTTCCTGTGTCATGGTTTGGCTGATTCAGGCCTCTTGATGGACTGCCTAATCTAAGGATAATGTGTGGACTCGTTGAGCTTACTACCACTGGGACCCAGTGTATCCAGATCCCAGGGTATCAGAGTCATGCATCAAACATTTTATAGATACTCTGTTTTCAGTTTAAAGTTGCAGTCAGCGACAAGCACCTGACTCTGGTTTGTGTGGTCTGACATATTTAAAACCACTTTGCCTATTTTCTATTTAAGGTCTTTAGGAGGTGGTTGTGGGCAGTTTTTAGGTTTCATGTTAAAAACTGTTGTAACCCCATTTCTTTAGGCTCCAAACTGAACTGATAAAGTTTAATTAGTTTTAGAAAATATTATTTATATAAATCAAAGAAATAGTTCAATAGGAAGTGCCCATAGTTTAAGCACCTTGAAGCCACTGTACATCAGGAGGTCAAGTCCATCCCTCTTAAAGTGACCTCCTCCATTACAGCCACTGTTGTTGTGATTTTATATAAATAAAAGTGACTTGAATAGAAATGATCTGATTATGTACTCTACTTGTGTGTGTCTAAGTGTTCTTATTTCCCTTCCTACACATTGCAATGCCACAAAATTCAGAGCTCTGCCTTACTTGTCCAGTGTGGATGTTGGGTGCGATCACTATGTTCCTGCTCAGGCACCTTAAAGCTGTCATGTCTGGGCCTCCTCTACCTCATCTCCTGGCAGCAACAAGTCTGAGTAACATCTTTCATGCCTCCCTCAGCCTTTTCCTTCCTGACATATGCAGAAAAGTTGAAAATTGGAGTTTTATTTTCACTTTCACTTTGTCCTTCTCACATGAAAAAGAATAGGTTTCATGAAATATAGTAAATGTTAATTAATCATTTCTGGGTTTATGGGGTAAATATGATACTCAGAGTTGTTTGGTGGGAGGAAACCATTTAGTATTAATAACTAGAGCCTGGCTGCAATCAGAATCTACACTGGAATCAACAATAATAATGGCGAATAAACGAAAAATATAATAATGGAGTAAAGAAGAGACAGAAGGAACGCTCTTAAAATATAAGTGTTGATGTTGCATCGCTGGTCCACTAGAGGGCACTCTGCAACTTGTCATAAACACAAACCAGCTGAATCATGCAGAGCATATGTGTAACCCTGGACTTGTTGTGACAATTAAATTATATAGCTAAAATTGTTATATAGCTAAAAAATTCTACTAAAAATTAATTAACAAGCATTTTAAATGAAAACAAAATTGTGTGATCTCTTGTTTGTTGTGGTTAGTGGTATGCTCAGGCTTCGGTCTTCAGTAGTTGTGGATGCTCCATGGCTCTGTCCTGAAAATCTGAGTTTGATTTGATCTGCTTGAACAAACTCAGTTTGTGGGATCATAAGACGATTTTTTCTGCAATATTGTCGAATTTAAAAAAAAGAAAAAAAGAAGAGGTGTTTACTTTATCCTAATTAAATGCATTATTTATTCCAATACAGCCTATTAATAACCCTCCTGAGCCTATATTTGGAGTAAGTCTTTTAAGTTCTCATCTGAACTCCATATTATTCTGTACTGGCCTGATTTCAAGCAGCAATTACTACAGCAAGACAGCTCTCTAGAAAAAAGATCCAGCTTTACCCCCAGTCAGATATGCACACTGTTAGACCTCTATGTTACCACCATTAATTGTAAATACAATGAGGCCATAGATTTGCCACAGGCTGCCCCGTGTTACCTATTGTAGCCAACCTTTACATGGAGCAAGTGGACAGTAAAGGCTTTTTAAAGGGACAGCACCAAGCTGCTGTTACAGGTATGTGGATAATACCTGGGTCACAATCAAAACCTAAGAAGTAGAAGCCTTTACTGTTCACATCAACTCAGTGGGTAGAAATATAAAGTTCCCCGGGGAAGATACAAAGGATGACAGTTTGCTATTTCTGGAATGTGCTTTGCACATTGAGCAGCATGGAAACCTCAACATTGAAGTTTACCAGAAGCCTCCACACACAGAGCACCACCCTCTGGAACACAAACTTGGAGTAATCAGGACCCTACAGCACTGGGCAGAAAATGTTCCCTCTAAGCCAGATGAGAAAGAAAAGGAACACACACATGTAAAGAAAACTCTTAAAACATGTGGAAATCTGGGCTTTCATCAAATCATCAAAGATGCACAGAAAAGAAGATCAGGGAAGACACATGGTTTGAAAGAGGAGTGAAAGAGGCCATCTATGTCTACTGTGAAAGGCCATCCTTGAACATAGACACTAACTGTTTGCTACCTACAATCCAGTTTTGAGACACATCTCAAACCTTCAAGAAAATTAAAGAATTCCAGTGGCTTTCATAACTAAAAAAAAAAAATCTAAAAAACCCCAAAACTTTTGTGCACAGTTTTTTCTGTTTAACATTTTTCAACCGTGAAGTAAGTGCGTAAAATCAAACATACATAAACATATACCTTTTTAATAACACCCCGGCCTATGTTTGGAGAAATAGATCCACCTAAACTCCAGATACACATATAAATTATTCAGTTTTGGCCCAAATTAGAAAGCATTAGAACCTGATGAAGCAGTTAGTTTTTATGTCTGGATTGGCTGCAAACATAAAGTTTATACAGAATCACAGAAAGGAAATGAAAACAATATGATGGGATATGACGAAACACGGTGGATGTGAAATTTCACCCAACAGATACGTTTACAGTTTCAGTGAAAATGAAATCTACTACAGATTATGATGTAAGGTATAATTCTTCGTAGATGATAAATTCGTTTCTGTGATATCTTTATAATTCAGTACCGTCATAGAAGAAAGCATAAAGCAGCCTCTGCTCACTTTTAGATAAAACACTGGTGCCATAAGCTAACACAGTGCTATGACCTATGTGCTGACTTCACATTCTCACCCACATTACTCATCCATGATTCCTTGATGCTAACACAACATAAGATGCCTATCATGTGATGTAACAGCTGAACTCCAGAACAGATTTTAATCACTGAATATATGACGCAAACACACTGCAATCACTTGGAAATGCACTTTATGTGGCTGTTTTTTGTTGCATGAAACCGAATAAACACTGTTTCAAATATCACATAAATTCATTTGATAATGCAGGAGTGACAAGAGTTTCAAACTTCAAAAATCAGAACAATCGTTAAAAAAAAAGACCAATTTTTTAAGAATTTAAATATGAAGAAGCTCAAATAAACAGAACAATGAATATTTAACTTTGATGATATTGGCTCTTTTCTCCATAAATATAGCTGCGTGGCTCAAAAGCCCGTTAATTGTCAGTGTTAAGTAACTGAAAAGCACTTTAGAGTTCAGAGGATGGAAAAGTTCTTCCTGATAAAGGAAACATACCTCTAAAATGACATCCAAATACTGAAATCCTAAAACTGATACAGAAACAATGTGTCATTATAAGAAAACTAAGAGATGAAAAAGCACCTACAGCTCCAGGCTGTCTCAATACATTACTGCTGGATTTGACTCTTTAAAAAAAAAAACACAAACACAAAACTCCCCTCAGTTCCCACCAATCTTCAGTTTTTCATATATCCTGCAAGTGTGTATATGTGCAAAACACTGAAGTCACGTTATATGTAGTGCAAAGTTATGTGAACAGAGCTAAATCTTTCCTTGTGAGCAAAATAACTTTGACATAAAAGTAACAAAAACAAATTCAGCTTTAGTGTCGACATGTAAAACACAAAGTGCTGCAACACATCACTTCAACAGATTTAAAGTAACCGTATACTCTGAAGCCAGAGTTCAACTTTGGCTCAGATGATGGATCCTGTTTCTGCACTCGAAACTACTTGACATCAGCTGACCAGTCACTGAAGGCACGGTCAGCATTTACAGGAGTTAAAGTTCATTTGGGTCCAAACAGATTATGGGACACGTCCACTGTGTCCAGAAGAGGCTGGAAGAGTTAATGCTTCGAATCTTCAAACACATATGAACGATCCGCAGGTACGTAGGCAGCACTCTTCTCTGTTAACAGTTCCAATGCGCCCTTGCACAAAGCAATTAGATTGGACGTTTCTTGAGCTGGAGAAAGATTTTTTTAATCACTTTTGTGTACAGTGATATTTCAAACATGAAGTAAATGCATAAAAACAAATATTTAAGACTTTAACATACTTCTGCTTTTTGTGACTCTGTGATCAAACATCCTCCAACTGCGAAGCACAGAAGAATAAACACACAGAGAACCACAACTGGAATCAGTCGGCACCGCTCGGACGAACCACCTGCCAGGAAAAACCAAACAGAGATGAGACCAACTGCAACTGTCAAACTCACGAAGTTACACATTTTTATATTTCAATATTTTATTGATAGAAATTTTATGTCTAATCATCAGAATCAGAATACTTTATTAATCCCTAAGGGAATTATATGAAGTTTAATTTTTGGTAGACGATAAGTTAGTTCCTGTGATGTCTTTATAATTCAGTACAGTCATGAAATAAAGCATAAGGCAGCCTCTGCTGCACTTTTAGATACAACACTGATGTCATAAGCTAACACATAGCACTACTATGTGCTGACTTCACATTCTCATCCACCCATATTATGGGTACCAATATAAGATAACAATTATCTTATATTGGTATATTGAAACTGTCTTTATAGTAGTAGAATCATAAAATCACTTTCTTTTTCAGTCCACCAGATCTTGTTGTTGACCTTTTTGGGACATTTTTTGTGAGGTCAGCAAAGGTGGAGATAAACTGTATTATTTGACAATGATGAGATAAAGATTTGGCGCATGGATTTGCAAAAGACCTGCATCTGTACTACAATGTGGAAAGCAAAGGCTTTTGTTACAGGCTTAGATCTAGCTGTGTGAGAGTGTTACAATGACGAGAGCTGCATTAAATTTGGCATGCATAGAGGTCTGCTCATTATCTCGCAGAACAACCACTGCCTTACATTCATAATACATGTACTCGTGTCGTAGACCACACATGTATTCAGCTAAGTTGGATTAATATGAATGGTTCAGTGTCTCAGGCACTTGCAACATTTATGGTAGGTTGCAGATGACCCAAGAGCAAAAAAGTGCTAATTTCAAGACTTTTTCATATTCTGTGTTGGGTGTATGATGGTCTCATGTTCTCACCTTTATTATCTATCTCTTCATTTAAATCAGGAACATGGAAATTTTCAGGATCCAGTTGTGCCTTTGTTGTCACAGTTTCAGTTAAACTTGGGTCTGAAAGAACAAAATAAATTAAATAAAAATATGTATTTATCATCCATAAATTAGCTGATATAACTAAAGTCATTGGTCTTATAGGTTTTTAATACTTTTGAGAAAAAATAAACTGAGAAAAAAAAGATTTTATCAGTCTGACTCACCAACAATCAGACGAACAATGGAAAACCTTGTTTGACTCTTTAACTTCGGGATGAAACATCTGTATCTTCCTTCATCTTCTTGTGTCACATTAGTGATTCTTAGTGAGATGTTTCCTTCTCTCAGGCTGTCTATGAACAACGCCGTCCTCCCGATGTACGATGGGATCTTCATGTCGGGGACCTCGTGGGCGTCTCTGTAAAGATGAACATATTCCACTCGGCTGAGCCGGTCGTTGGGGTCAGGACGGAGGTCCGGCTTTGACCACTCCACCGTCAACCTCGCCACGTTAAATGCTGGTTCCACTTGACAGGGCAGGATCACATCATCACCTGGAGCTGCTACAACAGGCTGAAGGGATCCAACCACGTGTAACTGACCTGAGGGACAAAAAGGGAGATTTTAAATCTGATATAAATCAAATCAACATGCAACCAATTAGGCCTTGTTTATATAGCACTTCTCAGACAAATCAGATGCTTTTGAAAGAGCTTTTCAAGTGATAGAACGCCCTCCTACAACAGTCATCTTTCTGATTCATGTTTTAGATAACATCAGGCTTATAACTGTCCACTTTTCTTCTTAGTGAAGTGAACATATCATGCATTAACAACACACACACACACACACACACACACACACACACACACACACACACACACAAATCTTTGTGCAATCTGTCTTGGCATTTATTTAACCTCAATGTTGCTCAGTTGCTCCTAAATTCCAACCAAACACTGGCCCAGTCCCATCTCCACCGAAAGTCTAATCACTAAGGCCTAATCACTTAATCCTCACAGACTTTACTGACTCAAGAGGCAACTGACATAAGACCTTGAGGGTTCAAATCACACCTCTGGTATAAGTACAAAATCTCATGCAGTTATACTTATATATGGTATAGAAAACATAATGTGTTCCTAAGATTTAAATAGGCCAGTGGTACCCAAGTTATAGTAATACAGATTCCAATTCTTTGAGCCTATCCCAGCTAAACAAACTGCCAATGAAAAGGTTCGAGTCAAACATGCAGTCTTAGTATTTCTTCTTCTAACCATGCAAGTATGTAAGTTCATTAAAAAAAAGAAAATAAATCTGTCTAAGATTTTAAAAATGTTTCCAATAAACTTTTCATTCATCAATTTTCATTTCTTAAGGGAGTGATTGTGATAGATGAATAATTTATGGGTTATTCAAAAGAAAAAAAGCAGGCCTACTTGTTGTTCTTAGAGTATTTAAAAGTAGAATGGGAGGGAGAGCCTTCAGTTTTCAGGCCCCTCTTCTGTGGAACCAGCTTCCAGTTTAGATTCAGGAGACAGACACTATCTCTACTTTCAAGATTAGGCTTAAAACTTTCCTTTTTGCTAAAGCATATAGTTAGGGCTGGACCAGGTGACCCTGAATCCTCCCTTAGTTATGCTGCAATAGATGTAGTCTGCCGGGGGATTCCCATGATGCATTGAGTTTTTCCTTTCCAGTCACCTTTCTCACTCACTATGTATTAACAGACCTCTCTGCATTGAATCATATCTGTTATTAACCTCTGGCTCTCTTCCACAGCATGTCTTTTATCCTGTCTTCCTTCTCTCACCCCAACCGGTCGCAGCAGATGGCCCCGCCCCTCCCTGAGCCTGGTTCTGCCGGAGGTTTCTTCCTGTTAAAAGGGAGTTTTTCCTTCCCACTGTCGCCAAAGTGCTTGCTCATACGGGGTCATATGATTGTTGGGTTTTTCTCTGTATCTATGAAGCGCCTTGAGGCGACTTTTGTTGTGATTTGGCGCTATATAAATAAAATTGAATTGAATTGAATTAAACCAACCAAATATTTTTAATGAAAAACAAAATCAACAGAGATTTGTGGACAATGCTTTATATCAGTTCAATTCAGCCAAATATTTTTCAGTGATTTGTTTTATGAGGGTAAGATTTGACCAATCAAATCCAAGCAGCCTACTGCCACCAAATATCAATAGAAGTAAACTGAAACGTTACACACAGGCATCACAGCATCTAACGTCATTAGTATCAAAGATGCTGACATGTTTACTTTTTTTGTCTCCATAGAAATTAAAGGGATTGCCTCAGTCATGTTTATTTAATTGGCTACGATAACAGTACAGCCGCATAAGTCTGACAGGTCTCTAAGAGCGCTACATACGAAAACACTTCCATAACACACACACACACACACACACACACACACACATAGAGAGAGAGAGTAGCAATAATATTTGGCTGCAAAGCAAGGATACCTTACATGTACTTTAAAGCTTACCTTGAGCAAGCCTGAAGACGAAAAGGAGTGGAAAGACGACTATTAGAGTTGAGATAGAAATCCTGTAACTGAACTCTCCTACGCCCATTTTAATATGACAGTAATGCAGAAAATAATTAAAGCATCTCGAAACCAGCTGAATATAAGTCTGAACACGAGCTATAAATACATGAGGGGCGTGTCCTAACAGGTGAATTCCCCAGAAACACGTGCTTTTAACGTGATTAATTGTACAGTATCAAACTTCAAATGGAGAAAGTAGTGAATATTTATCTCTACTTTTACTGAACTTGAAGTTTGAGAAAGCGAAAATTGAACGACACATGGGTGAATATAAAAACCAAACTTCATAAGCAGCTGTGATATCACAGAGAAGAGACTCACCTGTTCGGATCGCAGATTTGTAAATTCACGGTGACCATCGGATTCTCGGAGCAGTGTTTATAAGAAAACTACTTTATTTGGTAAAAGAGAGAGACCGTGGAGCAGCTGCTGCCTCGTTGGTAAAATGAAAGTAAAAAGATCAGAGGAGCGGCAGCAGGGATGGGGGAGGTTACGAAATCAAACACCTCCGATCCTCATTTTTAGTGAGCAACAGCGGGCAACAACTGAATGCAGTAGCTGCTGAAAGGATCAACATGCAAAGGCCTCACATGGTCCAAGAATGAGCTCCTCTGTCTCCACCGAGTCTGTACTATGTGTGCAGTTTGTCTTTCCTCATGGATGCGGCCATTCATTTAAACTTTATTTGCTTTTATCTTGTCTATGTGATAAATACGAACACGCTGCCAGTGAAACATCAGTGCACCACGGTGTTTATTTGTCGGTATCACCTTGTGTTCAAACATCCTTGTCAGCTGGGACTTTTCTGTGTGGGGTTAAATAGAAGTTGTAGTGGATTTCCATTTCATAGAAGCTCTGCTTTTTCAACCTGGCTGGGATGTGAGAGTGTGCGGTTGCACGTCTCTGTGTGTTAGCTTTATGTTAGACTGGCATCCAGTAAAATCTCACCAAAAATGTATTTGAAACACCCACAACTTCTCCTTAGTTGTGAGCTTGACTTTCTAAAGCCCATCCTGCAGGTTCAAACTGGACTTTAGAGGAACTGGTACAGAGATTCACCACAAACCACATCTGTACACGTTAACACTAGATTTACTAAACCTGCCAAGGAAATTTGTTTTGGAGTTTTTATGCTGGTAAGTATGGTAAGTATAGCCACAGGCCAGATGATTTGGAACTGTACAGTTTAGATGATTTAAAATACCATTATTATCTGTTATATACACACCATTCTGCATTTCATCAGTAGCTATTATTCGTCTCTGACTCTCTTCCACAGTGTGTCTGTGTCTCAACTTCTTCCGCCAATCCCAGCTGGTCATGTCAGATGGCTGCCCGTCCCTGAGCTTGTTCTGCTGGAGGTGTCTTCCTGTTTCTTTTTTCTTCCCACTGTTGCCACGTGCTGGATCATAGCGGTCAGCTGATTGTTGCGGTTTTCTCTGGGCTATTGTAGAGTCTTTACAATAAAAAGCATCTTGAGATGACTGTTTTTGCAATTTGGAAAAATATAAAAAAAATTGTAATTGAACTGAATTATCTGCTAAAGTATGACTGCACATCCCACATGTTATTATGTAACCCACTGCTACGCAATAGTATATTATGTCAGTTAAAAGATAAAAGGAGCAACAGGAAGAATAAGACAACAAACATAGATGAAATCACAGAAAAGAGCTGTGGTAAGATGTTGGTATCTTTAATCTCTGAGATGAGTATTCCTCCATAATCTTACAAATATGAGTAATCACTCATATTTCAAGTGAGGTTAGTTAAGTTATTTACTTAGTAACCTGAGTAAACCAATATTAGAAAAAAACGGATACATTTGGAGAGAAATTTGTCTCAAAAGTGTTAGAAAGTTGCTTAAATGGATGTTTACAAATGTGCCCAGTGATTTGTGTGTAACTTTTGAGGACCCGCACATGTGTGTAATGCAAATTTCTCTCCATAGATGTGGGCCAGCGACCTGTGTCTGGTGAGGTTAACATTTAGTTCAGATGTTGTAATGTTGTAATGTCTTCACTAAATGTCTCAACCTCTGCTTCATACATAAATATAACTCCTGAAATACACCCCGTGTCTTTAAAGTCACGTCTCCAGCAGTTGTGTCTGATCATCACCTGCTCTGTATCACAGCAGTCGCTGAATTGCTTCAGAAACAAGGCCCATGGACTGCAGTGAGTCTTTTCATTGAAGAGTAATTAGATTCCCTTAGTTCCTGCTTGACTTTACTCTTTTAACAAGGTTCCCGTAAATACAGACTCAGCACACTTTGAAGCAGTGGAGTAAAAGACACTTTTGAAACACACCACACCGCCTCTGATGGAAGTTTCACTGCTGCAGCTGTGTTTGGCCTGGTATATTTCAGTGCTAGGGTCAATAAGTGTTATATGTTTTAAGACAGGATTTTTTAAATTGTATTCATATATATATAAGTACCCAAAATGATACTTTGGGCACCTTTCCCATTCAATCAAAACGTAAGACTTTTGCTTTCTCACCAGTATGATTTCAAACGAATCTCCCTGTAACTAACTGAAACCCTCTTGACACAAAAGCGTAGAGGTTTGAAAGAACGCCAACCTAGTGTGTGGGAGTGTGCAGAGTTGTTTAACTCTCTATCCAACTCAAAGCAAACACTGCCGACACACACCAACATAAAGCTGCTTGGAAATAAATAAATGAATAAATATATGTAGATACATATATATATATATATATATATATATGTTTGAAATCGTACTGGTGAGAAAACAAAAGTCTTAAGTTTTGATTGAATGGAAAAGGTGCCCAAAGTATCACTTGTGATAGTGAGCCTCATCAAGCCAGGCGCTCTGGGAATTTTGCTGGCAAACCCTGCGTTACAGTTACCTAATCAAGTCAAATCTGGAGTTTTTGGGGGCGCTGAGGGAAATGCTTTTAGTTGTGCCATTATTGAAAAACCAAACAAAAACAAAAAAAACTTTAGGGGATATCTGCTTTTCTTACCAAAATCCTGCCAGTAACCTGACTCACTTCCAAAGTCTTGTGTCATGAAACTTCTTTTGCAACCTGCACGTGCAAACTGCACAAATCAACAAATGCAACTTTAATATAACAGTAACATACTTCCAGACATCAAAATAATTAAATTTCTTCTCTAAGTTTTATGCAATGTTTGAAGATTGTTATGCAAGATTTAAGTTTTTCTGCATGAATCTCAGGGCTGTTTTGATTCAGGTCTAATACATTATTAATATACTTCAGGTCTTCAGGGTGAAGAACGTAAACATTTTGCATTTGTGGTTTCAAAAATAAAACTGTGACATACATCCTGCATAATTGTCTTTTTCACTAAGTCAGCACTGAGGTGTGATGCAGCCCCTCCGAAACTCTTCAGTCTGAGAGTCGAACACCAGCCAAGCAGCATGGAGATCACAGCTCTGTGCACAATTATGGGTGAGTACTAGAATGTGTCAAGTCTCCAGTGAGTCTGTGTGTGGGCTTTAGCTTTTGGCTTTAATGAACAGATGGATTAATAGTTCAGCCTTTGATCTTTTCATAACATTAAAGAGAAATCAAGTTTTTGTATTTCACATGAATTCAAACATACTTTACAATAAACTGCAAGCTTTGTGATTATTTGATATTACAAGGTAATTGTTACTTTATAATCGTTAAACCATCTTGCAAAACTGAGCAACTTTTACAAGCAAAAAGTTGCCTCATTGTTGCTAAACTTCTTACATTTTATTGCTATCTGTGTTTAGTTTACAGCTTCAGTATTTTAATGTAGTTTCTAACTACAGAAGTTTTGCTTCATATTTTATTAATTTGAGTTAATTTACCTATGAAGTTGTTTTTAGATAATGAAGTGAAATTAAGCAAATGCTAATTAATTATTGATGTGCTCATGAGGTAAATAATACAATAGACATAGACAAAATAAAAAGAATTGCAGCTGAGCATTTAATTAGGGCATAAAACCGTATTTGCACTCTGACATCCTGATACAGATCACATATTCACCCATAAAGAGCATCGTTCAAAAACCCCACATGTGTTTCATATGAAACCTTGTAACAGGAGATGCAGATGTATCTGTTTTGTGGGTAATATGTGAAGCTTTCATTACATATGTCACGTAACAGAGCTGCAAAGAGGAGACAAATGGTGTCAGTTGTGTTTCTTTTGATTTTACAGTGCATTGTTGTTTCATGAAACAGCAACTGGTGGAAACCATTTAGCATTATTAATTGCAAATACTCTACACTCATTTGGTTTCTGTTCACCCACGACAATGGAGGGAAGCACCTTCTCATCAGTGTTTGGTAGAGAATTTTCACACAACAGATGCTACAGCAGCTTCAAGAGCAGCTAGACTCAGTTTTAGGTGGTGGTGGCTACCTTATAGCTCAAACCTTATATCTGTTATTGTAAAAGTATTTAATTGTTTTTCACCTTTCTGTTTGTTGTTTCTTTCTCTGTTTCTTTCAGCCACTTTGAGTATCTTTCCCAACAGATCTCAGTTCTTCAGGTACGAGTCTGTTACACTGAGCTGTGGAGAGCTTAAAAACTCTAACTGGACAATAAAGAGAAACACGTCAACAAAAACAAATGAAGAGTGCTCCAAACACTGGGGCACAAAAAATGAATCAAACTGCTTCCTTCAAGATGCTTACCCATCAGACAGTGGATTGTACTGGTGTGACTCTGGAGCTGGAGCCTGCAGTGAAGCTGTCAACATCACTGTGACCGGTGAGTTTAAGTACTAAATTGAAGAGGCTGTCATTTGGATTTAAAAGCCAGATTACAGATAGTTCTCATTGCAGAGTTTTGATTGAAATATGACACCAACATGCGGGTGGGATGTTCAGCAGGTTTATGAAGTTTAGCATCTTAAAATAGTGAAAAATTTCTAATTAGAATTAAGCACCAATCAACACAGATTTGAACCTAATAGAAAATGTCACTGAGTGGACTGAGGGCATTTAAATTAATGCATCAAATTTCAGGGAAATCCAACCAGTAACCGTTATAGTGGGTCACTTTATGTTAATGTTGTGTTATTACAGACTGATAATGTGATATTAAATATTAAATATGCACCATGAGAAGCCTGACATGAGGATTTGTTGAAACAGCTACAAACCTCATTTATGTTTTCCAGCCAAATGACTTCTTATCCATTGTCTGATATTAATACTGACTGTGGCCTCCTGATAGCAAACAAGCAGATTCAAAAAACAGACTTTTGCTAAAATACAGAAGAGAGCATTATTATTGTTTTACTTCTTTAAATATCGAATGTGAAGCTAGAACCTGCACCCTGTTAGCTTAGCATAAATCATTTAGTTCAAAATAAACAGACTTGTATCATGGGGTACAAGCATGCTAACCAGAGGGTGCAGTTCTGGAGTAACTGGGAGAAACATGTAAAGGGTAACTCAACACCTACAGTTAGCTAAAGAAATTAGCAGAAAATCTAATGGCAGACTCTAATGGGTTTTGAATTAAAGTACTGCAATAAGGGTCATTTAGATATTAGTGCATGGACAAAGCTTATTCCAAGCATGGCTAACAGTTAAAGCTTTTAGCTAATACCATAGCTTCGCATAATCAATAATTAGATGAAATGCTGGAACTAGCTAAAATTATGAACAAAAAGTTATAAATTATTGACCTAAAAGTATGCCCTGCCAGTTAAAATGTTTGGATAAAAATGCAAATTAATATTTAGAACTAAAAATCTAGCTCGGTAAGCAAAAAGGATACATTAGTGAAATTTATCGCTACGTGTAATGAAATGAAAAGCTGTTAAATGCAGTAGTAACTTAAAATGGCATCTGAATGGCTGAAATAGCTGAATTCATTCAAACATGCCAGATGTTGAGGAGGAAGTTCTTTTCCATTTTGAGCTTATCTGATCTGGACTATGTCTTGGTTTAAGGAAGAAGGATAGTTTGGATTGACTATGTTTGATTTCAGTTTTGTTTTTTTTTAACTGAAGCTTTGAGCCATATTAAAACCAACTAATTGATCATTTCTGTCATGCTGTTGTTCAGGAGGCTCTGTGATCCTGGAGAGTCCGGTCCATCCTCTGCAGGAGGGCGATGCTGCAACTCTGCGCTGCATGGATAAACCGACTTCTTTTATCCCAGCTGAATTTTATAAAGATGGCCTCCTCATCAGGAACAGCTCTACAGGAATCATGACCATCCTCAAAGTTTCAAAGTCTGATGAAGGTTTCTACAAGTGTACCATCTCTGGTAGCGGAGAATCACCGGACAGCTGGCTGTCTGTCAAAGGTGAGAGGACTGAAAAGTAAAAAGGAAACAAACTTTTTCACACCGCAGATATAACTTCTGTTTCCACATTTGTTGGTGCTTTTATTTGAGCGTAGCACAGAGATCACAGTCTACCAACGCGATAGCCCAAACTTGTTGCGTTTGCATCAAGAACAAACTGTGGTTTCTGTTTTCTATTGTGTTTAAGCTGGGCGGCCCAAATCTTTTCACTCCCCTCCTATGTATGTTGTGCTTCCTGTGGTGGGTGTCTGCCTCTCGCTGGCTGTGGTGTTGGTTGTGCTGGTGCTGCTGTTCTGCCTCTGGAGGAACCACAAAGGTCAGTCTGTTTTTGAAGTATATCTGTTAGCCACAGCTTTGCACTTACAGTCATATTCTTTAGTTACTGTAAACACACAGTTTATATCGTTCAATTTCTCATACAGAATCCCGCCTCTAAAATCCAAAAGTGCACTGCTGGTTAGAGTGCCCTAAGTTTCCAATAAATTAAGGTACTTTACTTTATGAAACTATGTACATATTAAGATTATATTATAAGTTTCAAAGAGATTAACTGTTAGTTTTTCAGCGTGGCGATAAAGAGTAAGTTTATCTGTTGTTCTTTCGGCTGTCACAGCAGCAGAACCGCGTATTTGATTTAGTCGATTATTTTCCCCTGGATGGCATTTCTGGGAGGGTTGTGTCACATCAGATAACACCATGCAGTTTCAAAGAGTCAGATTATGCAAATTTCCAGAAGAAAATTATATGTGCGTAGTCATCGCATGCAAGTATCAGCGCATCTCTGCACACTGAACCTTTGTGGCTCTTTATTTAGTAAAATGAGAATATTGAAACTTAAAAAGTGATCGGATGTAAACAGTGTCTTTGATGCCTTTTTTAAATCTTGGTGCTAGCTTTTACACTCTTAAGCTTAACAACCAATAAAACATCTTAAAAATGATGATACAGTCTAAACAAAGGTGACTGAGAGCGTCATTTCCCGCATAGTTTCTATTCATTTCTAGCAGACCAATTAACTTTGCCTTTCAATAGATAAAAGAACAATCTTTCAGGTTTTAGATCCTCCCAAATTTATTTTTGAACTTAAAAAAAAGAAGACATTTTTTGCTCACAATATAAATATAAATGCACATTTTAAAAATGTGATTAAATCAATTTAAAATGATGATTTAATATTTCTTATGTGTACTGTTTATATACACTTAACGATCACTTTCTTAGAAGGGCTGTAATGAAACTGGGCTAGTCATTGGACTATTTTTGATTTTGCTGAGTGTTGATATGATTCTTAGTTATTATTTTCCACATCAAAAATGTGTTTTGCTGCGTTTCGTTGTGGTTATTTTGCAAAAGCCATGTACTTTCGCTTTGTTCATATCTTCCCCCTTCTGATTGAAGATTTTGGGTCAATTGTTGGCACCAGACATGGTTTTAACACAGGCCGGTACATACATGAGCTGATATACTTAAAACACAGTGGTGCGACTAACGTAAAAAAGTATGAGTGCATCGTGTCTTACATATTCTTCTGTGTTATCAGCTGTTCGATCTCCTTGGTATGTCTTTGTGTTTCATGAGCTCACTGCAGATCTGATCTCTGATTAGTCACTATTTGTATGATGAAAGTGTTGAAACTCGCTGCACAGAAACCGTTTATGTTGTATTTGTTTGATTTGGGTCAAAACAGAGGGCCTGTGTGAAAAAACACAATCAGAAAGTAATCGGGTCGTTGTTGGTTCTGGTGTGTTTAGACATAACTGTAAGACCAAAAATAATACTTGTAGTATTAAACTATGAAACTATCAAACCCTCCCCCACACTTTTACAGGTTTATGTAAAGACTGCACATGTTCTCCCTGTGTGGGTTTCTTTCGGGTAGTCCAGCTTCCTGCTCACACTGCAAGCCTTAACTGAACTTCCTCGTCTGTATCTGCAGGAGTTTATGCATCGCTGAGAGCTCATTGTTGGGAGACAGCATAAAAAAGCAGCAGATGTTTCCTGGTAAAACAGAGAGTGTCATGTAAAAGCAGGTCACTGAAGACAAAAACCTGGAAGAGCGCTACAGCTTTAAGAATCTAATTTTGATGAATCAACAGCAGGATTTACGTTACAAATGGTTTTCTGTGATGTTCTCTCTTTACTAAGCTGATCTATATTTAGTGATTTAACCGAACAAACTATATACCATACCACCTTTATTTATAAAGCACTTTAACATAAAACCAGAGTTCACAAAGTGCTGTACATGCTAAAAGCATAAGTAAAGAAAATTAAAATGAGATAAGATAAAATAAATAACTAAAAAACAAAAATAAATTGAAACATGTCAAAACAAATTGAGTCAACCCCTCTAATCAATGCCAAAGGCTTCAGCGAATAAATATGTTTTAAGAAGACTTTTAAATTCAGAGAGAGAAGAGATGAGATCGATTACATGTAGCAGAGAGCTACATATGTTTAACTTTTTACATGGTTGTTTTATGGTCGAGAATCATATTTCCAAGCAGATGTTTAACAGTGAGAAGTGTTGTGCTGCAGGTGAAACTGACCCTGATGTTTCCTACACTGATGTCACCATCGTACCGGAAGTGCAGCCAAAGAGTGACAAAGGTAAAAACACATGCAGAGCTCTTTTCCCACACGTACACAAGAGCCTGAGGCATATGTATGTTATTTATATTACCTCAGTTTTTCCCTTTTGTGGAAAGTTATAAAGACTTTATTTGTGCTATGTTATTTGGTCATGAGTGAAACTTCTTTGATCTTTGAGTCAAGTGTAAACGTCTGCATGAAACTACGACCTCATTGTTTAATGACACAAGAGTATCAGTCGTTATCAAGGAAGCACACGAACAAGTTTCATTTTGTTAATGATTTATAGAGTCAGTGGAGTATCAGCACATAATAAGATACAAACGATAACTAAACATAGAAAGAAACAAATACAGGTGGGTGGCTCACAGGGGGTTCAGAGAGTTCTAAAAATGTGGTTTCACTTGTGGTCGGGGGGATAAAAACCAGACAGAGAGCACCCATGAGTAATAAAAATATCATCAAAATCTGTTGTGTTCCCAGATTGTTGCGTTTAATGACTTTTGGTTTCTATTTAAATGTTACTATGTTTAGTTTCTCCGGGTTTACTTCTGCCTGGTCTATGGGCATTGCTCATTATTCTCCTATGCTCCTCTCCTCGCATCTTAGTCCCCCCTACCATGAGGAGAGACTACTCATATTTGATATTTAGGACCCCGATTTAAAGTCACAATATGACACAGTGTGGCAAGATAGTATACAGTGCTGTGCAAAAGTCCTGAGCTAACCTAATTTTTTTATATTTGGTTTCCAAGGGGTCAGACTTCCCTGTAATCTTTCTCAAAGCGGTCTTGAGCAGTAGTTCTCCAGGCTTTCTGAACGTCTTTCAAATATTTCTTTTGGACACTGGCTGCTTTTTCACTCTTTTTAATTTTTTTTATTTATTTTAATTTTTTAGGGGAATGTGTTTTTTATTTGTTAAGCTACTTGACTCAACTATTAATTACTGAAGTATAAGGAACCTAACCCACTGATGTGTCAACACATAACAAAGGATTAGCAAAGAACACATTTTTAATTGCATCTTTGTTGCACATAAATATTCCCATTTTGTCATCAGATTCTACAAAAATGCCAAAGATAACACAGTTTGAGAAACACAGCACAGCATTTTTGCACCAACACGATGCTTCCCAAAGAACCATTAGCCGAAAATCTTGGAAATCTCTGCACATTTACTGATGCCTCATCAGAATTGGTGTTAAGTGGTAGGGCTGCCATCAAGAACCCATTCTTAAGGTAGGAAAACAGGAAGTGATGGAGTGAATCCCAAATTAAAATATTTGGTTCAAACTGTCATCAGTATGTACAGTGGAAGTCGTGAGAGAGGTACAGTGAGTGTCTACAGCCACCTGTAAAGCTTCCTCATGGTTTTTCATTTCACTTCAGCCAGTGTTTTGGAGATCTTGTCAAAACTGCTGAAATTATGAATACAGAAAAAATACCATCAGGTTTTGATCCACTACATCTGAAAAGCATCTCAAAGGCAGCAACTTCATTTTTCAGCATGGCAATGATCCCAAACACTGACAATGCATTAGAAACGGAGTGTTAGAAAAACACACAAAGAAACACTGTCAGTCATGGACTCGCCTCCCTGAGCCCAGGCCTCAACATTGTTGAAGTACGGGATCATATAAAGGTAGACAACATCTAAAGAAGAGCTTTGAATGTCCTTCAAGAAGCCCGGAGAACTATTCCTGAAGATGACGTAAAGAAACAAGAACGCTGCAGAGTTCAGGCTGTGTTGAGGAATAACACAACCTTCAACTTTGTAAGACCTGTACAAGCTTTCATTGCCTAATATACTGTGATTCTATGTTTGCACGTTTCACTGCATCATTGCGTCCATTTTCCATATAAGACAGGCTGAACTCTGTCCTCTCTCCTTTAAATGCATTTTAGGGATTTTTCACATGGAGTACTAACTTTACTTTCTGGTCATTGCTCAGCCTCCCTCAGCGCCTTGCATTTGGTTCCTCTACCAGGCCATGACGTGTCTTAGTGACAGAAACAGAGAAAAGTGGCTTATAAATGACTGCTGTGTCCTGTACCATCACAGAGATTCTTTTAAATGTAAAGACTTACTGCATTTCCTATTATTGGTACACAAAGATCTTCCTTAATAATAATGTTAAAAATGTTTTAGCATCAAAATGTATGCAGTGCTTACAGTAAAAGTATTCATTATAAAGAATTGCCCATTACTACAAGTGAGTACTGATTCACTGCAACACTTCAGCGCTGAATGTAGAGGCAGTTATATTTTAAGGGGGCGGGGACACCCCCTTCATACTGTGTGAGAGTCACTGAAAAATGAAGCGTGAAACAAAGAAAGCCCACACTGCCTGGTGTCACTGCAAGTAGATGTTTTAAAAATGTATAGCATGTGATGAAGTGTAGTTGAACTTTAATGTCTGCATGTTGTTAGTAGTTTAACAGTTTGCATCTTTGTGTCTTTAGCAGAAACAGATTCTGAAGCAACTTTCTATTCAACAATCAAACCAGCAGCCAGCTGAGCGGAGGCATCAGAGTCTGTGCTGGGATCTATTTTTGTTTCGTCTTCATGTATAAAAACTGTAAATGTAAACTGAGCCGAGTCCTGCTGCAGCTGAAGACCCGCTTGTTTTGCATGCACTGCTGTAAAATCATAGACTTTTGTTCTTAAACTATTTATTGTTTATTCTTTTTGTCATTTTTTTGCTTGTGATTTTTTTAAATTAATTTTTTAATATAACTCATGAATAACAAACAAACGCTTCCAGCTTGGCAGTTGAAGAAGTGAATGAGAGAGTGCTCAGTTTCTGTTTTTCAGCGGTGTATTGAGTAACCTGTTCTACTGCTATGAATGAAGCTCGGAAAATAGAAAACTGGAAAATGTACTCCAGAATTACCCGACTGAGCCAGTCCCTTGTAATTTCTCATTACAGTTTCTGCTTTCACGTGTACAAGTGAAACTTCCTTAATATGTTTATTATGTGTCGATCTGTTTATAGAAACTGAGCAGACAGGGACTTCCCACTAATTTACTCATGATTAGCTCACTTCCTGTTCCTTCTTTCCACTGTATCTGATTTCATTCAGATACTCAGAGCTCATCAACAGATCCTGTCAGGCTCTAATTTTAATCAGGTTTTTAGAAATGTGGTTTTCATTTAATCATTGTTTCAACTGCATTTAAAACTTCTTCAATTTTACCATTTATATCTTTAAATCACTGAATTTATGCTTTGTACTTTCCCGCAAACACTGACTCATCCACTTGTTTGCCTCAGGCTTCTCCATGTGAGAGGAAACTCAATCCACGTGTCCTAGAACTATCTTTTCATCATACTAATGAAAGCAAGTCATGACAAAGCTGTTTTTCTATTGCATTGTTTCCAGTTTTTTCAGGTGCCAAGCTTCTGTTGTTTTATTATTTAACCCTGAGTCTGTCATATGATAGTCAGGTGAATATAAGTTTCTTGTACTTTCCCTGTAGCTCACTGCAGCCCTCAAAGATGATGAATTATTTTGTCATAAAGTTGTTTAATATTTACTTTAAAAAGAGCAAATCTGTGGTCTAAATAAATAAGATATGTAAATATAAATGTTGTCCTTCCATTTTAATTTGGTGGTCTGTCAGAGCAAAGAACCAGTTTACTGAATGAAAGTGCAAACACAGTTTCAGTCTGAAACCTCAGCTTGTGCGACATTTTAAGACAAAAACAAAACAAATATTTAAAAACTATTTCTTGCTTGACTCTAATGTCATGTGATTAAAAACTAACACAGTACAAGATTTAATTATAAGTTCATTTATTTACATTAAAAGGCGAGCTCTGCAACCTCACATCTATTGAGGTCATTTCTAAGAGTCGCATTGATTTTGACAGTATAAAGTCACCATTCGCGCCCACGTCTGAAGTATTTTTTCTAGTAAAAGATAAAAGGCTGAGACGGCAGGAGACTTTAATGAGGCACAAGCTGGCTTCACTTTTTAATTTTAATTATTTAATTTTATTTTTACATCCAAATCACAGCAACAGCAGTTGCTTTAATGTGCTTTATACTGTAAGGTAAAGACTCTACAATAATACAAAAAAAAAACAACTTTTCAGGTGAAACTACAATCTGTGAAATCTTCACCTATAATCATCGTTTCACAGTGTGGCACCATTCTGAAATGGAAAATGACTCTAATTCAATTCAATTCAATTTTATTTTTATAATGCCAAATCACAACAACATTCTCCTCAAGGCGCTTTATATTGTACAGTAGATCGTACAATATACAGAGAGAACCAGGCTCAGGGAGGGGCGGCCATCTGCTGCGACCGGTTGGGGTGAGAGAAGGAAGACAGGATAAAGACATGCTGTGGAAGAGAGACAGAGGTTAATAACAGATATGATTCAATGCAGAGAGGTCTATTAATACATAGTGAGTGAGAAAGGTGACTGGAAAGGAAAAACTCAATGCATCATGGAAATCCCCCAGCAGCCTACACCTATTGCAGCATAACTAAGGGAGGATTCAGGGTCACCTGGTCCAGCCCTAACTATATGCTTTAGCAAAAAGGAAAGTTTTAAGCCTAATCTTGAAAGTAGAGATAGTGTCTGTCTCCTGAATCCAAACTGGAAGCTGGTTCCACAGAAGAGGGGCCTAAAAACTGAAGGCTCTGCCTCCCATTCTACTTTTAAATACTCTAGGAACAACAAGTAGGCCTGCAGAGCGAGAGCGAAGTGCTCTAATAGGGTGATATGGTACTACAAGGTCATTAAGATAAGATGGGGCCTGATTATTTAAGACCTTGTATGTGAGGAGCAGAATTTTGAATTCAATTCTGGATTTAACAGGAAGCCAATGAAGGGAAGCCAAAACAGGAGAAATATGCTCTCTCTTTCTGGTCCCTGTCAGGACTCTTGCTGCAGCATTTTGGATTAACTGAAGGCTGATAGACTCTGCCCCCTAGTGGTCATTTCCAAAATTGGATTTCTTTGTGTTTTTGAAGTTTCAAGCACTTGAGTGGTGACATGTTTGTTTGTTTAAAATCACAACTACAAAATAAATAAATAAATAAATAAATAAATATCATGATTAAAAATATGATATTGTTGCTCATGTTGTTTTGGGGGATGATGAGTTTTAGGTTTGAGTTGTGGCAGAAGGAGAGCAGCAAGAGTGAAAGGGAAGGTTCATGAGGTGGTAGTGAAGCCTGCTATGATTTATGGTTTGGAGACGATGGCGCTGACAGAACGACAGAAGGCCGAGCTGAAGATGTTCAGATTTGGACAATTCAGTCGATTTGCCAATCTCACCACTCTTCATGCAGTTCTCAAAACAGTCAGGGCATTTTTCATAACACAGACTCGCCTGTGCAGAAGATACTAAACAAATTGCCAAATGAACATTCAATAATTGACTTCAACTCGATGATGAATAGAGAAAAACCTTTCACCACACTTTTTTCTCAAAACCTTTCTGACTTTAGAGAGAGTTCTGCAAAAATGTAGGCGTCCTGTAGAGTAACATATTTTCAGAAACAAAAATCAGATCTGAAGGATTTTCTGAAACTTTACAAAACTGATGAAAAGTTAAAGTAAAACATGTGAAACTATATTTATCAGAAAAGAGATAAGGAAAATATATACAACCTGAGAACATCGGACCAATTACTGTACAGTCCAATAAAGTCAGCTACATACATTCAGCAGCCACTTTATTAGGTACACCTCTTCCACAGCTAGTCACAGTAATCCAAATATCTAATCAGCCAAATACATCAGCAACAACTCAAAGCATTTAGGCACGTAGACACGGTCAAGACAGCAAACATTGAGAAAATATCCAGTGAGCAGGAAATTAACTCACCTGACTGTTCATTACAAAGAAGCTACTGCAGAAGAGCATCTCTGAAAGCACAACACACCTGACCTTGAAGCAGATAGGCTACCGGAGCAGAAGACCACTCTGGGGACCCCACCTTTCAGCTAAGAACAAGAAACTAAGACTACATTTCACATGGACTCACCAAAAGTAGACAACAGAAGACTGGAAAACACTCCAATGGCCTCCAGTCACCAGATCTGAATGCAGAGCATCTTTGGATGTTGGAAAGTGAGAGACCTACAGTTGTGACAGACCAAAGATGATGCTGGATATCTACTCTCATGTGGACTGGGTAATGCATTAGGGACTAAATGATTGTTTGATGGAAATGAAAATGATAAAACTACAAAGAACAACCTAAAAATCAAAGCAGAAAAAATATGTGGTAGGCTGACATTTCATTGCATCATCTAAAAATGGTACTCAGTAGTTTGTATGGCCCCCCATGTGCTTGTATGAATGCTGGACAGCATCAGGGCATGTTCCTGCCTGCATGGATATACCTCCACAGACCATCGATGACCGACCACAAAACCGGTTATGCTGAATGATGTTACAGGCAGCATAACGTTCTCCATGGCTACTCCAAACCATGCTAATTCTGGTATCCTAAGGCAAATGTCAGTTGAGCTCCACAGTGCCAGTTAATAGGCACAGGCCCACTAGAGGGCGTCAGCCCCTCAGGCCACCATCATGAAATCTGTTTTGGACTGTTTGGTCAGAGACATTCATATCAGTGTCCTCCTTGAGGTCATTCTGTAGCTCTGGGAGTGCTCCTCCTGTTCCTCCTTGCACAAAGGAGCAGGTAATGGTCCTGCTGATGGGTTAAGGACCTTCTATTTCCCTGTCCAGCTTTCCTAGAGTAACTGTCTGTCTGCTGGAATCAGCTCCATGCTCCTCAGACTGTGCTGGGAGACACAGCAACACACCATCCGGCAATGGCACTTATTGATGTTCCAGAGAACATTCCTTTCAGATTGTTTCAGATATTTTTTTGAAGAACACTGCACACCATGCTAAATAATATAGTATTTTTACAAAATAGCTTGTTGGTGCAAAAATACAGCTTTATTCCTGATAAACAGTGCTACCCTTGGTGATTCATCATAGATTCAGCTATAAAACTGGGAACAATTTTTTTTTGTTTGCTTGTTTTTGGGCGTTTGTTTTACAGGTTGCTAGTAACAAAATGCCTAAACATGCTATTTAAATTGGTTCTTTGTTGTCTGTTTGTCTTTTTTAGTCAAAACACTGGTTCATCCCTTGAGTTAGATCCCTTTTTCATGCTGGGACCCTTCATAGACCAGTATTGCTTAAGAGACAAAAACATTCCTGTGACTATACCGCTTACAAGAACTGGCCTGAAAAATAAGTGAAAAAGCAGCCAGTGTTCAAAGAAAAAGTCTGAAAAAAATTCAGAAAGCATGGAGATTAACTATGATCTTTGGTCATTTTTTTAAGGATCACTTTTTGGAGGAAGACGAACAACTTTATTGACTGACCAACGTATTTTCGTGTTGTGGCCTTCATCAGGGTCAAGGTCACAGCCGGAAGGCGTTGGTCAGTCAGTAAGCAAGCAAGCAAGCAATTTATTTATATAGCGCTTTCAGATCAGCCACCAGCTGAACACAAAGTGCTGTACACTTGACGTGCCAAACATGATACATTGAGCATGTTAAAAAAATAATATGTAAAATAATAAGATAAGTAAAATATATATATATATATATATATATATATATATATATATATATAAACAAAAAAAAACACATTTAAAACAATAAAATCAGCACATTAGATTAAAACAATAAAATCAGGGTCAGACTGTGTCATAAGCCAAAGAGTAAAAATGGGTTTTAAGACGTGTTTTAAAAGTGGACAGTGAAGTTGTTCCTTTTCCCTTTAAGTGTTGCTGGAGTTCCTGCATTGTGATTTTTTCATCCATGTATCTTGGAAACAGGTGAAGTTGTGCCAGAAATGTTTGCAAAGATCACTTTTTTAAAAAAGTGAGCACCCAGAGAGCTGCATGCCCAGCCAGGCAAGATAAACTTTACTCGTCACAATGACACTTCTTCCCTGTCTCTGTCAGTCCCTGCATCCTTAAATGTCTCCAGTTGTCTCGAGTTCTCTTTGCCTGTCTCCTTGGTGTATTTAAACCCCTGTTCCTCCCTGTCCTCATCGTCTGTTGTCCTCATCTCTGTTATCAGTCATCATCATTTTACCATCTCTGTGCAAGTCTGCAAATTTCTTTATTAAATCATAAGATTCTTAAATTTGCCAAGTCTCTCTGTGCCTGGGTCCTCGTCACAAAACATGACATCACTGTTTTGTACATTTTAACACAATTTAATTCCCATATTTGTGAAAGAAAAGCAAAACACTTTTTCACAGTCTGTAACAAAACCATCAAATCTGATCAAGGTTATTTAAATGCTGCAAAAGAAGAATGGATTGGAATAGAAAAAATACATATTTAACCTTCATTACAGGGGGAAAATGATGAATGATGCTGTAAGATGATGATGAGTAAGAAGTAAACTGAGTGCATTTTTTTGGACAGAGATTCACTTTTAATGTGTATGTATAATATAATACAGATACATACAAAATACACTCCAAAAATAGAGTCCTTGAAATGTACAAATGCGCAAAATATTGATTAAAAAAAATTATAAAAATGGAGGCAACTCTGGAACAAACCATTTGGGATGTGGGGGGTGTGGGGGGTATCTATACTTTTTTTGTTAAAATGTTACGTCTCAACCAAGTACTGAATGCTTTTTATATTTTTAGTAGTGTGTCACACAAACAGCAGATATTGTCAAAAAAAGTAAGAAATCTTTGGGGGTGCTTTGATTCATTTTGAATGGGCTAAAATCGCCCTGGTTTAAGGCTGAATTGTGTCTTTGACTTTGGCTGTGAGTATCTACACCTACCCACTACAGTGTGGGTGTAGATGTGTAGACCTCTCACTCTTGTGTCATCAGCTTCACTCCATCCACCCTCTCTCTGAATTCCCCTGAACCAGGTCCCTGAACTGGATAAGATGTAAAGAGAATTAATATGTGTGTGGATTAAGATTATTACGCTGGAAACACAGTTAGAATAACTAAAACTTTAAAACATGTTTAAAAGCGGGAGTAGACAAAATGGAAACTAAACGCACGTCAGCAGGAAGCCACTGCTCCTTCTTCTTATTTTACTTTCAGACTCAGACTGACATGAAGCGCTTCCTTCCTTCATGTTACTGAAGAAAACAGCCTGTTTTATAATTTTTTCTCGTCTGCATGAAGAGAATGGTGCTGACGATCAGCTAATTAAGCTCCTGTCTGAACAGGTGAGCTGCTTCTTCTCTGTCATTCAGCTGTTGTGCAACTCTTGCTGCACGACAGCAGTGTGTGAAATAAAGAGGAACTAACTGCTGCTTTTGACTTTTGTGGGCTGTTAACTTTTTACTGTTTACTTTAAACAAGCAGACAGTAATTAATAGGAATTTCCCGTCACTTGACTTGGAGTTTTTCAGGCTTCCTTTACTGTTGCAGAAAACCTCCTGTTTTTCTGGCACTAAAATTCCTGCTAACATTTATGCAATCTTGTGTTGTTATTATTATTATTATTATTATTATTATTATTATTATTATTATTATTATTATTAATGGCACCTGGAAACAGGTAAATACAGGGGGCGGGGGGGGGGGGGGGGGGGGGGGGGGGCTGGGACAGCGCTTTAAAATTGTTGCGAAGTGGGCGGAGGGAGAGAGAGTAGACAGACTGGTATTTATCAGCTGCTGTCAGTCAGCGTCTGTCTCACACACTGTAGATGGATGTAGCAGAGTTTAGGTGCAGTGTGTCTCTCTCAGCTTTAAAGCTCACCTTTATGCTGCTTTTCGCTCTCTCACCTGTTGAAGGTAAGATTGCTCTGCCATATGAGTCCAGTTTTGTTTAAGCTTTAATTCATGTTAGTCGTATTTTTCTAGTGTTTCCGATGCACCTTGAGCGCCTGTCAATGATGCAAATTATTAAACTTGCTTTAGTTACAAATATAATTTGTTGGAGCCAAGTCCAGGCCAATATTTTACTCAGTTACATCATGCCATATTTAAGTATTTGTCATGATCTTTAAGTTTCTATTATAATCTTGATCATTTTATGTTATAATGTAATATGCTGTGCTCCATAAATTAATCCTGCTTTGTTAGTCTGTTGTTGTTGTTGTAAAGTGTTGATAGATGTCGTAAAAGGGGTGTGTATTTGGCCCGGGCGTGGGTAAAAGGTTAGGTAAGCAAGCAGGACGTGGAGCAACAGTTTTTTGATGTTTTTTTTAATGTTATTTTTTGTTGTAACATAAAGGGAATACAAACGGAGCTCCCACCAGAGGCATTTGTTTTGTACCTTTCGATTTGTATGGAAAATAAATGTTTTGCCCCTTTTTTCCTTCGCCTCGTTTTTTGCTACTGGAAGACATCCAAGCGACTTAACAAGAGCACAAGTCAGAAACTTTACGTTCTGCAGAAGCGGCAAAGAAGGACCGAGAGTTGCCGCTATATAATTTAATGGGAGTATTTAAAAACAGTGGCAAACTCAGTGATGATGTAGCAGCAGTCTGTTATACTGGCTGATGTTGCAGATGTTTCACACTGTAAATAAAAGCAGACGCTGTATTCAAGTGTAAATTAGTCTAAAAATACTGCACCAAAAATTGTGCCTTACTCTTCTGTGTAAAGTTATGTTGGGGGTTTAGAAAGGAAGCTCAATTTTTTTTATTATTATGCTATCAGAGTTTAGCTATTTCTTTTCGTATACAGGCCTATATATATTGTGCTCGGAAATAACGGCTAAAATCAAATCTTCTGATATTTCTCATTTCAGATTTCCACAAAGAGGAATCATAAACAAAAAGTGCAACAGATGTTTAAATCATAAATAACTGAGCTGAATCTATTAGTCAGGTTTGAGCATTTCACTATAGAAGTTTCTAGTTTCTGTGTCAGTTTAAAGATTTTTCTTTTCCTGAATCAAGTGGTACAAAGTAAAGTTTGCTCTTAGTCACATTTTATACTAAAAAGTTGGATATAATTTCATGGAAAGTTGTTATTTTCGCACTGGAAAGTTTTAACATCATTAAAGACATTTTTTTGAATTGTAATACTTAACTTGGTTTTCAGCAGGATGTATTTCTTTATTTTCTTTATTTTTCTCCTCCTCAGGTCAGTTACATGTGGTTGGATCTCCTCAGCCTATCGTAGCTGCTCCAGGTGATGATGTCATCCTGCCGTGTCACGTAGAGCCAAAGTTTAACGTGGTGGGACTGACGGTGGAGTGGTCGAGGCCTGATCGTAATATGGAATATGTACATCTATACAGGCACAACAGGGAGATGACTGACATGAAGATCCCATCGTACGTCGGGAGGACGGCGTTGTTCACAGACGGCCTGAGAGAAGGAAACATCTCACTAAGAATCACTAATGTGACACAAGAAGATGAAGGAAGATACAGATGTTTCATCCCAAAGTTAAAGAGTCAAACAAAGTCTTCAATTGTTCATCTGATTGTTGGTGAGTCAGACTGAAAAGATTTTTGTTGTTTGGTTTTAAACTTACTGCGTACTTGGGTTATTTTACCAACAACTTGTTTTTGCTCATTAAAGAATATTTGAATATATTGTAAATAATTTAAAATCTTCTGTTCTGCCAAACTTAAATTCAGCTAAAACTGTGACAACAGAGACACCACTGCATCCTGAAACTCTCCAAACTCCTGATCTGGCAGAAGAGTTTCACAGTAAAGGTGAGAACATGAGGAACAAATCAAGACAGTTAAAAAGCCTTAAAATAACCGGTTTACAGCTGGATCAAAATCATCTTTATGGTGTGGTTTTCTCTCACTAATGGCACCCTCTCTTTGTTGTCCTTAACATGTGCACCTCTTAATTTGAAGCACATACAGGAAGTGAAGTGTACTTTCCTTAAGCAGCTCTGATCTCTTGTCTTTCTGTGAAGCAATACAGCTACCAGTCCTGACCATCAGCAGTGATATCTCAGTAATTCAAACTCATTGTTATGTAACTTATGTGCTTGGTAGTTGGTAATACATGTGACATTCATGTTGTGTCTTACAGTAGATCTCATCTCCGTTTGTTTTTTCCTGGCAGGTGGTTTGTCCCGTCGGAGCCGACTGATCCCATTTGGGGTCAGCGTTTTTTTTATTGTGCTCTGTGTCGCAGTCGCAGGATGTTGGTTCGCTGAGTCAAAGTGTCAAAAAACAGATGTAAAAGACTTGAATCTTTGATTTTATGCATTTGCCTCATGGCTGAAGGATGGAAATGAAGGAAAACTGTGTGTCTGTTCTTTCTTACTCCAGCTTGCGAGTGCCGCTTCATAGGTGACTCTTGGACAAATTGGAAACATTAACAGAGGTGAAAGCATCACCCACTTCACTTAATTTTTTAACAACGTTTCCAGCCTCATGTGGATACGGCGGATCTGCAGCAGGAGCATTTCACAATGTCCTGTAATTTGTTTGGAGTCACGCTGAACCTCTGGTTTAAACAAGACAGTTAACATACAGAAACAACAACAACCATCATTGATGCCAAAGTTGACTTCTGGGATCAAACTTCAAAAGCGTGAAGTGGTCTGCTGTAGAGCATTTCGTGACTGTTTGAGCAAATCTTCTGTCCAAGTTACTTTCATGTGAGGAAACCTGTACAAGGACACAGAGAAGCATTTAGGACGACGTTCTTTTCTGTGTTTTGTTTTGCTGTAGTGGTATCAAGTAAAGTTTTCTATTTTTAGTTTTAAAGCTATTTTTAGATTTAAACATTTTAGTATATTTTTAGTGTTAGATGTTTTTTTTTAATCTAGTGAGCTTTAAAATGCCCTTCAGTCACTTTACAGTCATAACTAAAGTGCTTTGAGCAGGTGTAGAATATTTAGCTGATTTAGAGTTTAGAAATGTGTTATCATAGAATGTAGAACTGTTGTAGAGACACTGATACTGCCCTCAATATAATAAAGGCTGATTGTGTCGTGAATTTAGGAGTAGATTGTAGGAGACCCCTCCCCCACTTGAGCTGTGAAAGTAAAACAGAGAAGAGTTAATGCTGAGTGGAAATTCCCCAGAGGATGTTTTTGGGTGGGGATCTCAACATTTGTAACTGGATAACTGTGGTCTGGAAGGGAGAGGGGTTTTATGACCTCTAGGGAGTCACCTACACCCACAGTGTTTTAACAGTCACGCACACACATCCACACGCACACTCACTCATGTGTACACACATACACACAGGTATGCGCACACAGGCACACACGAGCACTCACATAGACACATGGGAACGCGCACATGTAGGCATTCATGTGCTCGTGCACATAGACACAGACAGAGTTTGGGGCACACCGTAGGGGGTTTTATGATAGGGTCGCCCCTATAAAACTGTGTTTCACAGACAAAGGGGTGAAGATTTTTGCAGAGGGACACCGGCCTCGTCTTCCCTTCTAGAAGTGCATGTTTAAATGAAGATGAGTAAATGAAGATGAATAAAGATGAATAATGGTTTTATGAAAATAACTACTGAGTCCGGTGCCATCTCTGGACGCTCGAGGAATGAAAAGAACCAGGGTAAAACTGATTTCTCAACACAGGGCAGCTGTCTTTGACTAAAATAATAACCAGTGTCATCATAGCTGATTTATGGTAATGCTGTTTTTAAGAGGTTGCATTTTTTTTTAAATTTTATTTAAAAATACAGGTCTTTCAAACATTGCTGTTTCTGATTTATAAAGTATGAACTTTAACGTTTCCTCTCTTTATTCTTATGGCTCAGAAATCAATTTGTGTTGCAATTTAAAAAAAATTAACTGCAGTTAATTTTAATGTAACAAAACCTTGATGCACTGAACAACGATGCGCCTTCTTTAGCAGCAGGTTTAGTGACGGCACAGATGGGGAATTCCAAAATTATTTAACTGGTTTATTCACTTCTCCTCCAACCTCTGCCAATTTCTTAGAATTGAATCAGGCTTGTATAAACCTGTTTCCAGTCATACGCTTGCCATCAGCATTTAGCTGTAGAATTCAACCTACAACACTGACCTCAAGTAGTAATCTCCATGCCTACACAGTGCTGTTGGCCCTGTGTAGGCACAGCCACTCAGGGCTTGTGTGAGACAAATGTGGGTTTTCCCTATCCACACAGCCTCACAAGTGGAGCCAGTGCAAGTGGAGAACCTGCTTTTTAAACTTGCTATTCAAAGTTCAGAAGTTGAAGTTTCACCACCAGCTTATTTGAATCAATAGCTGATGTTCACCATCCAAAGCTCTGAAACCTGAGCTACCTCTAGAAACTAACACAAAAACACAAGCCTGACCCTGGTTTCTGGTTGTGGTAGTCTTCTTCGGTCTCTCTGGGATGTGAGTGTGTGACAGGCTACGGTTTCTCTTAAAATGTCTTCTAACAACAACTTTTTTACTCAGTTTTTTTTTGGTATATACACCAAAATACCAAAAAAGAACCATTATTACCTCTCACAAGTTGCCATAATAACTACAGTAATTTAAATGTTACACATAAAATTGAAAGGTGAGATAAGTGATAAAGAATTAATTTGTTTTTTTACAAACAGTTCTACCACATAAATCTAACTAACAGCCGACCTGTTACATGTACGATCCCGCGTAACTTGAGAGTTGGTAACCACCGTAAAAACATATATCACTTAGGGGGTATTATCCTTTGTTGAACACAAACCTCAGAGTTCCTTGAAAGCAGCTTGTTGTGAATTGTGGCTCTCATGTTGACATGGATAGTGAAAAGCTCAGTTGCAGTATTTCTCTTTAATGGTTTAGTCTTGCGTCTTCTTGAGGAAATAACAACCAGAACCAAAGACAACAAATGAATAAAAATAAAATAAAAACAATAATATGAGCATTTGCGTAGGTGGCACAGTGACTACAAATCCATCTGTTCAGATATCCAGCAGTTACACACAGATCTCAAGTTTATTTAGGAGCCTTTCTGCTCCCATCAGCTGTCTTTTGGAAGTGTCTTCATGTTATTTTGTCCTGCTGTTGATTGATTAATCAAAGCATCTTACCTCAAGCAAGAACTGACAATGAATGAATTTATTTAAAAAAAATCCATCTCAAAAGCTGTCGGTGATTCCTGGTTTACACCATAATGAGTAATAATATGACACTTTTGGGCAGCACAAAGTGCAAAAGTTTATCAAACACTGAAAACACTGCAAATAATCCAAAAAGTCAACAACTGTCACATTATCTGCTGAAGAAACCTGACTTTTTCATATTTCTTCTGTTTATGGATCAAACTGTAATTATATTCTATATTTACACAAAATTTATCATTTTTTTTCTATTACATGCTCTTTTAGAGGAAGCTTTTATTGTGAAACAAACTACTACTCTAAAAGAGAATAAGTGAGGAACAGAGAGAGCTGGAGAAGAACTATATGACAGGGAAAGAATGGGAAGAGGGAGAAAGACAACCCAAGCAGAGAGCAGATGATGTGAAGATGATGTTGTGGATGATGAAGATGGTGAAAAACGCAGAAATGATTTCAAGAGCTGTACATGTGAAACTAGCGTTTGATCATGTGAGCAGTTATAATTGACTGATATCACTCATCGCATGAGCCTGGACTTAACCACAGAGCATTACACCTCTGAATGGACTGTAATCTGTAGATGTATTGACATGAATGTGGTTTTGCAATAGGAAACATGGGGGTGTAGTTGCCTGTGCTGTCAGCTCTCAGTGTGAAGTTTCTGCGAGGTGCTGTTCTAAAATTCTTTAGAAATCTGTCTTATAAAATGTACTTGTGTAGGTAAAGAACCCAACATTTCTGATCACTTAACAATGCCTCTGACTGGATAGGTGAACCTGCTGCTTCTCTGTGATTCAGTTTTCACTTTGTGTCAGAAGGAAAGAAGAGAGTCATAGCTGCTGACCTACTTGATTCAACTGAAGACGTCAGGTTTTTGTTGACATTTTGATTTTTTTCCCGTTGTGATTAGTTTTCAGTAAATCAAAAGGAGGAACAGGAAAAAAATGAATTTTTATTAACTGAGTGTAGTGGATGTATTTCCACTTTAGAGCTGGAAGTTAGATTAGATTAGATCTTTATTGTCACTGTTATTAGAATAATGAAACACAGTTTGGCATCTCTCCATTGGCACAGAGGACACAGAGGGACAAGAGGCTGATGACTCGTGTTCATCAGTGACTCAGTTTCCTGTCTCTTTCTCATATTGAAGATGCTAAAGTTACTGAAAAAAGGAATTTTGAAAGCATCATCAGGAAAACTGATGATGGCCTGTGTGATTTTGATGCGATGTTTATCTGTTTAGAATTAACACAAAGCACAATAATGTCTGAGTCAAGATTGTTTTCAATGTGTGTCAAAATAGATCATTAAGATACACAAAACACAAAATAAAGTAGGATCACCACAAAACATATAAAATACAGCAAGAATCAGGAGATCTGGTGACTCTTTGACTGATTGCTCTTTTCAAAGAACCAGTAGTTATGTCATTGTCATTTACATCTCTGAAGTGACCACATCTTTTTTTCATGGTTATGTTGACAAGAAAATGGATTGATGCTGCACATTGTAAACTTTGTTCTTAATCTTCTTTTAAGATTAAGAACAATCCTCCCTGTATACGGGAGGAAACAGGACTGGACAACCGTGAATAGGAAGGTTAACAACAAACCTCCAAAACAACTGAATGTGAAACTGCAGAACAGATTTGCTCCACTATCAAAGGACCCTGGATCTATATCGGACAACCATCCATCTAAAAGCAGCGAAATAAGGTCTGAAAATCTGTTGAAAAGTGAAAGGCCACAGGGAGGTCAGAGGAGGAGACGAGAGATTCAGCAGGTTGTTTACACTGAATAAATGGCTTATATCAGCATGTGCTGACCACTCAGTGCACTTTATCGACAACTTTAATATTTTTTGGGAACGCAGGCATCTGTTCAAAGCAAATGGATTTAATTTTAACAAGTCAGGGGTGAAACTGTTCACCTCCAACTTGTTTTATTCCATACGTCATCCATCCGTGCTTGGTGCCAAGGCTGAGATAAACGAGGAGTTATCTCATAAAGAGGAACAAACAGTACTCCAAGTACAGACAAAGCCCAGCAGAAACCTTGAGGAGGAGCTCCATTTGCCCCCACCCGGGAAGAGCCTCAGAAAGGAGAGACATCTAAGGCAAGAAGAGGGGTCCCTATTTGCCTCCAACTCTCTCAACAACACCAACGACCAGGACAAGGGACCACGACCTTCCCCAGTCCCCCAAACCCCTGACAGGCCATCACCCTCCTCCCCCTCCCTTTCTCCCTCCTCCCCACACCTGAAATTCACTGAGGAGATGATGGAGCGGGTCAATGCTGGGCTCAGATCTACCCCCCGTCCCAATCCCTTTTTGTCCCCCATAAACCCCCCACCAGAGCGGCCAAAGGTTCGCCATCGAGCCCCACCCTCAACAGAGCAATCAAAGTCACATTGCCCAGCCTCGCCCCCCTTAGTTCCTCTTCATGCCCTGTCTCCGCAGTCTGATGCGTGATGTGTGAAGGGTCCGGGCTGTGAGGATTATGGCAGTGATGACTTTTCCCAGGAGAAGCTGGGACCCTGTTTACTAGAAGGTTTTAAAATTTCTGTACTTTTAGGTGACAGGAGACATGTGGCCTGGTCAAAACACAGAGAGCTGCACTCTAAAAGATCTTTAAACATAGTAAACATACCTTGTGTGCCACAGACTGCTCCCAAACACGAGGGGACAAGTAATACCTCTAAAACACTTAAGTTGGCTTTATTAAACATTAGATCTCTAGCTGGGAAAACATTTTTAATTAATGATTTAATCACTGAGCACAGCCTTGATTTTATGTTTTTAACTGAAACTTGGTTGGACCAAAGTAACAGTGGAGCTGTTCTCATCGAGACGACCCCTCCTAACTACAGTTTTATCAGTGAGGTCAGGGCGAGCAGGAGAGGAGGAGGGGTTGCTGTCTTATTTAATGAATCATTTCAATGTAAGCAGCTATCTCCTGGAAGTTTTCAGTCTTTTGAATATGTGGCTTTACAGCTGAAGGCCCCATCCAAAGTTGTGTTTCTTAATGTTTACAGGCCTCCCAAATACTGCACAGACTTTTTTAATGACCTCAGTGAACTGCTGTCTGTGATCTGTGTTGATTTTGACTGTGTAATTATTGCTGGGGATTTTAACATTCATGTGGACAACCCTCAGGACAAAGGGACTAAAGACCTGAATAACACTCTGGGCAACTTTGGGCTGACTCAGCATGTAACAGAGGCCACACATAATAGAGGACACACTCTTGACCTACTGATCTCCAAAGGCCTGAGCATTTCAAACATTACTGTGTCTGATGTGGGCCTGTCTGATCATTACTGTGTTTTCTTTGAAAGTAAAATCTCAGCCCACACAAATATATCAACAGCAGTGATCACAAAACGGTGTATAACTGAACACAGTAGTGCAATTTTTAACCAGGTCTTCCCATTAACACCTGACCTGCCCAGAGGGTCAGTCAATGAGCTCGTCAATAGCTTCAATGCTAACATGTTAAATGTAATGGACACTATTGCTCCCATTAAGGTGAAGGTTATCTCTGGAAGGAAAAAGTCTCCATGGAGAAACTCCACACTGGTGAAAAATGAAAAAAGAGAGTGTAGGAAAGCTGAGCGCAGATGGAGAAAAACAAACCTCCAGGTTCATTATGACATTTATAAAGAGAAACTTCACAATTATAATTTACAACTGAGGAATGCAAGGAGGTCCTACTTCTCTGACATCATCACTAAAAACAGCCATAATGCTCGGGTCTTATTTTCTACAGTTGACAGGCTAACAAACCCCCCTGTGTCAGTGGCAGCTGAACTTCATTCGACCATGGCCTGCAATGACTTTGCCAAATTCTTCACTGAAAAAATCCAAAAAATTAGACAAGCAATTGGTACATCAACAGCAGATCCAGGATATGTACTGTGTCCACCAAAAAACTGTTTAAACACCATGAAACAGTTTCAACCTATTAACAGCAAAGACCTGGAGGACATCTTAGGTCAACTGAACTCCTCCTCCTGCTGTTTAGATGTCCTGCCAACAAGTTTTTTCAAAAAGGTCTCAAAGACTTTAGAGTCAGACCTGTTACAGATCGTCAACTTTTCTTTATTATCAGGTGTGTTTCCAGAATCACTAAAAACTGCTGTAATCAAACCTATACTGAAAAAGGACAATCTTGACAAGACACAAATGAACAACTACAGGCCGATCTCAAATCTCCCGTTTTTAAGTAAGATCATTGAAAAAGCAGTTTCTCAACAGCTCAGTTACTTCTTAAAACAGAATAATTGCTACGATGCCTTCCAGTCAGGTTTTAGACAGAACCACAGCACTGAAACCGCTCTGACCAAAGTGTTCAATGACATATGTCTGAATACAGACAGTGGAAAAATGTCAGTCCTAGTTTTACTGGATCTCAGTGCAGCATTTGATACAGTTGACCACAACATATTACTCAAACGACTGGAGAACTGGACAGGTCTTTCAGGAACTGTACTAAACTGGTTCAAAACATACGTAGAAAACAGGAAATACTTTGTATCAATAGGTAACTTCACATCTGAGCAGACAAGTATCACATGTGGAGTTCCCCAAGGTTCCATCTTGGGACCCCTTCTGTTTAACATCTACATGCTCCCACTGGCACAGATTATAAAGAACAACAAAATAAACTATCACAGCTATGCAGATGACACACAAATATATATCACAATGTCACCAGGAGACCGAGGCCCTGTACAGGCTCTTGGTAAATGCATTGAGGAAATCAATGACTGGTTGTGCCACAATTTTCTCCAGCTAAACAAAAACAAAACTGAGGTAATAGTCTTTGGCGCCAAAGAAAAACGATTACAGGTCACCAGAGAACTTCAATCTATACAGCTAAAAACCACAAACCAGGCGAGAAATTTGGGTGTAGTGATGGATGCAGACCTAAACTTAGAAAAACACATTAAGACAATAACAAAGTCAGCTTACTATCACCTCAAGAATATATCAAGGATAAAAGATCTGATGTCTCAACAGGACCTGGAAAAACTAGTCCATGCATTCATCTTTAGTAGGCTTGATTACTGTAACAGCATCTTTACAGGTCTACCTAAAAAATCAGTCAGACAACTACAGCTCATTCAGAACTCTGCTGCTCGAGTCCTCACTAAGACCAAAAAAGTGGACCACATCAGTCCAGCTCTGAGGTCCTTACACTGGCTGCCTGTCCGTCAGAGGATAGACTTTAAAGTTCTGATGCTGGCCTATAAAGCTCTGAATGGTTTAGGACCAAAATACATCAATGACCTCCTGACCCAGTATGAACCATCCAGATCCCTCAGGTCATCTGGATCCGGTCTTTTATCAGTTCCCAGAGTCAGAACCAGACACGGAGAAGCTGCTCCTTATATCTGGAACAAACTCCCAGAAAGCCTCAGATCAGCTGAAACACTCAGTTTATTTAAATCCAGGTTGAAGACTCACCTGTTCTCAGCTGCATTTGAATAAAGCACCAAATCCACACTTTAAGCTTAAATTTCAAAACTTACATTTAACTACTGATTTTATCTATTGTTCTGATTTTATCTGTTTTGATTTTATATACTGTTGTTTGTTTGTTTGTTTGTTTGTTAATTAGTTAGTTAGTTTATTTGCTTGTTTTAATCAATTTTAAATCATGCTTTTTATTTGTTCTTGTTTCTAATGTCTCTGTAAAGCACTTTGAATCACCTTGTTGTTGAATTGTGCTATACAAATAAACTTGCCTTGCCTTGCCTTGCCTTAATAAACTTACAAGTTTTTAACTGCACTGGGAAGTTCAGCACCTATGAGGACTTTTTTCTTTTTGTTTTTAATTGCCAGACTTATTCTGAATTTAAATGACCAAACAAATAAATAAATAACTTGATAAAACAAAATGTAAAAACTCACTTCCACAAACTCTCCAGAACATGATCAAAACAATGTGATTTTGTCATTAATGAAATACTACAATCTAACAGCTCACCTGTCACATGTGTGGAAGAACACATTAAAAAAATAAATCCATGTTATTTCAACAGCACTGTCAAGTTTCCTCTGTGTGGTAACGTTCATCCACTTTTTCTTAAACATTTATATTTATGTTTGCTTTTCATATTGACATGAATATTGTGGAGTTAGAGTATTTCTCAAATTTAATTGCTGGCTTTTTAGTTTGTTATTGCCCTCCTACCTGTTGAAGGTAAACTACAATGCATATACACACAGACACACACATTTATGTGTTCCTTTATTTGTAATGGTAGAGGTGGTGGGGTAGTATTTGGTGACTAATCAGCATGGGTGGCTCTAGGCTGCAAAACTTCGTGTTCAGCTCCCCCTCTTTCATGAGTCATTACTCTCACACTCTTCTTTCTGCTACTAAACACTGCTGCTCCTTTACAAAAACAGAGGAGAGGAGAAAGAAGAGGGTCCCAATGCAAAGCACGTAACAATGGTTATTGCAGGCAGCCACTTTAATTTTTATAAAGACCTGATGTTTTTGGGTTTCAGTTGTGTCTCTTCTCTGGGGTTGATTCAGCATGGAAACAATGACATATCCTGGAATATTACGTGGCATCCAGTAATGTCCTCATTTACACACTTGACACTGTTACGATTAAAACAAGTATGCCCAGGACCTGACTGTAGAAGATGATTTGTCTTCTTGTGAAGATGTTCAAACAGGCAGAGACGATTTTAGGATCTGCAGATAAAGCTAATTTGATAATGTTAGCAGTTATTGCTGACTCATATCACTCTGCATGGGTAATCGTGGGCTCTACCACAGAGCAATACGCCTTACCTTTCAGTGACAAGTTTCTGGTTTTTAATCTACCAGCCAACTGTGAAACATGCCTGTTCTCTGTTAAATTGACTTATTTAAAAAAAAAAAAAATAGGTGAATTTTGGGGTATGAGTCATGAAAAAGTTTTTTCAAATATTCCTGTATATCTATTATGTAGGTCATAGGGACAGCAGTCTAAGCAGAGATGCGCACATCTCTACGTGCATGAACAACATCCCCAGATTCAGTTTTCAGTTTTATTTGTCATATGCAAGTTAGCACAGGGTCAACAATGCAATGAAATGTGTTTGACGAGCAGCAGTCACTCAGCAGAATGGTACAGTAGGAGAAAATATAAGAAAATATAAGAAAATAAAATAATAAAAAAATAGAAAAATAGTAAAGAGCAAATTGTTAGAGAGACATGGTAAAAGAGAAAAGATGACTAAATATATATGTATCTATAAATATAAATATATGTACACTAGTGATTAAATAAGAAAATCTTGAAAAGAAATATGACGGGAGGGCAGATGGGATATTGCACAGGAATGAGCAGCAGAAAATTACAGTATTGCACTTTTAAATATAAATATCAATGACAATAAAGTGAAGTTGTTAGGATGCCTGGGTCGTTGACCCAGGGTTTTTGAGTTTACGATATTATTTATACTGTCTAGTTTTTGGTTTCTTTGAGTTCTGTCTTATGGCTTATGTCTCTGTCTTCTTTAGTTGCTCTGTCTCCCCTATCACCTGCATCCCCTTGTCTAGTTCGCGTCTATGTGTATCTTAAGTTCCTATATCCCCTTGTTCAGTCAGTGTTTGTGTCTGCCCTGTTCCCACGTCTCTGTTCCCTTTGTAGTGCCTGCATATGAGTCTGTGTCTTTGTTCAGTCTGTGTTATGTTTCCTGTTTTACTTTGAAAGTCCATGTCTGATGTTAATGTGTCAGGTTTTGCTTCCTCTTGTCTCGTTAGGCCTGATTTGCCCCAGCTGTGTTTCCCTCCTGTTACCCATTCCCTGATTGCTCCCTCTGTGTATTTAAGCCCAGTGTTTCTCTGTGTCTGTGTCACGATCTACTGTTTTCTTAGCTGTGTGTTCTGTCATTTCTCTAGTTTAAGTTTGTGTTGAGTTTTTTTTTTAGTTTTGTTATATTTTGAGTTTACGTCTGTCTCCGGAGTCTGCACCTTGGGTCCTATTCCTGCCTGCACACAGCCACACCTAACAGAAGATCGCGACCAGAACATGGACCCTGCAGACTCCTTTTTCTTTGAGTTCAACGGCGAGATGGAGCGGCTGGTGCGCCTGCTCGACCGCATCGCCCAGTCCCTGGATTTAAGGACCATGGCAGTGGGGCTGAGCACGGTGGAGGCCATCATTCGGCATAATCCCCGGCTTAGCCAGTTTGCTAGAGACACTGAGTTGGGGAACACCATTACTGCCTGGAGAGAGCAAGTCAGGGCTAGTGAGCTTGCTCTCTCCCTCACTACATCTTCCCCACCGCTGCCGCAGGACAACGCACACTCTGCTTCATCGCCACTGCAGGCTTCCTCCCCTTCCTCACGTCAGCTGGGACCTTGTTCGCCTGTCCGTTCGCCTGCCTTTTTCCTGGCGGCTGTGTGGTCGGAGGATGAGGAGGTCTCCGTTTCTCCACTGGTTCCTGTTCCCTCGTCTAAAAGGAAGCGACGCCACCGTCGCTCCTCTCCTCGGTCATCCGTTCAGCCACCTGTCTCCGCTGGAGGGTCCGAGGAACCGCTTCAGCCACCTGTCTCCGCTGGAGGGTCCGAGGGATCGCTTCAGCCACCTGTCTCCGCTGGAGGGTCCGAGGAATCGCTTCAGCCTTCTCTTCCTGCTGGAGGATCCGAGGAGCCTGTTCAGCCTTCTTCCTCGTCAGCTGGAGGGCCCGAGGAGCCTGTTCAGCCTTCTGCCACGTCAGCTGGAGGGCCCGAGGAGCCTGTTCAGCCTTCTGCCACGTCAGCTGGAGGGCCCGAGGAGCCTGTTCAGCCTTCTGCCACGTCAGCTGGAGGGCCCGAGGAGCCTGTTCAGCCTTCTGCCACGTCAGCTGGAGGGCCCGAGGAGCCTGTTCAGCCTTCTGCCACGTCAGCTGGAGGGCCCGAGGAGCCTGTTCAGCCTTCTGCCACGTCAGCTGGAGGGCCCGAGGAGCCTGTTCAGCCTTCTGCCACGTCAGCTGGAGGGCCCGAGGAGCCTGTTCAGCCTTCTGCCACGTCAGCTGGAGGGCCCGAGGAGCCTGTTCAGCCTTCTGCCACGTCAGCTGGAGGGCCTGAGGAGCCCGTCCAGCTGCCATTAGCCTCTGCCTCTGCTACGCCTGGTCCAGCCTCTGCCTCTGCTACGCCTGGTCCAGCCTCTGCCTCTGCTACGCCTGGTCCAGCTTCTGCCTCAGCCTGTGCTTCGCCTGGTCCGGCTTCGGCCTCTGCAGCTCCGCCTGGTCCAGTCTCCGAGTGTTCAGCTTCGTCTGCTCCTGAGGTCTCCATGCTGTCTGTTCCTGCTCGTCCTGCTCGTCCTGTCCGGCCTGCTCGTCCTGCACGTCCTGTCCGGCCGATGACTGGACGTCATTGCCGTCATGGACAGCCCCCTGAATTACGCCGCCGTCGGTGCCTCCCGCCCGGCCGGCCTCCTGACCTGCTCCGCCGCCGTCGGTGCCTCCCGCCCGGCCGGCCTCCTGAACTGTTTTCTGGGCTCTTGGACCATCAGCCTCCGGGCCGCCCCCCTGACCTACCCGGGTTTGGACTGTTGTGCCGTCAGCCTCCGGGCCGGCCCCCTGAACTTTTTTGAGACTATTGCCTGGGCCTCTGCGCTTTTCGTGAGCTCTTTTGTTTGTTTGGTTTTGGACTTTGCCTGGGCCTTGGTGCTGTTGTTTTGGACTTTGTTCCTGTTTTTTTGTTCTGTTGCTTTCCGGGCTCCAGTGTTTGCATTTTTTTTTTTTTTTTTTTTTTTGGTTTTGTTGTTTCTGGCTCCTTGTTTGGTTTGTTTCGGGCCCTCCATCCTGTTTCCCCCGCCGCCCACCCTGGTTGGGTTGTTTTTGTTTTTTTTGATTTTGATGTTTTGGTTTGGGCTGTCTGGAAGCCAGCCCTTGAGGGGGGGGTACTGTTAGGATGCCTGGGTCGTTGACCCAGGGTTTTTGAGTTTACGATATTATTTATACTGTCTAGTTTTTGGTTTCTTTGAGTTCTGTCTTATGGCTTATGTCTCTGTCTTCTTTAGTTGCTCTGTCTCCCCTATCACCTGCATCCCCTTGTCTAGTTCGCGTCTATGTGTATCTTAAGTTCCTATATCCCCTTGTTCAGTCAGTGTTTGTGTCTGCCCTGTTCCCACGTCTCTGTTCCCTTTGTAGTGCCTGCATATGAGTCTGTGTCTTTGTTCAGTCTGTGTTATGTTTCCTGTTTTACTTTGAAAGTCCATGTCTGATGTTAATGTGTCAGGTTTTGCTTCCTCTTGTCTCGTTAGGCCTGATTTGCCCCAGCTGTGTTTCCCTCCTGTTACCCATTCCCTGATTGCTCCCTCTGTGTATTTAAGCCCAGTGTTTCTCTGTGTCTGTGTCACGATCTACTGTTTTCTTAGCTGTGTGTTCTGTCATTTCTCTAGTTTAAGTTTGTGTTGAGTTTTTTTTTTTAGTTTTGTTATATTTTGAGTTTACGTCTGTCTCCGGAGTCTGCACCTTGGGTCCTATTCCTGCCTGCACACAGCCACACCTAACAGAAGATCGCGACCAGAACATGGACCCTGCAGACTCCTTTTTCTTTGAGTTCAACGGCGAGATGGAGCGGCTGGTGCGCCTGCTCGACCGCATCGCCCAGTCCCCGGATTTAAGGACCATGGCAGTGGGGCTGAGCGCGGTGGAGGCCATCATTCGGCATAATCCCCGGCTTAGCCAGTTTGCTAGAGACACTGAGTTGGGGAACACCATTACTGCCTGGAGAGAGCAAGTCAGGGCTAGTGAGCTTGCTCTCTCCCTCACTACATCTTCCCCACCGCTGCCGCAGGACAACGCACACTCTGCTTCATCGCCACTGCAGGCTTCCTCCCCTTCCTCACGTCAGCTGGGACCTTGTTCGCCTGTCCGTTCGCCTGCCTTTTTCCTGGCGGCTGTGTGGTCGGAGGATGAGGAGGTCTCCGTTTCTCCACTGGTTCCTGTTCCCTCGTCTAAAAGGAAGCGACGCCACCGTCGCTCCTCTCCTCGGTCATCCGTTCAGCCACCTGTCTCCGCTGGAGGGTCCGAGGAACCGCTTCAGCCACCTGTCTCCGCTGGAGGGTCCGAGGGATCGCCAGTGTTTCTCTGTGTCTGTGTCACGATCTACTGTTTTCTTAGCTGTGTGTTCTGTCATTTCTCTAGTTTAAGTTTGTGTTGAGTTTTTTTAGTTTTATATTTTGAGTTCACGTCTGTCTCCGGAGTCTGCACCTTGGGTCCTATTCCTGCCTGCACACAGCCACACCTAACAGAAGTGACCAGTGCAGATTAAACAGAGTACTTGTGAAGCTGCAGGGTAGCTTCTGAGTGCTGTGTTGTGTGTGTTTAAGTGTTGTGGTTGAGGTGTTGTACGGCTTGGTGGTAAAACTGTTTTTAAGTCTTGTAGTCCGAGCAGACAGACTCCTGTAACGTCTGCCAGATGGTAACAAGGAGAACAGCTGATGTGCTGGGTGGCTGTGGTCCTTGATGATGCTGTGTGCTTTACGGAGGCATCGATGGAGATGAATGTCCTGAATGGCAGGAAGCCTCGTACCAGTGATGTGCTCTGCTGCCTTCACCGCCCTCTGTAGTGATTTACGGCTGCCGGCAGAGCAGCTTCCGTAACAAACTGTGATGCAGCTCGTCAGCAAACTCTCAATTGCACACCTGTAAAAATTTGAGGTGATGTTGGCGTTCATGCCAAACTTCCTCAGCCTCCTCAGGAAATAAAGCCGCTGGCAAGCCTTCCTGATAGCAGTGTCTGTGTGAAGGGTCCAGGAGAAGTCCTCGGTGATGTTGACTCCAGGGAATTTGAAGCTGCTGACCCTTTCGACCTTGACACCGTTGATGTGGATGGGCTGGTGTTCCCTGACCGGTCGTTTCCGGTAGTCCACTATTATTTCTCTAGGTTTGCTGATGTTGAGAGTCAGGTTATTTTCCAGACACCACTCGTACAGCGCCATCACCTCCTCTCTATAGGCCGTCTCATCATTGCCTGTGATGAGACCTATGATGGTTGTGTCATCCGCAAATGTGATGATGATGTTGGACTCGTGATTCTTAAACCGCTCCAGCTTTTCCAGCTTAGGACCATAGACTCAGATTTGGAGGTGCTGATGTTCATTTCCACCGCTTCACACTCTGCTATGAACTGCTCTAGCACTAGGACACCACCTAATGTAGTGAATAGAACCCCATCATCTGCAAAAAACAAAGATGATATTCTGAGGTCACCCAAAGTGGAAACCTTCCATCACCTTGTTACGCAGTAAAACTACCCATAAAAATTAGAAACAGAATCCGTGATTTAGAACCCCAATGGTGGAGTACAACACTGACAGGGATCGAGTCAATCTTGTGAAGCATTGGAGCTCCTGCAATAGTTGTACAGGGACCAAATGGCTCGTAGCAATGGGCCAAACACTCTATATTCAAGACGATCAAATGCCTTTTCCAGGTCCACAAATTCAAATTCCCACACACCTTTAAATATCCTCAAGAGTACAAAGAGCTGGTCCAGTGTTCTCCAACCAAGATGAAAACCACATTGTAGTTTTATGTTCCATCTTTGGGGACTGAGAGAGTGAGTCATGGTGCTTTCCAACGTATGTCTCAGATCATTCATGATTGTGACTGATCTTTTTGTGAAGTTATAAAAGTTATATATAAAAGTTGATATGAAGTCACGGACAGTGTTGGGAAGGTTACTTTTAAAATGTATTCCATTACAGAATACAGAATACATGCCCCAAAATGTATTCTGTAACGTATTCCGTTATGTTACTCAATGACAGTAACGTATTCTGAATACTTTGGATTACTTAATATATTATCATGCTTTTTACAACAACGTGAATGTACTATTGCTGTGTGATTTATTACTGTTACTGAAGGTCCACGACTTCGAACTGTAGTAAAGGGACCTCTGACTAATACGGCGGGGTCCCTGTCGGCACGTAGCCGAAAAATAGCTTTACTTTGTTGTGTGGGTCAACTTTTCTTGCGAGAGACAGAGAGAGGCGTTGAAAGGCTGCTCCAACGAAACTTATTGTTTTCGGAGGAAAACACGAACACGGTGTACAGTCGAGTCTTAATAGCTTACTTACAACTGGGCTCGTCAGGCACTCTTCTTGGCTGCAGTGGTTATTATTATATTTACATGTTTCCAGCTCCCGTTTTTCCTCGATGACAACTCGTACCTTTCCACTCTCCTTTTTCTCCCTCCTCGCGCTCACAGACCCATAACGTGTATGGCAGTCCATTCTCCTGCAGCACGGACTACACTGCCCATGATGCTACATTCTTTAGAGCTATGCTTGTAGCATTCTGCCTGTTAGCTTAGCACAACAACAACAACAACAACGAAAAGGCGCTCTCTCACCCAGGAAACACACAGTCGCAGAGAGAGAGAGAGCGTCACCCTGTAACCATGGCAACTGTAACGCTGCCGCCTGGAACAACAGAGCGTAGCTGTCAAACAAAACCCAAACAGTCCTGACCCGCAACAAAATGAAACAGGAAAGTACCGCCGTGTAATCCATTTATTTCAACAAAGTAACTGTATTCTGAATACCACCTTTTTAAATGGTAACTGTAACGGAATACAGTTACTCATATTTTATATATTTAAATACGTAACGGCGGTACATGTATTCCGTTACTCCCCAACACTGGTCACGGATAGTGTTTAATTTTACTGAGAAGTTCAAAACCAGTGAGAATTTTCTTCTTTGTTTTTTTAATATAAAATTTAAATTACTTTCATTTCCCCCCCTGTACTCAGGTCAGTTTTATGTGGTTGCGGGTGTCTGTGGCTCAGGTGGCAGTGCAGATCAACTACTGATTGGAAGATTGGTGATTCGATTCTTGGGTTCCCCAGTGTGCATGCCAAATATTCTTGGGCAAGATACTAACCCCAAGTTGCCCTCCGATGAGTTTATCAGAGTGTGAATGTGTGAATGTTGGTTAGATTGCACTTGATGTTAGAAGTGCTTATATGAGTGGGTGTGAATGGGGTGAATGAGGCTTGTTGTACACAGTGCTTTGAGAACGGGCGAGTAGAAAAGTGGTATATAACAATCAGTCCATTTACCATCTCTTCAGCCTATCGTGGCTACTCCAGCTGGTGATTTCATCTTGCCTTGTCACATGGAAACAAAAGTTGATATAACTGAGTGTTCTAGCCCCACCTCCAGCCTGAACCCCACCGTCATCTGAGTCGAGATGAATATGATCATCTCAGCACAACAGGGAGGTGACTGACGTGAAGATCCAATCACACGTCAGGAGGAAGCTGTTGTTTACAGATGGCACGATGGAAGATACAGAAGTTTTATCTCAACATCAAAGACTCAAAATCAGTCTTCGTTTCTGCTTTTTGCTTGCTGGTGAGTTAGAAAGAAAATAGTTTTTCTTAAAACTGAAGAAAAAACACTCAGAGTCATTTTGGTAGTAACTTATTGCTCCTCAAAGAACTACTAAACATTGTTTTGTAAATAATTAAATGTCTTCTGATATTTCACAACCAAATTCAAACTAAAAATTCAAACTAAAACCATGACAACAGAGACAACTCTGAAACTCTCCAAACTCCTCATCTGATATACAGTGGGGCAAAAAAGTATTTAGTCAGCCACCGATTGTGCAAGTTCCCCCACTAAAAATGATGACAGAGGTCAGTAATTTGCACCAGAGGTACACTTCAACTGTGAGAGACAGAATGTGAAAAAAAAATCCATGAATTCACATGGTAGGATTTGTAAAGAATTTATTCGTAAATCAGGGTGGAAAATAAGTATTTGGTCACCTCAAACAAGGAAAATCTCTGGCTCTCACAGACCTGTAACGTCTTCTGTAAGAAGCTTTTCTGTCCTCCACTCGTTACCTGTATGAATGGCACCTGTTTGAACTCATCATCTGTATAAAAGACACCTGTCCACAGCCTCAAACAGTCAGACTCCAAACTCCGCCATGGCCAAGACCAAAGAGCTTTCGAAGGACACCAGGAAAAGTATTGTAGACCTGCACCAGACTGGGAAGAGTGAATCTACAATAGGCAAGCAGCTTGGTGTGAAAAAATCAACTGAAAAAAAAATCATCAGAAACTGGAAGACATACAAGACCACTGATAATCTCCCACGATCTGGGGCTCCACGCAAGATCTCATCCCGTGGGGTCAAAATGATCATGAGAACGGTGAGCAAAGATCCCAGAACCACACGGGGGGACCTGGTGAATGACCTGCAGAGAGCTGGGACCAAAGTAACAAAGGTCACCATCAGTAACACACTACAACGGCAGGGAATCAAATCCCGCAGTGCCAGACGTGTTCCGCTGCTGAAGCCAGTGCATGTCCAGGCCCGTCTGAAGTTTGCCAGAGAGCACATGGATGATACAGCAGAGGATTGGGAGAATGTCATGTGGTCAGATGAAACCAAAGTAGAACTTTTTGGTATAAACTCAACTCGTCGTGTTTGGAGGACGAAGAATACTGAGTTGCATCCCAAGAACACCATACCTACTGTGAAGCATGGGGGTGGAAGCATCATGCTATGGGGCTGTTTTTCTGCCAAGGGGACAGGACGACTGATCCGTGTTAAGGACAGAATGAATGGGGCCATGTATCGTGAGATTTTGAGCCAAAACCTCCTTCCATCAGTGAGAACTTTGAAGATGAAACGAGGCTGGGTCTTCCAACATGACAATGATCCAAAACACACTGCCCGGGCAACAAAGGAGTGGCTCCGTAAGAAGCATTTGAAAGTCCTGGAGTGGCCTAGCCAGTCTCCAGACTTCAACCCCATAGAAAATCTGTGGCGGGAGTTGAAAGTCCGTGTTGCTCGGCGACAGCCCCAAAACATCACTGCTCTCGAGAAGATCTGCATGGAGGAATGGGCCAAAATACCAGCTACTGTGTGTGCAAACCTGGTAAAGACCTATAGTAAACGTTTGACCTCTGTTATTGCCAACAAAGGTTATGTTACAAAGTATTGAGTTGTATTTTTGTTATTGACCAAATACTTATTTTCCACCCTGATTTACGTATAAATTCTTTACAAATCCTACCATGTGGATTCATGGATTTTTTTCTTTCACATTCTGTCTCTCACAGTTGAAGTGTACCTCTGGTGCAAATTACTGACCTCTGTCATCATTTTAAGTGGGGGAACTTGCACAATCGGTGGCTGACTAAATACTTTTTTTGCCCCACTGTAGATGTAAGCTGCAGGTGAGAGCATGAGAACAACAAAAAAAAAAAAACGAAGAGAGTCCAAATAATTTATCTAACACATTTATAGCAAGAGAATAGAACACAATACACAACATTAAAAGACCAAAATAAAAGCAGACCTGATAGCCAGCTGGAGATTGGACCAGGGACTCCGCTCTGTCCACTGACATCTTTGGGCCCAGTGAGTTCTTTGAACTGCCTCCCTAGGCCTGGCTCCAGGACGAGGTTTTAAGATCTGAAATTCCTATTCATTTTAAAATCTCCAATTAAAAAAAAAAAACTAAGGAACTACAAAAACAATATGGGAGCCAACCATTTAAAATGATGTTTAACAAGAAGTCACTCTCATGCTGCTCTGTGTATTTTCCTTTTGACAAAGCAAAGCTACTGTGCTTGAATCACTTTTAGAAAACATCTACTTAAAAGCAGGTAAAAGTGCTGACTACCCAATTATTCTTTATTACTAACTGTCTGTTAAATTTCAAATGTGTGAGATGACCACAAGGATTCTGCTGTGCAAGCATGAACAGGAGGCTGCAAGCTTGACTGCTCGTCACTGCCTTTGTTGTCCTGTTATATTTTAGATAGCACAGAGCAGACGGGTGAGTTTATTAAACTTCACTGAACAACCTGCAAATTTCATTAAAAGTTTAATAAACTGTCATCTTGTCTTAATTTTTAGGTAGCACATACCTTAAACACTTCAAGCTTTAAGCTAATGATAGTTATATAAGTGCTGATGCATGCTGGTGCAATAAGCTGAGAGGATTTCTATCATTTTTTTGGACCCAAGTGGACTTTAATCCCTGTAAGTGGTTTGACCAAAATAGTGACAACAGGTTGAAGTACTGAAACAGCATCAATCATCATCATCACCAAAGCAGACAGTTCATTTCAAAAGTGTTAAGTGGTGTGTTGTCCAAGTTAGTGTTTTTCTGGGCTCATCTGCACACGCACATCAAAAAGCATTTAGTCTGTTGGGTGGTGTTTTTCTGTCTGTTCATTTTGTTGCAGTGACAGTTCACAAAGGTCACAAACACAAACTGATTGTGGTCACAACTCAAAGTTTTAGCTTTGGTGCATTTTGGATTTTATAATGTGGCTGTCATTTTAGAGTCACACTTCCTCTATGGGTGGTATGGTGATACATTAGCTTGCACTGTTGCCCCTGGGATTAAATCCAGCCTGCTGTGTTTCTGTGTGGAGTTTTTAATGTTTTCTCTGTGCTTTGTGCAGTTGGGGTTAGGGAAGGAAGTCATGAGACAGACACACTGTGCAAGAGAGCCAGAGATGACTGCTTGTGGTTTGTGGATTCACCACAAAGTCCGGTTTGAACCTGCAGGACCTGCAGGATAGGCTTTAGAACGCCAAACTCACAACTAAGGAGAAGTTGTGGGTGTTTCAAAAGAATTTTTCTCCATCATTTTACAGACTGTCGGTCTAACATAAGGCTACCACACAGAGACTTTGCAACCACACACTACACAGTAAGTTAAATAATAACTTTGAAAGCATGTGTTTCTCTATTGCTCTTAAAAAATGCCAAATGTAACTTGTTTTAATCAATTAGTTTTTCTTCTCCTTAGGACAGTTTCATTTATTTTATGCACCTCACCCAGTCAAGGCTACTTCAGATGATGGTGCCATCCTGCCGTGTCACATGGAGCCAAAGTTAAATGTGGCAGACTGATGGTGGAGTGGTTGAGGCCCGACCTCCACCCAGACCCCAAAAATCGTCTGAGCCTAAATGAATATGTTCATCTTTACCGGCACAATTGTGAGGTGACAGACATGAAGATCCCATCATACATCGGGAGGACAGCGTTGTTCACAGAAGGCCTGAAAGAAGGAAACATCTCACTAAGAATCACTAATGTGACACTAGAAGAAATGAAGAAAGATACAGATGTTTCATCCCAAAGTTAAAGAGTCAAACAAGGTTTTCAATTGTCCGTCTGACTGTTGGTGAGTTATACCTAATGCCAAAAAACAGTAAGCAAATTCAGTGCCTCAAATAATTTTGATAAAGGTATTCCAATTTCAGCAACAACTTTTTTGGCCCCATGACTATTGTGTTATAAAATCTTGAACTTTTCTCAGCTAAACACAGGACAACAGAGATGCCACTCAATCCCAAAGATGTAAAAAGTCCTGACTGAACAGATGGTTGGTAAAGGTGAGAAAATGAAAAAAACAAAACAAAGCAACACCTCGTAGATCAACATGTTTCAGTGTTATTTTTAAATAACAACTGTATAGTAGTGAGGTTTTCACAGTTTTTACTTTATTTGTTTATTTGTGTTTTGTTTTTTCCACACTTTTAAAAAATGAAATAAATTCTGGTTATTATTGTTAGCAGGTAAGTCTGGCACTGTTACATGGATGTATGGTCAGGATCATAAGGATACAGGGTATAATGCTTTATGGACATCTTGATGATTTTTTTTAATCTAACTGAACACCAAATCTTCATGTCCTGTCTGATGTTACTGTACGTCTCATCTCTGATTTTTTCCTGGCAGGTGGTTTGTCTGATCGCAGCCAATGGATTACTTACAAAAAGCTGTTTGGATCTGAATTCATAGACACTCTGATGAAGGAATGGTCAAGTGACACCCAACAAAAGCAGTGATAGACAGTTTCAGTGATGTGGTGTTTCTTGGCACCTGATCAGGAGAAAGGTCATCCTGTATCAACTTTACTTTTGACACCTGTAAGATAAGAATAATAGTGAAGAGGGGGGCAGAAACAGGTTTCTAAGTGCAAACAGGTGGAGAAGCCTGGGATGTTTGTGTAAGATATTCTATTTATGGTAAGCTTTAGTGTTCTTTTCTTTCACATTTGCACAGGTCATTATTCATCTGTTGCTATTTCATTAATGGAGTGGCAACAACATCTACATATATATCATAATAGAGCCCGGGGTTATCAAGGGGGGCAATGAATTGAATTGAATTCCATTTTATTTATATAGCAAATTACAACACATTGGTTTCAGCATCACTTTGAGACAGGATGTTTCTAGTTTTAGAGATATTGTCCAAATGCAAGAAATAAATCCTACATATTTGTTTAATATGTGCATTGAAGTGCATATCCTGGTCAAAAATGATACAGTGAGTCCATTTAATCTCATATATAGAAATCTTAAAAAAAAGAAAAAAAAGAAAAACTATTCCAATCTTGCAGTAGAAGAAAAGGATGACAGAGTGCTCAGTCTTTGTTTTTCAGCATGTGCTGGCAGTGTAGATAACAGCGTGATGATAAACCTGTTCTGCTGCTTCGGAGGGAGCTGACTAATTGAAAAATGTACCTGATCTCATGAGAGTACTCCAGAATTACTTGACTAAGTCAGTCTCTTGCAACCCTTTTCTTTTCACGTCTCCAAATCAGAGTGAATATTCATTAATATACTTGTCACAGGTGGGTCTGTTTATAGAACGTGGGCAGATATGAACTTCCCACTAATTTACTCATGATGAACTCACCTCCTGTTTGATATTTGCCTTTTATTTTCCCCACCAGTTTTCAGAAACTGCATTTAAAACTCTTCTTCCATTTTACCATCAAAAGCTTTAAAACACAAAATTAATGCTATGTACTTTCCTAAAAAAAAAAAAAAAAAACTCCCCCACGTGTTTGGCTCAGGCTTCTCCACATAAGAAGAAACAATCCACGTGTCTTGGAACTATCTTGTCAACATGATATCATCACAAAAGTCTCCTTATGAGAAAGCTTTTTTTTTCCCATTGCGTTGTTTACCTCAAGGAGAAAATGTGTCACATTAAAATCTGTTCTGAAGTATTTTTTCTAGTAGAAGATGAAAGGATGAGACGGCAGGAGACTTTAATGAGAGCAAATATACAAACTAGTTTCACTTTTAAGGGTCGAATTACAATCTCTGAAAACTCCACCTTTAGTCAGCGCTTCCAGACTGCGGACTTTTTCAAATACAATACGGTTCTGCCCCCTAGTGGGCATTTCGATCTAAACCTGTTTACTTTATTTTTCATAACACAGATTCACCTGTGCAAAAAAGAAAAAGAAAAAAATACTAAACCTTGTTCACAATTGACAATAAATCAATAGTCAGTTAAAAGACTGAGTCATCAAAATGTTATTTTTGGCATTTTTTTTTCTTTTGTTTTTGTCAAAACCTTACTGGAAAAACTCTTTTAGGCTTGACAATCAGGACTCACCAGAAAGGAGTACATCAGAGGAACAGCTCTGGTAGGAGAGAAAGTTAGAGAGTATCGAATATCTTGTATAAATTATGCAAATGTTCAATTCTTTGCACTCTATTTATGTATGGTGTTGACTGTTTCTTACCTTTATTGCCTCAGTCAGCTTTTACTGGTCTAAAACCAACTGTGATTGTACACAGCTCAAAGGTTAAAGAAACACTGTGAAAAATATCAGATTTCAGTAGGTGGAAAATTCATGCTGGATATCCACACTCATGTGGACTGGGAAATGTGTTGGGAACTAAAGGATTGGTTAATGGAAAAGAAAATGATGAACCTAGTGTGGGCTGAAGTAAAACTGGTGGATCTGCTAAATCTGGCATTATGATATTATTCCAAATTCTAATCAGGCTCAATATGGCAGTGGGCAGTGAGCACAGGCCCACTAGAGGGCATCAGCCCCTCAACCTGAACTCATAAAGTCTGTTTCTGATTATCTGGTCAGGAAAATTCACACCAGTGTCCTCCTTAAGGGTCATTTGGAGCTCTGGCAGTGCTCGTGCTGTTCAAGCTTCCAGTAAGGAGCAGATACTGGTCGTGCTGATGGGTAAATGACCACATAGCAATGTTCAGTTCTCCTAGAGTCCTAGAGGATATGTCTCCTGGAATTTCCTCCATACTTATGGGACAGTTAAAACCTTCTGGCAGTGGCTCGTATTGATGTGCCAGACAATATTACTTTCAGATACTTTCTATCTGCTTTCGATATTTTTTAATTACACACTGCACACCATGCTAAAAATATGCCGGGAGTTACTTTAAATAGTCTTTTGGGAAATCACCTTGTTGGTTTAAAAATAGCTGATTCTTTGTGAAGCTGTTTGTCATGTCTAGACACAATACTGGTTCATCCCTCGAGTAAGATCCCCTTTTCATGCTTGAATGATTCATAGGTCAGCGTTAAGTTGCTTAAGAGACAAACATTCCTGTAAAAATGGCCACATACAAGAACCGGACTGAAAGTAAGTGAAAAAGCAGCCAGTGTTCAAAGAAAACCATGAAAAACCTGGAAACACTGTATGATTTGCTCCACAACTAAGAGTGTAATTACACTGTAAATCTAATTTCAAGGTGGTTTACTGAAATTGGAGTGAAGATGGCACCTGTGTGTGTAGTTTGCCGTCATCTGTTACCTGTTCTGTTTGTGGTCACTTTGTTTACATCTTTTTTTCTTCAAAAAGGTCTCTACTCTTCTGGTTTATGACTTCTAATCACTTCTAAATATCTGATGTGTCCAAATACCGACCTCACATCATTGCCTCAGATACAGCTGATCATTTTGATTGTTTTATCAAAATTGTAATTATGCCTTACTTTTAAATAGGTCCATCAGCTTGACCCCCGATGACTTGCTTTCTCCGTTCAATTCAACCTGCTTGGAAATCCTGGATTACATTTCTCCTTTCACAACCAGGAGTCTAAAACCTGAAACCCAGTCTTGGTTGAACAATGCTACCTGATAACTAAGACAGGTGGGTAGAAAACCTGAGCAAAAATGGAAAATGGCAGACTTCAGGTGTCTTTTGATATACTAAGTGAATCTTTGTTAAATCATCAGAAGCCTGTAAGAGCACCAAAGGAAGGTACTTCTCTAAGATCGAATCTATTTATTATTTAATGTTATTTGAAATGTATGCCCATGAAAGAGTTGATTAACCTCACAGTGTGAAGGGTTAACTAAGAGGGATAGAAAGAGTTTCAGACAGGACAGGCTGCTAGGCCTTGGGTGTAGCATTAGTGAAGGTCACAGATGATCTTCTTATGTTCTCTGGCAGTGGACCCATCTCTGTGTGAGATGTGCTTGTCCTGTTAGACCTCAGTGCAGTGTTCATTACTGTTCACCATATTTTATTACATTATTTACCAAGGATATTTGGTATGCAGACAGATATCAAACCACCAACCTATAAACCACCAACCTTCTGATTAGTAGGTGACCTGCTCCATGTTCTGAGCAACAGCCCCCCATATCTATCTGATAGACTTCAATTTGTTTCATGTAAATGGAGTCACACACTAAGGTTAAATATGGAGTTCCACAGGGTTCATATGCTGGGACCAATTCATTTTGCATTATACGTGCTTACCTTAGGCAGTATTATTAGGTGGAATGGCATACATTTTCACTGCTATGCAAATAATACCAGACTTCTTATCTATCCTATATTGAGTTTTCTGTGTTAGCGTCCTGTTAAATCCTGAAACAAACTTAAAATCCAGGGTAAGCCCTTAGTAAACCTATCCCAGGCAGTGCTACACAGGTCCCTTGTTTTTTCCTCTCTTATAGAGGTCAATTGAGTTGCTCTTTGTCTGACCCTTCACTGAGGACCAATTTACCTTGAAAGACCCCACCAGTGGGAGAAGCAAACTATCTGGTCAGCATAGCGCCTGGGATCACTTGGGCACACAAACCTCTCCACCGTGGTAATGCTGTTTTTTTTAATGTATTAAAATCCACTGTGGTGGTGCATAGAAGCAACAGTAGAAAAACTGTGTTGTTGTCTGAGTATATGCAAACCACATTTACATGAGTGGGTATCAAAATTTTAGGTAGAGCTTTTTGACATTATTCATTGCCCTTATGCAATCTGTGATTGCAAAACAGCACAAACTCCACAAATCGGAATAGAGGAAGACAGTAATTGATAAAAATCAGACAAAGAAATGTCAAAAAACTTTGAAGTACTCTGAACACTGCACTCTATCTAATGTAATTTTATATTTAAAAAAAAAACTCCCCAAAACTCTCAAAAAAGAAAAAAAATAATCAGTTATATATTTTTGATTCAAATTTTAGGAAGGATTAAATATTCTATAACTTCACTTTGATATACTTTATATCTTTATGGTGGAGAATGTAAGTGTTTGACACTTGCAGTTTTAAAAAATAAATTGATGACGTACATCTTGGTCAAGTGACTTTTTCACAGTCAGCACTGAGTTGTGAACAAACCCCCCTGAAACTGTCTGTGAGTCAAACACCTGCCAAGCAGCATGGAGATAACTGCTCTCTGCACTATTATTGGTATGTACTACTGTGAATGTGTGTGTGAAGTCTGTGATTTGTTTCTGTGTGGGCATCTGCTTTTGTTTGATAACAGTATTTTATTACAGGTTTTTATAATAGATACATTACAAAAAGGTACTCTATGCAAGGTACTGTATTTCATGTCGATTTATTGTAGATTGATTTAGTTGAAATAAATACAGTACATGTAACTTGTATTTATTAATTTAAAATGTGTAAACTCATCTTATAAATTTTATATGGCATCAATACAGCTACAAACTTATCTGCACAGATGAAAAACCAGATGTTCCAGTGTTTAAAATGAAACCTTGTGGGAGGTAATGCAACTATTTTGTGGGTAGCATGCAGAAGCTGCAAAGGTGTAAAGAGGAAGGAAATGTCAGTGCTGTGGGTTTTAGTACCATGTTTGGTGGCAAGAATACATTTAGTATAAGGTCAGTAAAATTTAATTTGTTTGAGGTAGTGCTTCATCTGTGTTCCAAAATACAGCTGTCAGAGAAAAAAGTAACAACATTTTAAAAAGTTTTCATGTTTATGTTCATTTTTGATTTTCTCAAATAAAAAAGGCAGCCCTTGTTATGACTCCTGGGTTTTGAATTTTATTTATTTCTGTTTCCCCACTCAGTAATGTTTCCACGTTTGTTTTTATTTTGTCTATGTCTCTCTTTGTGCTACTTTTCTATATTATTTTAATAGTCCCTTGCTCTATGTGCATTGTCTTTATTTTAACTTGCCTCCTCCTGTGATTAGTGTCACATGTGCTCCCACCAGTTTCCTCTTCCTTAGTCACCTGCCTGTGTGTTTATTTAGTCTCTTTATCCTTTGCTGTCCCTGATCTGTTACAAGTTCTGGGTTTTCCTCAAGCTTCCGAGTTTTATGGTGCTAGCTTCCTGCTGTATATCTACACCATCACCTTTAATTAGCTTTTTTAATGCAACACACAACTGAAAAAAAAAAACAATTATCAGCAGTAAAACTCATAAAATTTTCTCAAACGAAGTGGGCGGTTACAATTGTTCATGGAAAAACAGCACAGCAAAAATGTTATACTATAGTCGGGAGTTATACTATATAAATCCATATATCCATTTGAATTCAATTGTGAGGAGTCCCCTGTCAGTGTTTCCTTGGATGCATAGGGTGGCCAGACTAAACTGTGCCCACCTCATTGTTCTGCCCTTAAATACAGCTCTGTAAACACAACTAACTTGTCTCACCTCTCTGTTTCTTTCAGCCACTCTGAGAATATTTCCCAACAGATCTCAGTTCTTCCTGTATGAGTCTGTTACACTGAGCTGTGGAGAGCATAAAAACTCTTCTGATTGGACAATAAAGAGAAACACATCTATAAAAACAAATCATGAGTGTTCCAAACACTGGGGTTCAAAAAATGAGTCACACTGCTTCCTTCAAGATGCTTACCCCTCAGACAGTGGGTTGTACTGGTGTGATTCTGGAGCTGGAGCCTGCAGTGAAGCTGTCAACATCACTGTTACTGGTGAGTTTATACAAACTACAGAGGATTACCATTAAATTCAACAGGAAAAAAGCATTTAAACCATTTACTAACAGCCATATATAGACTACGATGTTTATATTTTTTCATCTATTACATAGGTCTCACACTCTGGCCAGCGGGCCAAATTTGGCCCGCAGCCTAATTACATTTGGCCCGCGAAGCCATACCAAATTACTATTAGAGCTGGCCTACTGGTATTATACAGCTAATATATACATTGTTTAGTATTAAGCTTTGCTTGTTCCACATTCAGTTTTTCAGCAAAACTTGTTTGAGTCCATAAGAAGAGATTCATTCTTAAATCTGGAGGAAGATATTTTTCAATAAATATTAATGTTAGCCCGCGACCTTGTTCTAGTTTTGAATTTTGGCCCACTGTGTATAAAGTATGTATTTACTTTACTATGTAATTGAAAATACTCCATCCATTCGCTTCCGCTTATCCTTTTCAGGGTCGCGGGGGGCGCTGGAGCCTATCCCAGCTGTCATAGGGCGAGAGGCAGGGTACATCCTGGACAGGTCGCCAGTCTGTCGCAGGGCCAACACACAGGGACAGACAACCATTCACACTCACATTCACTCGCACATTCACACCTAGTGGCAATTTGGATTATCCAATTAACCTATCCCCACAAGCTGCATTGAAAATACTCTTCCAAAAAATTCCCTATTGATTACAATAGATAGATAGTGTTTAAAAAGTGAATACTTGAAAAAGAAAAGCAATTAAATACTTGCTAAAAGTGTGAAAGTTGAAATAATTAGCTAATAGTACAATATGATATGTATTGATATTGAGCAATATGATATTGCTCATCTTGTAACCGGAAGGTTGCCGGTTCAATCCATAGCTCTGTCCTGGTCGTTGTGTCCTTGGGCAAGACACTTCACCTACCGCCTACTGGTGTTAGCCAGAGGGGCCGATGGCGCGATATGGCAGCCTCGCTTCTGTCAGTCTGCCCCAGGGCAGCTGTGGCTACAACTGTAGCTTGTCTCCACCAGTGTGTGAATGTGAGAATGAATGAATAGTGGAATTGTAAAGCGCTCTGGGTGCCTAGAAAACCGCTATATGAATGCAATCTATTATAATTATTACGTTATGGTATGAATAAAAATGTTAGTTAGCTCAGTTATTAAGCTAAAAGTACAGGCAGCATTTAAAATAGTATAGGTCAAATAATTATTTTCCAGGGGAAATTGGTTACTAAGTATATTGAAATTAAAAGCTTTTAAAAGCATTATCATCTTGAAGTGGTTGAAATGAATTCCTTCGAACGTTAAAGGTGTTGAGGTTGAAGAAAGGCATTTTTCTTTTAGCCCATATGATTGGAATATGTCTTGGCTTACGCAAGAAGCTCTATGAAAGTTTGGGCTCCACCTCTGCTGCATGAATTTCTTTTTTCAAAAGTGCACCTTTAAAGCTCTAAATATTTATTTTTTCATATAGGAGGTAAAGTGATTCTGGAGAGTCCGGTCCATCATCTGCAGGAGGGCGATGCCGTCACTCTGCATTGCACATATAGGGAGACTTCTTTATCCAACCTCACAGCTGAATTTTATAATGATAACCTCCTCATCGGGCACAGCTCTACAGGAGTCATGACTATCCCAAAGATTTCAAAATCTGATGAAGGTTCCTACAAGTGTAATGTCTCTGGTACTGGAGAATCACCATACAGCTTGCTGTCTGTCAGAGGTGAGATGATGTTAGGACTTTTAAGCAAATATTTCAGATGTGCTCTCTCTACTAAGCTCAGCTAAAAGCCAACCACATAGCTATTGCTGTATTTGTATCGAGACCAAACTATATCTTTCTTTATTTCCTGTGTTGAAGGTGGGCAGCCTGAACCGTTTCACTCCCCTCTTCTGCATGACTCACTTCCTGTGTTGAGGGTTTCTGTCTCTCTGGCCGTGGTGATGGTGCTGCTGCTGTGAATCTACAGCAGCCACAAAGATCAGTTTGTTTCTCAAACATTTGAAGAATTTATTTTGAAATGAAATTAAAGAAATTGTAATGGCTAACATGTTCATTTGTTCCTCTGAGCTCTTAGAGTATTTTGTCAAAATACTTCATTGACCATTCTGCTGCCAGAAAATACTCACTGTTCACTAATGCTAAAATGACTCACGCAAAAGATATGAGTGCACTTTATAATACAGCTTCAGATCTTTTTTAGTTAGATTTAAAGTTGCCTTTGTGCTTTGTTATATGATAGTTCTTAACCTTTATGTCATGTGTAACTGTTGTTGTAGCCTGATTTCTTGTGATCAGAAAACTGTTGGTTGCCTACCAAAGTGGAAATGTTGAGTCAGTCGATTTTGAGTGTCATCATGCATCTTAAAAAACACACGGTCTTTAAACGTAACAAAGCTGAAGCAAATACATGTATTATTTGTGGTAGAATCACAGGGGAGTCCAAGGTTTCTTTTTTAATGGTGGTGTCTCTGTTGGGGACCAAGAACCAGACAGGGAGCCTTCATGTTTAATCAAAATCTAATTATTAGAAATTGTTTTAGTCTCTTTATCCTTCTCCATTTTTTTTCTTTTATGTTAACCGGTTTCTGTTATCATATTGTTTGTTTATTTTGATGTTTCTTCTTGTGTTTCCAGTGTTTACCTCTGTCTGTTCTGATATTTATGATAGCTGTCACCACTCAAACAAAAGTTTTGTATTTAAGCAGCTTAAATTAACATGAATGGTTTCCTTCCATTTACCAAAAATGTTTCTGATAACACCAGATTTACACAAAGGTTAATATGCTGTATCTTTATTTGATGTCATGAAGCCTGATGCAAAGAAGCAATTACAAACTGAATCAAATCAATAAACGTTATTCATATTCATCACAACATGTATAAATGTCTAAAACTGATGATAGATCTCAGCCCTCAGTAGTTTATACATTTATGTTTTTATGGACAGTTGCAATCAGGGGAAAGTTGTGGGTAGAGCTCAGTGACAGTTGTTTCTCCAGGACATTGTCTTTCATCGAATGCTTTGATTCCCACTTTTATACGGAGGCTTTCCAAAGTCTTAGTCTGTGTGTAATCTTCGTTATATTCATTGTTTCGGCCCCAGTGTGCACTTGCCAGCCATTTTTCAGCCTATCACTGTAGCAGCAGAATGCCGACCACAGCCTATGTGGACTATTGATCCTTTTGTTATGGGTTTCTTGTGGCTGGGCTATGCTTCCGTCACTACAAAGGCTTCTGTATAGCTGTTGTTACCGCAGTAGTTATTCATAACACATTTAATGCCGTTCTCCACTCTCTTCCAGCTTCTCCTGTTGAATGAAGCATTTTGTGAAATAACATGATCAGGGTAAAAGTAGATCTTCTTTGAATTTCAGTGAATCCATAAGTACTTGGAAATAACTGTCCTTTGGTAAACCCATTGCTATTGGCATAATCAATGTTACTAGCCTGATTCTTCAAGCTGAAACTTGTTTCTTCTCTCATCTCTTCATTGTTTTCAAGCTGTGTAAATGGAAAGAGTACAATATTGATGTTGTTGTACTGTTGTGATGAAATATACTGTTTCCAGAAAATTGTGTTGTTTAAAACCTAATTACAGGTCCGCTTAGGTTGTTACCTGCACTTGTAATATCTGATAATGTGGTCTGTTTTTTTTAATTATTATTATTATTTATGACAATTATTATACCTCTGGTTCAATCATCCATTTGTAACTGGGTTTCCCACATTTGTCCCCTCTGAACTTTGCAGCAGAATATACTGGAATCTTGTTGCGGGTGTTGTAGAGCGTCACAAATGTAGTGGTGCCATTTAAAAACTCGCAAATCACTTTGTATCTGGCCTGTTCCAGAATGATGCTTCCCTCTAAAATCTTTGTGATGTTTGGTGAATTTTTGTTAAGAAAGAAACTGTCACATTCTGACATTGATTTCACTGCCTTAGTTTCGGTTGGAACGATGGACAGAAGGAGGAGAGCAACGTGGAGCAGGAGATGATGTGTCACCAGTGATGTCCTTGTTGGCCCTGTGCCAGCAGATCAGGGGAGAAAAAACAATTATACGACATGTCTTTCTTATCTGCTGTTATATAAACTCTTGCAATAGTATGTTATTTATATATATATTTAACATGGACAGAATTACAAATAATGAGGTTGGTGTCTATAATATCACATGATCTACAAGCTTCGACTTCAGACTGCTCAAAAAGCATTCTGAATGTTTTCTACTCCTGGGTTTGTCTGCTGTCTGTATAAAACACTGACTTTGCAGTTTTGATGTCACAAGTTTACAATACCTTGAGTTTAGCAGTTTTAACATTCCTGTCTAGGTTTGTTTGAAAATATAATGAATGACGGGTGGCTCTACAGATGCAGTCATTCAAAATTGTCACTTTCAGCCAGAGGTCAGTTGGTCTGTTAACTGACAGCCAGCTGCCAGCTGACAATCAGGCCTTGAAGTCCGCCACTTGATTGCAAAATCCCAAGAAACGGTATAGAAAATGTATAAAACAGGTATCAGCTGTTAATAATCTCCTGATTGCATAGTGAGAAAAAAAATTGTATTCTGTGGGGGCATGGGGCACTGATTGTATAGTTGTTGTGCAATTGGAGCACATTTAAATTTTGATTTTGCATTTTATCTAAGAACATTAGCAGTGAAATGAAACAATCATGCTTTCATTTCCATAAACGCAAGGCAGTAATAATCACTGACCGGTTTTTCATTTGCTGCAAACACATATCTATATTAATATTTGATAGAAAGGTTGAATCTGCCCTAGTTATAAAATCCCTGAACAAATTTAAAACATATAAATATGGTGTGATATAATATGATATAAAAATGGTGTAGCGAGCCTTTAAATGAATGTGCCTCCACACTGCTCCCCCTAGTGGATACACAAGATATTACCACTTGTTTTGTGTGTGAAGGTTCTCAATCATCCAGGTCATCGTAGGCTAAGGAGCTTGCAAAGAAAAGCGTCTGGACTTCTTTGAGTTGCTTGAAGACGTTTCACCTCTCATCCGAGAAGCTTCTTCAGTTCTAAGGTCAAATGGTGGAGAGTCCCAGATTTAAACCTAGTGGGAGTATCCCCCCACAGAGGGACAAAGGACCCCCTGATGATCCTCTAATCGCCTGAGCCAAGGTGTGAAAGCGGGTGTGGGTCACAATCAGCCAGAGTTCCGGGTGAGCTCATTGTGAAACCTGGCTCCACCCTATCATGTGATTTCCTGAGGTCAGATGGCCCAGGATGTGAGTGGGCGTTAAACACGTTTGGGAAGGGATTATAGATGGCAGAGAGTTGGTGTCGTAAGCCCCGCCTCTGTTCAAAGATGGTCGCTCACAGTGGACATAGATGCCTTCTTTCACTCCTCTTTCAAACCATCTGTCCTCTCTGTCCAAAATGTGAACATTGGCATCCTCGAAAGAGTGACCTTTGCCCTTTATTTCAGATGAACTGCTGAGTCTTGTCCCGTGGAGGTGGCAAAAAAAACAAAAAACCACAACCCTGAGAATTGAACCACTTCCTCAAAGAGCATGCCCTCTTCACACCACTGTCACTCACTTGTACTCGGACCTTTCCTCTAACTGCAATTGCTCACCCACATCAAGTGCATTTGCTCCTTTTACAAACACAGCCAAAGGAAATCAAGACTAGAACTTAGTATTAGGATCAGACATTTAGGGTCAGATTTCTCTCAATTACTTTTTTATTCAGTCCTTTATTTCAGTCAGAAACAAAAGCACTAATGACAGTCATCATAAAACACTGTAGAGAAATGCATTTTTAATGTCTTTGGAGCAGAATTGCCTGAAATCATTGGCTTCTACAAGCTGAAAAATTTGAGATTATAAAATGTACTCAAGCAGTGTGTGATTTTGTGAAACATTATGACATCATTGTAATGTTGTAGAGCATTGCAATGAAAAACAAGTGTTCCTCTTGACCCTTTACATGATATATTATTCAAACATTTTTCTTTAAAATATTTTGCAAGACCAACTTTGACCTTGGGTGCCAACAATAAGGGTCAACGTCAAATGCTTAGCCAGCTCAGGTACTCGTGTCCCCCCGAGCCAATCCATAAAATATTTGTGGGTAATATAAAGTTTTTAATGATTTTTTACATTTTGAGTGACCCTTACTTGATTTTCACCAAACTCCAAATCAGTTACATTTGCTACTGTCATCTAGATCACACAACACATTTTGAATATTGATGGGTTTAGATTTTATTATTGTCATTTGTATTAGGAAATATTTAACCATATATGCTTAGAGGTGTATAATCGATTGTGTAGTGATAGGATGTGTGATCTTTAGCAGTCTGCAAAGGCTTTGTGTGCTCTCCAGAGTGTTCTGGCATTCACACCCACATCCTGGGAGCATGGGAGAGGTCGTACGTTGTCTTATTGTTTCATGGTAGGATAAACGTAGCTATGTCAGTTTTAGGCTAAGTGCCTTTTGTTTAGATGAACTGCTGGACTTCCAGACCAGCAGGTTTAGGGAAGTCTTTATGGGGTCACACACTGACCCCCCCCCCCCCCCCCCCCCCCCCCCACCACACACACACACACACACACAGAGACAAGGTATGCTTTGTCCACATGTATACCTATATGAAACGTCATATGTTAATGAACCTATGCATATTCATGTAACCACAATAAAAGGAGTGCTATGGGGAACCTGTCTGAGAGTCCGACGGAGGCCAAGTGGGTGGAACGACATCTGGCTCCGGTCCGGTCTCCCTCATGCATGAGTAACACAAAGAACTTTGCCTACTTGTGTCTTGCTTTTGCTGTGTAGTAAATTGTCCTTAACGTTCCAGCGAATACGTTCATGCTACAAACCCATCAAATATGATATCTTGAAAACTGAGGACTGCTAGCCAACAGACAGACAGACAGCATGCACATTGTTGCTGTCACATTTAATGTCAAATATTAAAAAATATCATGGAGGTTAATTTTTATTTTATTGAATTTTTAGATTTAATGCATTCATTGTGAAATATGAGAAAGAAAAGTTGAACAGTCTGTAAGTTAGTTTGGAACTGCTAATAAATTATCATAAGCAGAAGATTTTAAAGACAAAACAAATCACAAAAACAATTATTTTTACACTTATTGTCAATTAAGATGAGAAAAATATACATCAGAATCAAGTACCAATGAGTGAAAATTACTTGTTATAACAATAATTTTGTTTAATATATTTCCCATGAAACCTTGTCACATAAGTACAATTAAATTTAATGGAATTTAATCAAATGACATTTACTGGATTGTTGTACATTCATTTATACTGAGCATATTTTCCTTAATGATTTTTTATTTGAATTAATAAGCTAGTTTTTATACATTTCAGTTGTATTTCACCCAGATGTACTGCTTCTCATTCATTGAGGGCAAAGAATTGCTTTTTTATGAATAATTGCTTTTATGGTATTGGTATAATATTTGGTAGTAGATGTGGGACACTGTGGTAGTAATATGGTCAGATGCAGGACTAGAAGTGTGAAAGACCAGTACTGGCACTGGGAGGGGCTGCTGCGTTAGCTTTAGAAGTGGAAGACACAGATATTGGACTTCAAGGGATAGCAGTGGTTGTAGGAGAAGATGTACTTGATGTGGGTGAGCAATTGCAGTTAGAGGAGAGGTCTGAGTACAAGTGAGTGGCAGTGGTGTGAAGAGGACATTGTGTTTGAGGAAATGGTTCACTTCCCAGGGTTCTGTGGAGTTCTGTTAAGGTCTGTGTCTGCAGGTATTTAGGGCCATCGGCCACATTCTCCCCCCAGTGTGCACTTGCCAGCCAGCTGTTCTGCCTGTGACTGTAGCAGCAGAATGCTGACCAGAGCACTGAAGGAATATTGATCTTGTTGTTGAGACTATTGTTGCTGGGCAGTGCTCCAGTAACTACAAAGCCTTCTATTTTTTCATTGTTGTTAAGGCAATATTCATTCAAAACACATTTGACACAGTTTTCCATTCTATTCCAGCTTCCCTGGTTGAAATTACCTATTTGTGGAACAATGTTAGTCAGTGTAAAAGTCGACCTTTTTTCAATAAGAGTGGATCCGTATGAGTTTGGGAATAAATGTCCTCTGTCAAACCCTTGGTTGTTTTTGAAATCTTCATTTCCAGCCTGGTAGTTGTAGATGATGTTTTTGTTTGATTTTCTCATAATGCCTTTGTCTCGTATGTTTTCAAGCTGTCAAAATGTAAAAAGGATAAAATAGTGATGAATGTATGGTTACTGATAAATAAATTAACTGTGCAGTTAATATTTTTTCATTTAAAGAAAAGAGGACTTAAACCTCGGATAATTTCTGGCTGATAATGATTGTTTTCATTTACTGAGCAAACTTGGATTGACACAATTTAAGCTAATTTTAGCCAAACTCATTTAATGTAGGATTAAGGACGTCTTTAGGAAAATACATTGAACAATTCTGAATACCACAATGTAATGGAAAATATCTGTAGATTCCTGATTAGCTACAATTATAGCATGTAAGTAGGACTACACTCTCATAATATTTTATTTTAGTCTAAAATTAATTGTTAGTTTTACTGGTAACTATTATATGTTATTGCTACTGATACCTGTGGTTCGATCATCCATTTACCCTTGGGCCTCTTGCCTCCAGCTCCCCCTCTGTACTTTGCAGCAGAAAAAACTGGAATCTTGTTCTGGGTGTCGTACAGCGTCACAAATGTTCTGGTGTTATTTAAAGTCTGGCAAATCAGTTTGTATCTGTTTTGGTCCAGGATGATCCCTCCCTCCAAAATTCCTGGGATGTGTGGTGGAGTTTGCTGAAGAAAAAACTCCTTACAGTCTTCCACTGATGCCACCACTTTAGTTTCAGTGGGAAAGATGGACAGAAGGAGGAGAGCAGCAAGGGGCAGGAGATGCTTCGGTAATGACATCGCCAGACACTTGATCATCTGTTCAGAGGAAAATAACAAAACAATTCTAAAATATTACTCTTAAAGGGAAACAATTATTTTCCTTTAGCTGCTCCATTTAGGGGTTGCCAGTGCAGATCGTCTTTTTTCATCTCACCCTATCCTCCGTTGCAGCAACTCTCTGTTTGCCCTGGCCTCATTAACATTTTATAAGCCTTTCCAGTCATGCTGCCTCCTTCTCCATCCACTCCACCTTGCCTTCATCGTCTTCTTCATCTTGCTTGTAGACTGTTTACCTTCACTAGCTCTGCTCCTTGTATCTTCACTGTTGCACCCATGTCCCTGTCATTCACAGACACGTATTCTGTTTTATTTCTACTGAATTTCATCCCTCATGCATATCCCGCACCACTCTCACATAGTTCCCTGCCACTCCTGACTTCCTCCACAGTTTTTATCATAACTCTCTGTAAGCTGCAGTGTTAATATGGTTACAAAATACATGGTTATTAACTATTAATCGGAATAAATAAATAAACGAAAACAAAAAAAGATAACAAGTTGGGCCCATAGAGAGTTTATAGAGTGCCTCTTGGCAAATCTAATGTATTTGGAACAACAGTCTTTTCAGATCAGATGGTTTTGCTTACTAAAGCTGAAGAACAAGACAGGCTCAAAATAAATTGTCCCTTGCTATAACGCGCTTCACCTTTCTCGGCTTCGCTGTTTTGCAGAGTTTTTGTGTGCAAATTTGCACGCTTTTTTCTTTTTACAACGCATTGTGTTCCGCGTCCTAATTGGCTGTAGACCATTGTTAATCAATCTCCTCCTTGCTGTGTCTCCTGCACAGTACAGAATGCGTTCAGCTTGTCAAATTTACATAAATCTTCGATCTCTAGCAGTGTGACTCTGACGTGCTGTGCTGTATACTTGTAAGTTTTCTCCCAAACAAACACAACAATGTCGACCAAGCGATTTGCACCGTCAAAGGCACCTGCAGTAGCACCCAAAAGGCAGAGGAAGATGCTAACCATCGCACAAAAAGCTGGACTTCTGGACATGCTAAAGGAAGGTAGAAGTTACCGTATTTTTTGGATTATAAGGCACATTAAACGAAATAAAACAGTCCGATATTTGAAACTTCACTCATCTTGTTCTTCTTGCTTCCTCTACTTCCGTACCATGGATTCATTAATGTTGAATTCTCTCACAGCTGCTCTATTTCCATGTTCTGGACCTGAAAACAAGATTTGACCTTTGGTTTTATTCTAAAATACTGGACTTTTTTTCTATTAAAATTTGAATTTTGAGAGTTTTTAAACACCAGAAAAAAGTGTGAAAATGTTCATGCCTGTCTGAGTAAAGTGTATAAAGTGTGTAGTGACGGGTTTTACAGCCTTAAAATATCTATAATAATTGTAAAATATAAAGCTCACTACTTCGCTGATTTCAGCTATCGTGGGTTTTCTTTAGAACGTAACTCCGGCGTTAAACGAGGGACCACTGTATTGAAATAATTTTTTAAAACTACAGTAAAACTAAAGCTCAAGATGCCAGACTAAAAATATTAACTTGATCCAAAATACTGCAAACAGTAACTTCTTACATGGAAAACCAATAAGTAAAAACAGAAATCAAAGACTCAACAATATGACAAGAAGTCAGATTTGAATAAGAGATCAAGTTTTCAACTTTAAACATCTAGAACATTAACACACAACTGCTCAGTTACATTCACCGAGACTTCTTAACTCAGATACATCATTACTTTGAGATCATGACAGAAAGTGTCCACAGACAGGACTGTATGAGTTACTTTTTCTTTGATAAATATTAGTTTCAGAAAATATAAAATAGTAAATATTAGACATACATACTGTGAAAGTAAACTTGAAGAGGGTTTATGTAGTAATTTCTCTCCATTTTAATTTGCAATCACCCAGATTATAAAGAAATTAAGAAGATTAATAAAATAAACTGAAAGAATTCTCACCACCACTTGTTTGTAAAAACCAGCTGAACTTCTGTTGTTAAAGGGTCACACAGCGGAGGAAACAAGACAGTGAAGACCAGGAGTGCCTTCCTCAAATATAAACTGAGCCGAAGGAGGAAGTTAATTTTTTGTATCAATGAGTCCAGCTGACTGGAAGTGCTAGTAGGTTTCCACAAAACCCCGTCATACATTTTCACATGCATATAGTAAAACTGACCACAGCTTCTGCTGGAGTTCTTTTAAAATAAAACAAAATGTATTTCTTAAAAAGCAACTTTGTTACTGTAATAACACATTTTTATAAAATCAAAATCAAAAGAAATAGGATATGGTTGATTAACTAAACTTGTTATTTTAATGTCAATATATATAAAAGATATTTTTCAGAAATATATCAAAATATCTCAATACAAGAAAAAAGAAAAAGTGGTTCCTGGTGGAGAGCATATAAAACTACGTTAGTATAGTCTGACAATAAAAACACAGAGGTGGAAACCTGAATGTGGCATGAGGAGGTACGGGTGTCTTGACAGAAGACAGCACACATTTAGCAGCGATTTCCTTTCTGTTTTTGCCTGGTTCCAAACATGAGAGTAGGTCTGTAAGTAACCTGCTTAAACATCCATATGTTTTCATTTCTAAACCGCAGCACTTTTATAGATAATTTTATGTAGAATTTTATAGATTTTCTGCTCATGTTCAAATCTTTCTGCAAATTAAATGGTGACCCAAAATCCAAACAAATGAAAACAGATGTAGAGCATAAAAATACACTTGGAGAGTTGATTAGGAACAAGACAAAGATGAGAACAAACAGTAAAAAGTAAGAAAACTGAATTTCAAAGCAAAGCAGAAAGTAACTTAGGGAAAAATACTCAAAAGAGACCAGATGAAACAGTGACATCAGAGATGTGGGAACAGACAGAGAAATTACAGAGTGAACTAAGCATGTGAGAAACTCAAAACAGAAACTGTGTCAGAATAAAGAACAAGAGGTCAAATACACTGAAACTATTTTTATGCATGTGTTATGTAATGTACATTTAGGTCATATGTCTGCTTATTAAAGCTGATGGACACGACATATGAAAAATACAGTAAAACTATAGCTCGACATGCTAGAATCAGAATAAAAACATGAACCAAAACTGTGTAAATGGGACACAACAGAAATCTTTTTTTACAAACCAGTTACATCACAAGGAGTCAAATTTAAAACCAAAACTTTGAGACCATAACAATAACAAAAAAGAGAGATAGAAAGTGTTGAGGACTCAGGGTCCATGACACAAACTGAGACGATTAACTTTAGAGACATAAATACCCTTAGACCATGCTAGTTCCACGCTTAATTGTAGAAATATATAATGCAAAGTGAAAATGAAAACTGTCTTTCTTTGTAATTTCTTTTTGATTTCATTTTGATTTCCAATCACCCAAACAAAGAAAGTACAAAGATTTTTTTGTAAAAAAAAAAAAAAAAAAGAAAAAAAGTAATTTTTGTATCCATGTGTATCACAGTGGAGGTGCTGAGTAGATTTTATCAGAACTCGACGACAGATTTCCACATGCATCATTTCCCACAGTAAAACTGACCACAGCTCAAGCTGCAGTTCTTTTAAAACAAAAGAAGCTCATGAAAAGCAACAACTTTGGAGAAGAGTTATTTTACTGTAAATTAAATAAAAATCTTATCAAAATGTAAAAAAACAAAAATGAAAACACACACGCACACAAATAAACACAAAAATATTACAAGGACTGGTCCGCAAGGCAGACTTTAAACTAAAGGTTATATTGCAAGCATAAACATTATGCTTTTTTGTAAGTGCTACAGTCTTCTGGATGGACTTTTGTTATACCATTAACACTTTCCAACAGAAGAAATAAAATAAAAAGAAACAAGGAAACATTATGTTTCTCAGTTCAAGCTAAACCTTTTTTGATTTGACCACTTTTACACCAGTCAAAATGTGTGTAGCCATAAATGGATTATGGTAATATTGTCACGTTTCGGGGTCATTTTGATCCAGTATCTTGAGTTTCCTGTGATTTTGGTTTCTGTTTGTATTTTTAGCCCCTCTGTCCTGTGCCTACCCTGGTCCCATGTGTCTTTGTTCCCTCTGTTGTCATGTCCGTGTTGTCGTAGTGTCTACTTGTGGGTCTGAGTCTGTAAAATTCAGTGTACTTACAGTTTTACTTTGATAGTCTTCGGTCTGTGTGCGTGATGTTCTGTTTGCTCTCCCCCGTCTAGTCTGTGTGATTAGTGTCAGCCGTGTTTCCCAGGTGTCTGCTCTTTGCCCTGTTCCTCTTCTGTATTTAGTGTCTGCGTGTGTCCCTGCTCGTTGTCACGTCGTCCCTCATACTTGCCTGTGTGCTCTGTTTTCATCCACAGTTTCTAGCTGTCCCAGTTTCACTTTTGTTTTGTCTTTTGCCAGCAATAAAGCTGTGGTTTTTGAGTTCTGCCTCTGTGAGTCTGCATATTGGATCCCTTTCCTTCCTGCCTGCACATAGTCATGACAAATATGAATGGTTTATATCCCACATGTGTTTAATTACAATGGCTATAATACTTGTAGAACACTAATTATTGTTAAAATTATGTTTGTTTTCCCTTAGACATAATTAAGGTTTATTTTAAAGATTATACACATTATAAATAATAATAAAAATAATAATAATAATAATATTTCAGCAAGATGATTGCACATGTGCTGTGGGACATAACTTGCAGTGAATAATTAGTATTCTTTAAAATTATTATGTTGGGTTAAAAACTTGTTGACATTAAGAGACTTGAGAGACGTGTCAACAAAATCAAAGACAGTGTATTTAAAACTGATTTTAATTGTTATAGTTGAAATTCAATTTGGTTGTCAAGAAGTTGGAACAAGAGAAAAGTGACAATATGATGAGCCTTCAAACATCATCATGTCATAGTGTTACATACATACATCATACTGTTAAGGCTCACCATGATTTCAGCCTAAACAGTAACGTGGAAGGCAGTCCTTTTCATGTATCAGTCACCAGAGGATTTTGCATAAAAACAAGTGAAAGAAAAGTGCTATTTTATTTTATGTTATTTGACAAACCTGTCAAAAATGTTTTAGTACAACTTTGGTAAGCTACCAAGCCGCACCGCTTGATGGATTGTCAGAACATTATGGCTACCATAGTCAGGAGCCTTGTGGAGTAATACGTACTGTGCTTCAACATAATATTACCGTACTGTCTGTGTATAACAATCCCAAAATGGCACCTCTTAAGAGACATGCTTACGAAGCAGATTTCAAACTCAAGGCTGTCAGTCATGCAGTAGAACATGGGAATAGAGCAGCTGCGAGAGAATTCAGCATTAATGAATCAATGGGACGGAAGTGGAGGAAGCAAGAAGAATGAGTTTTGTTTCGCTTAGTGCGCTTTATAATCCGGTGCGCCTTATGGTCCGAAAATACGGTAGTTCCCAGAACTTAAAGAAAATATGGAAATTCATTGCCTAAAAAACGAAGTAAATCTTACTTAAGATAACTATGTTAGGACAACATTCATTCTGAGTATTTAGCATCTAGTTAGCTCTGCAAAAGAGAAGCGAGCAAAATTGGAGTAACGTTTTTTAACTGACATGCAATTTGAAAAGACGCAACAGACCCAGCAACAAACAAACGTTTTCTAACTTGTGGGTCCCGCACTGTGGAGCCATGGTGGGGCCCACTTATCGCAGCCCACACCTGGAGTGTTAACTCTCAGAAATGGCAGACACAGTATGTCTGCACACAAACCCACCAGTAAAACATGAAATCAGATAAATCTGACACCCTCTTTGGTTACTATTACTACGAATCGTTGTTTTGCAAGTATGCACATCAAACTGTTGATACTGTTGAAAATGTATTTGGAATAAAACTAAATGTCTGAAGTTTGTCATAACCTTTATAGAAAACTGAAATCACTTAGTATTTTGCCCTCTGGATTTTCTGTTCAGTCTACCTGCTGTGATCTGAATTATAAGTGTTCTTGTGACTGGAGTGCAGTAATCAGTTGACATGGTATCATAAGTTCACTGACTTACTCATACATGAATAAACGGAGTCCATAAGTTGCCTGACTCAGCTTTTTGCAGCACAGATTCTTCCCTCGAGTTCTCTGAATTTATTGTTTGTAGTGTCTGTGTGGTTTTGGCACTCCACTGTAATTCATTATAACTTGCAGGTGTTTAAAGATTGTAATTTTGTTGTTTTAACTCGGCTGGTCATCTAGATTTGCTTACGAGCACACCTCCAAAGTAAAATTTTAGCTTAAGCAATTAAAAAGAGACGGCTGGTGTTGTTTGTGTATAAGTTATTTATAGCTGCCTGTTAATGTGGAGCTTGACGAGTCCTCAGGCATCAGTTTTTTCAGTATGTGGGTATAGACCATAAAAAAGTGTGATGGAGTGTGTTCAAGTTCTACGTGTTTTTACGCAAAGCCTACATAAGAGAGTCCAAAGCAATTGAGACGCTTCCAGATATATTTACACACAGGATTAGATTTTGGGGAGGGGGCTGGATTTAAAAATATGCAAGGGACTCACCAGAGAGTGGATGTTCTAGTCCATTCTGATTGAGATTAAATAGATTCCCTTGACCGGTCCCTGTTTCCTGAACCGTTTCCCTGAAGTCTGGCAGGGTGGTGTGGAGAGAGATCGTGAGCCTGAGTGTCTGAAGAGTGGAGTGTGTTTTTCCCTTCCTTCCCTTGCTCCTGCACTTAATATAGCTCAACATGGTGTTTTTGTAAATAAAACTTGTGACTGTTATTCTGAATTTTAGATTTAGCAGTTATACAAAGAACACCAGAAATTTCAGAGTTCTTTAGATTTGTTTATTAGTACGTATGAGTCATTACTCACTTTTGTTAATGATTGGGCACACAACACTTGAGGGTAGAGTTATAAAACAGGCTTCATTCTGGTCTTGACAACCCGTGAGAACTACTCAAAAACAATAAAACAAAACATCAAAATGCACTCTTGTACTTAGTGTCAATCAATCAAAAGTCCTTAAATACAGAAAATAAAACATTTAAAATACACAAACCTCGTGAGCTGACATCCAAGAGGGGCTAAATAGTCCTTTATGGCCTTCTTTCTCACTTATTTCTTCTTTTTGAACGATATTTTCTCCACGAGCTGCAGCATGCAGACACCATGTGTGCCAGCATAAAGTGGCCGGGTGGAGATCCAACCTGCAAACAACTGAACCCTCTATACTTCACCACCAGAGGGTGCAGAAGAGCAAAATCTGGACATACAGCTCAACAAAACATAAAATGCTAAGTCATAAGTGGTGCGTTACTGTATAAAAGAGCTTCACAGCTGACAAGATGTTTCGTGAGACTTTTTTGACAAAGGTTTAGATTTAAAAAAGAAGGAAAAAAACTTGGCTAGAAAAGCCACGGGCATTAATGAGGTCAAGCTGCCAGTGAAAAATGTCTACTTTTACTCCCTTTTTTTTAGTTGTGTTCTTTCTTTTAGGTTAAGTAAATTCATTTTTAGTTCTTTTTTCAGAGTAAGTTACACATTATTTATACAGCTGGATCCACAGCATGCATAAAAAATATGAACAGACTGATGACTCTTAAAATGGCATAATTAGAAACGGGTTAAGGAAATATTTTTCACATAGAAAGGTTCTTTTTGGGTTTTGTACAATATTACTGAGGAATTTATAGACAGGTGTGTAAATAAGAGCTTTATGTTCACTGAAGTGATTCAAGTTGTAAAATGTGTTGGTTGCAAATTACATGATAGTTTCTGAAGGCTGTGTGTAATGATTCTCTTCAGTATTATTGCATAAAATCCATGCAATCCATATAATGTACTATGACTGTTTTATCAAAACAACTATAATACTTCTGCTAATCTCAAGGTACAATGCTTGGCTCTTTTACTCCACGAGCAAAGCACCGAGCGCCCAACCGACCCGATGTTTCCATCAACGTGACAACGTGCTTGTTATGGTCCTGGCCATAATCTGTTTTGCTGGCTGTTTCTTTGTCTGTGTCTTTAAGTCTTTGTAGGTCCCTGAGTGGATGAGCTGACGGCTGCTGATTGGTCCCCTGGTCATGTGGTCTCATTCAAAATCCCTCACCAGCAGTTGTCCCGGGCAGCCACTGACAGCAGCAGCAGACCTGACCCTGGCCTCCAAAACCTGTGACATTTTTGCCTGTGACTTTTGCAACTTTCTGAGTTCTGTATATAGTGTGTACATTAGTTTTCATTGTAAATAGCACTGGAACAGAAGGGATGAGCTGCCTTATTGTTTTCCCTTGCACTGTTTTCTCCTGTTTATCTCAGTTAGGGAGTTAGGTGTAGCGCTTGTCTTTTGTTTGGTTTTTGATTTCACATAGGGTTTTAGATAGCACCTCCTCCTGACTTAGCTTGTTTTGTTTGTTATTTTGGCCTTTGTTCACCTCGGAGCTTCATTTTGCAGTGTAGAAAAATAAACCACCGTTCATTAAGAAATTGGTTTTCCCTCTGTGTATGGTTTTGAGGACCAGGGCGGGGCAATCTTTTCAAACTTATGTTGCGTTCCTGTACCCCTAGACTGGGGTGTAACAGTGCTCAACACATAAAGTGCTTCAATTGTGCATTCATCCACTGTCTTCTGCTCATCCAATTCAGGATATCAGAGCTATCACAGGACGAGAGGCGGGGTTCGCCGTGCACAGCTCACAAATCTGTCACGGGGTTAACATATGAAGACAGACAACCATTCACGCTCACGTTTATACCTCTTATTAGGTGTTTTAGTAAACTAATATTAAGAAAATATACTCACTAATGCTGAATATCACAGTGTAAAGAAAAACATATGCTGAGCCCTTGTAACGTTAGCAGGATCACTGAATTAGTAAAAATGATAGCAGCAGCACTAGAGTTTTGGAGTAGGGATGGGTACCAGTATCCGGTGCCACCGGATACGATAGTAGGCGGGCACAGGTACGTACGTTCTTTTAGTGCAGAGCTACAGATTAAAAATGCCCAAGGCGAAGCGGTCAAAGTCTGGCTGTACTTCACAGCAAAAGATGCAAACTCAGCAGCCTGCAACAAGTGCTTTAAGGTGATACTGTGCAAAGGAGGTAACTCCTCGAATCTGATGAAACACCTGGCGACGTATAGCGTTTTTTTAAAAGCTGAGAAATGCATCTTATTTGGTAGCTTGCTGCGAGACCTCACACCGAGCACATCTACTGCGGGTGTGGTGCCTGTTATTGGACCCGGAGTTAGCAACATCCCCCAAGAACCCGAAGAGGAGAGTCCTGGCCCCTAGCCCTGCCAGTGTAGCAGAAATGATGACGGATGATGATGGAAGCAGCAGACGTTCTTCTCTGCGTGAGTAGCTTAATGTTGTTCGTGTGTAATTTACGTTCAGTAGGCTAACCACGTTATTACATTAATGCATGTAAGGTGAACTAGCAAACACCGTCGTAGTTACATGCGGCTGTCTTCTTGTTTGATGGCAGATACTCCCTTCACCCTGGCCAAAAAGGCTAAAATGACCAAAGAAAAAGTTGTTTTTACAAAAAACAGCTAAACGTGAGAGGTTTTTGGACAGTTTGTGTTCTCCATTTGTTTGCAAGAAAATTGCAATCAGAAATAAGTTGGATTTAACCCTATAAAGCCGGTCGGAGCTGGCACGCTCTGTTTTGCGTAACTATATTTAAAGAACCGGAACCGCGTAAGCCAGCGCAATATTTTTTTTTGCATATGAAACCGGAGGAGTTGTACTTACATCTTATGCCATCAGCTTGTCCTACGTCACGGTTTCCTTTCCAAAAGTTGTATAAAAAGAGCTTGCAGGAACAAAAACATAATATTCCAGAAACACGATCAGATCAGCTGTTTGTAACACTTCCCACATTGAAACTGGGGTCAGCGCTAACGATTGCATGTCCACCATTTCCTGCCCGAAACCGGAAGTGATGTCATTTTCGCGGAAAATGTAGTTTTTTACCTAAAGGCATTAAAAGCCTATACTGGTATTGGGGTGCCTACTGGGGTCAGCGGGGGAGCTGGCCCCAGGGAGTAGGGGTATGCCACCAGGGTGCAGAGGAGGCTACCCCCCCCCCCCCCCCCTGTCCCCTTCTGGCTGCCTCTGCCTCAATTTTATCCCACAACTTAGACATTCACATTACTCACACTCTCATTACACATACATATAGGATCTTGGGGGTGGGCACGATACACGGAGTCCAAGTTACCATCAGTGTGTACACCTCACCCCTGGCATCATTGCCCACCTCTCAATTTTAAATACACGTAGACATTGAGGGCTATCAGGAGGGACTATGCGCTTACCTGCTGCTCTCTGGCAGGTAGCTCCATGCCCTCCTGGGTTTTAAATGCACCTTAGAACACACATGCATCAACACTACAATGAGCGGGTGGAGGGAGGTTTTGGAGTCTTCTCTCACCTCCATTCTCTGCGGCCTGCTGGAGCGGGGGGGCTAAGAGGAGGAGTTGGCCGTTCGACTGCGGTCTGGAGTGTGGGGCCTCCCTGCTGCTGCGGAGTTGGGGCGGTCTGCCTCTCCCCACCGCAGGGAAAAGGGTAACACCACCTGGGTCTGGGTGCACTTCCCCGTGCTCGTTACCACAATAATAACGTAGTTACTGTAATGCGTTATTTAATAACGCGTTAGTCCCAACACTGTTAGTATGTAGTGGTGTGTGTTAGAACAATGAGGCAATTGCTGAATGAAAGCAGCAGGAGTGATGCTGTCAGGCCTCCGGGTGTCAGGCTGTGATGTTCTCCTTTACAGTGGACAGAAATATTTGGAGTGGCACAAATAATTTGTGTGGCATCTTATTGAATGCAGAACAGCTGATTGTTCTGTAAATAGTTTGAAATGGTGATAAAAAGGGTAAAAGGTAAATGGCTGCAAATAACTTTGTTGTTTGCAAAACTTGTGCATAGGATTTTAAAATTGACCATTTATATTTGGATTTAAAGTTATGAAATATGATTCATTAAACATGTTTGTGGTTGTTACAGTAAGAAATATAACTTTATCTACTCAGATTTTATGTTTTTTGTCTGATTTTAGATCAATTGTGTTAATACAGTATGTCAAAATGAAAACATAACTGTAAATTCAGACACGTGAGGTTGTGCTGACAAGAATGATACCAAACATGTCACGGTTTGGCGTGGCAAACCGTGGGGGAATGTGGGAAAGGAGGACCCAGGCGCAGAGCTCAAATTACAAGCAGTGCGTTTATTTACAGTGTGGTAGAAAGCAACAATGAATCCCAGTGTTTTCCCCAGACTCCCGTGTCGTGTCCTCCTAGTGCTCTCTGCTCCCGTGTCAGCACCCCCCGGTGCTCGCTGCTCTCCAAGCCTTCCACGCTCCTCCTGCGGGAAACAATAGCGGCAGCTGTCAGGACACTCAGTAATGGCAGGCATACACTTCATGACAAAACCTAGACTGGGTAACTAACGTGGAGTCCCAAGCAATGATCCCGCGTCGGTGGGAGCTCCAAGACTCTCTTAAGTAGCTCCCCCGACGAGGCCTGATCAGCAGCAGGTGTGTGGCTTCGGGTGTGGCCAGTCCCCTAGCAGGGCCACACCCCCCAGGCCTGACGGCGCCTATAAACAAGTACTCAGACACACAGCCACCCACACACACATATGTACAAGCACAGAGAAGGGGAAGCAACACCAAAAATACATAATAATAACACAGGTCCATGACTGCCCAGGGGTCCTGGGTCGCCCAGTCCCAGGACCCTGACAAAACAAGGCAAAGTAAACAGTTTTTAAGGGTGAAATCTAGAGGAAATATCAAAAGTAGTTAAAAATGGCCAATTATCCCCTGGACCCCAGAGGGTTAAACATTTTTTTAAGTAAGGTAATACTGATTTTTCAAGTAATGAATTACTTTTAAAATTTTGTAACTCAGTTACTTTTTTGAAGAAGTAGCTATTATCTATAATTAATTACTTTTTCAAAGTAACTTGCCCAACACTGTTCAATCAAAATGGTGGAGAGTTCCAGATTGAAGCTCTGTGGGAGTAAAGCACTGAGAGGGACAATGGACAATGGACCCCCTAATGATCCTCTACCTAATCACATGGTGGGACTCTCCACCATTTGACCGTAGAACTGAAGAAGCTTCTCGGATGAGAGGCGAAACGTCTTCAAGCAACTTAAAGAAGTCCAGACGCTTTTCTTTCCAAGCTCCTTAAACTACTGTGACCTGGATGACTGAAAACCTTCATAGACAAAAAGCCACTTCACTTAATGTGACATGTTTTCTTCCACATTTTCTTTCTAACTCATAAGTAATCTGATAGGTTTGTAGCTTGAACCTATTCGCTGGAATGTTGAAGACAATATAATTACACAGCAAGCAAGACACGAAGTAGGCAAAGTTCTTCTTGTTACTCATGCATGAGGGAGACCTGCCTGGAGCCAAGTGTCGTTCCACCACTTGACCTCCGTCAGACTCTCAGCCAGGTTCCCCATAGCACTCCTTTTATAGGGCTTTGGAGTTGACGTCACGCCGCAATGCATTGTGGGAGCGCGGCACCATTTTCGGGGTCTACGAATTAAAACAAACACACTGTGTTGGAACGACGATTACAAGATGCTTAAAAAAGCTGCTCAATAGAGAATGGACTGTATAGAGACCGATTGCGTCCATAGGCGAAGCGGCGGTACTTGCAGAAAATAGCGTGCATTGGAAATGTGGACCCGTATGAAATACGGCCGTGGAGTAGAAACCCTGAAGACCAACCGCTATTGACGTAGCCTGATATATTTCATACCTTATCTGTGGAATCAGCGCGTACAAGTCGTCATTCAAACAAAGGTAAGTCAGCTCGAGTACAGCGTGTGAAATGCGTTTGATTTCCCTGCAAACATTCAGATTAGTGCAGCATAAATTCATTCATGAGGGGAAATTACAGTGAGAACGTGTGGAGGCTGTTAGGTTGGTAACATAGTGAGTTCAGTGCATTGATGAGACATTGTCCTGAAGGATTTAGTTATTCTTTATGGTTAAAGAAATTGCAATGATTTATTAATGTTTATTATAAATAATTCTAATTATACATCTTGCTTCCATATTTGTATCCTGTGTCACTAAAAATACATTTTATTTTAGTTTTATAGATTGATTAATGACCTGCAGAATCTCCTTATCACATTAAGTGATTCATAATTGTCACTTTATGCTTTCTCCATCTCTAAAGTGATGACATCCTTGCATTACATACTTTAGGTTCATTTTCTGCTGGCAGGTTTCTGACAGAACAGGCAGATTTAGACTATAACATGCAGCGCTCTATAGATGGACACATAAAGAAATGCGTAATTACATGTATGTGCTAACTTTCTAGACACTTTGTTACATTTATGATAAAGTAGATTAAACACATTTATGTCGGCCTTGGCTCATAGTTCTTGTCTTTAAATGAACTTTGTCTGTGTGTGTTTCAGGTGCTGCACTCTAAGACTGAATGAACCAGCATTGCAGCCATGGGTCACTGTGAGCATCACAGGGAAGGTTGAAGCCGCCCGCTGCACCTGTATGGCCGGAGTCACAGAGACCTGCACCCACGTCGCTGCTCTTCTGTTTAATGTAGAAGCAACAGTGTTGATCCGTGGCACAAGGACTGTTACAGATGAACCTGCATACTGGGTTTTGCTGGGTAATGTGACCAAGATACAGCCAGTGGTTGGCCATAAGATAGACGACTTCTCTTCAGCTGCCCAAAAAAGGCTCTTGATCAAAACATAGACAGACCATCTGTATTGAAAGGTAAAAGGAGCCTCAAAACAGAAAAATCCCACCTGCTGCTGTGGAGGAGTTGTCACTGCTATAATGCCATGATGTTTTATCTAGGGGTCTAGATTTATGCCTGTAGTGCACTGCTGTGTAAATAATTTGCATTTACTGAATATGTACTGACTTTGTCCCGCTGTTCAAATGTTGAATAAAGAAACAAACTAATTTTTGCCTCTTTTTTTTTTTTATTGAAACCACTTTATAGAGCATCACATCAGGTACAATGTAGAATCCATGTCATTTACAGTTTACAAATGACAAAATGTTCACACAAAATCATGACTGTTTACATGATATCACCCACTACTAACATTACTTTATTTACTATATCTTTTGAAAAAATACTGCTATTTATACAGCAAAAGACTTAAGAATATTTAACAGGAGCAGGTTTCATTTTCCCTGGTTTTATTATGACACTGTTCACCAAAACGCAGCAAACCTTCACCATCTTATCCAGGAGGGTCACCTCTTCACCCTGACATGGAAGAAGTAATCTGATTGGCATGGTGGTATGTTTGAAGCAGGTCCCTCGTGTAGCGCTGGAAACCAGTCCCGGTGTTTCATCCATTTCATCGGCTGGTTTGCTGCAATAATGCCAAATAATTAGCAACTCTATAAATAGAAGGTAGTTCTGCACTCAGTAGGATGTTTGTTCTAATTTGCTATGACCTCAGAGCGCATCAAAAATAAAACTAATAGGCTATAAAGAGTGATATGAACATATTTACAACTTACCGGAATGAAACTGTCTGGAGCACCAACAGATATTTGGAGATGGAAGAGAACTTCCGTCAGCTCGTCTCACAGCTGCTATCCAGACTAGACGCCTTCGTTTGGTAACATCGATACACGAGCTGCCTCATGTCGCTTCCAGGTTGGGAAAGAATTAAAAGATAAACCCTTTTCAAGCTTATTCTCTTGCCGGTCGTGCGATCGAACATTGCAGCCGACCACACAGCAAGAACGAACCATGGCTATGCTTTCGCTCCTTTTTCACTTAGACCCCCAAAATGGCGGATCGGGCCAAAATCCTTTCCACGCCCACCCCCGTGACATCACGCTCCAAAGCCCTATTGTGGTTACATGAATATGCATAGGTTCATTAAAAACGACGTCTACATACACACAAAGAGTACCGTGTGTGTGTGTGTGTGTGTGTGTGTGTGTGTGTGTGTGTGTGTGTGTGTGTGTGTGTGTGTGTGTGTTTGTGTGTGTGTGTGTGTGGGGTCAGAGTGTGACCCCATAAATGACTTCCCTAAACCTGCTGGTCTGGAAGTCCAGCGGTTCATCTAAACAAAAGGCACTTAGCCTAAAACAAACACAGCCACGTTAATCCTACCATAAAACAATAAAACAAGGTACGACCTCCCTCGTGCTCCCAGAGTGCTCTCTAATACTCACAAAGTTTGCAGACTATCACTACACAATTGATTATACACCTCTAAGCATATATGGTTAAATATTTCTAAGCATAAATGACAATCAACAATACAAAACCTAACATAATCACTACAGTAACTGCATGAAATTATCAACAGTACCTCTTTTTCTTGTAGTTTTATAGACAATGTTTGCTACTTGTGGGTGAGTAGCTTTGATATCTGGTATGAAATATTTTGCAGTTACATATTGTCTGAGACATTATAGCTGTGTCCCAAAACGTCGGCTGCATCCTTCGGAGGACCCGACCTTCGTGGTCTACGTGGGCTGGGTCCTTCAAAGACCGAGAAGGCCGGAAGTGTGAGGCTTTGAAATGGGACGGTCTAGCTTTCAGATTTGCATCACCGCTGTCTCGGTGGGGTTTAATAAACTCGGCCGTCTGCTCCTTGCTATCTAAAATATAACAGGACGCTGGCATAAATTCTCGACCGTCTCACACTTCTGTTTAATCAGTTTTCTGTTTGACGTTTATTCAGCTGTGTGAAAACCAAGGAGGAACCCACCCGGGGGATTAATAAAGCTTTATTTAATCTAATAATCTAATAACTTTGATCTCAGCCAAACCGATTTACTCCGGAACAAATAAAACACAGAAAAAAGGCAAACAATTACATTTTTTAGTTATCCGAGTGACTTATATATCATGTTTATCGTGTTTAACCTGAGTAGCGAAAGAGCGGGGGACTGTAAACGATGAAGCTGGGAGTCCGCTGCTCTCACCGGCTCGAGTGACCATTGAACCCCCCGGCTTGCTATCAAGCGGGTGGGTAACAGACATCTCCGAAAACGTCGGCACACTTTTGCAAATATGCGATGTCTTGATAAACCAAGCAGATATTTGTAAATTACACAGCTACTTTCTCGCCTGAAAATATGTTAAAAGTTTATTTTGTGACCCAGAAAGATTAATAAGACCAATTTTAAAACTTAGTAGTGGCCGCCATTGTTGGAAACTGGAATTGGCTCGACCCCGCGATGAATTTTGGGATATGGTGGGCCACGAAGGACACACCTGACCCATCCTTCAAATTCGGGGAAATGAAGGACACATTTGTCGGCCGCATTTTATTATTTTTTTGGTGAACTTTATTTATAAACAACAGTATAACATACAAAGCATCATCATTAATCTGAATATGTTATATCCTCCGTTGAGCGTTACAACGAGAAAAGAAAAAAAGCAAAAACAAAACAATAAACACAAAGCCAAAAAGAGTTAACAAAAGAAAGAAAGAACAGTCATTGAAGGATTTGAAATCAAATTTGTCGGCCACATTTGAAGGAGTCGACGAATTGGGACAGCCTTTGTCGCCTGGCTGTGACCTAATCGGCCTTCAAATGCGGCATTGGGACACAACTTATGTGTTTCTGTCCTTCTGTTTGTTGTTGGATTTGTGGAGCTATAATTCAGCAATAATTTTTCTTGAAAGTTTTTCTTGGCACTGATTCTTTTTACTCATGCCAAGGTAATCTATATTACTTCTATATTATTTATTCATTAAATGTTAGTCCCATGTAAAATGTGGTTCTGACTGGAAAATGCTGTCATGTTGTCATGTGACCTATCGCATGTGATTTAAGGTGGCACCACCCTGCATTTCATTGGCTGTATACCAATTCAGCATCTGCAGCCTTAAAGTGCACAGCCTTAACGGTCCACAAGGGCCACGTACTCAAAGACCACTAAGGCTGGAAGTTGGAGACTTGTGAAATGGGACGGTCTAGCCTCCATCATGCTGCCCAGGTTGTCTAGCAACCATGATACTAACAGCTGGAAACGTTTCATACAGCTTTGTTTGACAGAAATGAAGGAGAACATATTTTGTTCATTTGTTTGTTTGTTTGTTTTTATATGAGCTTTGTGTGATTTGATAAGTATCTGAGGCATCCTACTTTGGTAATGTAGATATAATATGGCCAATAATAAAGTTATTATTATATTTATCATTACAACAGGTTGAACTGTGCACTCGTCGTATGTCACTGGAGAGTGGCATTAGTCGAACATCCCTTCGACGGATATTAGCTACTCACAAATGGCACCCTTACAAACTCCAGCTACTGCAGCATCTCAACGAGGATGACCCAGATCGGCGCACAGAATTTGCAGAATGGGCAAAACAAAAATTGGAACAGGACCCTCAGTTCACGCAGAAGATTTTGTTCAGTGATGAGGCAAACTTTTATGTGAATGGTGAAGTTATCAACAAAACCACCACTATTGGTCTGACACTAACCCACATTGGATGGATCCCTCCAAGACGGTTGGAACGACAAAATTGATGGTTTGGTGTGGTATGGGGTACAACGATAGTGGCTCCATTCTTCATCAATGGAAACCTCAAGGCCACTGGATATTTGAAATTGCTACATGATGATGTGTTTCCCTCTTTATGCACTGAAGCTGGCACGTTCCCTGAGTTTCAAAGCTTCATAGAACTGAAACAAACATTTATTTTTAGCTCCATTCTGCTGCTGATACATACTTCAGGTTTCTGAATATTAAACTTGTTGCTGCATTTCATAGTGTTTAACTTGAAGACCCTGAGTACTTTCTCCCACACTGAAAACACTGGGATGATAAAATTATTTGAACATTACCTAATAAGACTGATTCAGGACAGACAATTAGCTATTCTAAACTTTCCCAGCAGTCCTTCACAAACAGGGAACAGTCTGTCTACTCTCTCCATCTGTCAGCTGCTGCTGGCTCTTCCTCCTCCTCTTCCTCACACACTGCTGAGTTTGTCCTGGTGGATCATCAGGTGTGCAAAGCCTCACAGATGATGTGCAGCAGTGGGTCCCTCAGTCTGTCCTCACTCTGGACACTTGCAGTCGTCACACATGGAAATCAAATGTGTGATAAGCTGCAGGATTCAAACACAAGTGTAACTTATAAATACATGTTCATACTTTTATTCCACAATCAGAGAGAAAGAAACAGAGAGAGAGTGCAGGACAGACAGACAGGTGACAGTCTCAGGTGTATACACTGCTACACAACAGCACAAGAGAAGGAGGATTTAGTGTTTGTGTTATTACGAGTGCTAAACAAGAAGAGTTCTCAGATGGTACAGTGGACACATGTGTGACTGCTGTGATTAAAGCATCTTTCTTTCAGCTTAACGAGTGAACTGTCAGCTCCTTTGAATCCTGCTTGTGCCGTGATATTCAGGACTGCAAACCGAGCAGCATCACTGACTTTCAGCTTGTTGTGTTTGTGGATGTATGACTGACTTTAATTATCCATAAAAGTAAAGTAAAGGCTTTAAACCAAGTTAGTACAAACATCGCTAATGCTACATAACTTTGCCGACATGTGGCCAACAGTTATATTTTAATGTTCTTCATTATTAAACATTCGCACATAAATAAGTGACATAATATTCAGTACTTACTTTTGAAAGTTTACTCTTCAGCTGCCCCACTTCAGCCATTCACCATTTTTTTCAGCAAAATTATCCACACCCACCGCCGCGCTATGAAGTCTGGCATACAGTGGGGCAAAAAAGTATTTAGTCAGCCACCGATTGTGCAAGTTCCCCCACTTAAAATGATGACAGAGGTCAGTAATTTGCACCAGAGGTACACTTCAACTGTGAGAGACAGAATGTGAAAAAAAAAAAAAAATCCATGAATCCACATGGTAGGATTTGTAAAGAATTTATTCGTAAATCAGGGTGGAAAATAAGTATTTGGTCAATAACAAAAATACAACTCAATACTTTGTAACATAACCTTTGTTGGCAATAACAGAGGTCAAACGTTTACTATAGGTCTTTACCAGGTTTGCACACACAGTAGCTGGTATTTTGGCCCATTCCTCCATGCAGATCTTCTCGAGAGCAGTGATGTTTTGGGGCTGTCGCCGAGCAACACGGACTTTCAACTCCCGCCACAGATTTTCTATGGGGTTGAGGTCTGGAGACTGGCTAGGCCACTCCAGGACTTTCAAATGCTTCTTACGGAGCCACTCCTTTGTTGCCCGGGCGGTGTGTTTTGGATCATTGTCATGTTGGAAGACCCAGCCTCGTTTCATCTTCAAAGTTCTCACTGATGGAAGGAGGTTTTGGCTCAAAATCTCACGATACATGGCCCCATTCATTCTGTCCTTAACACGGATCAGTCGTCCTGTCCCCTTGGCAGAAAAACAGCCCCATAGCATGATGTTTCCACCCCCATGCTTCACAGTAGGTATGGTGTTCTTGGGATGCAACTCAGTATTCTTCTTCCTCCAAACACAACGAGTTGAGTTTATACCAAAAAGTTCTACTTTGGTTTCATCTGACCACATGACATTCTCCCAATCCTCTGCTGTATCATCCATGTGCTCTCTGGCAAACTTCAGACGGGCCTGGACATGCACTGGCTTCAGCAGCGGAACACGTCTGGCACTGCGGGATTTGATTCCCTGCCGTTGTAGTGTGTTACTGATGGTGACCTTTGTTACTTTGGTCCCAGCTCTCTGCAGGTCATTCACCAGGTCCCCCCGTGTGGTTCTGGGATCTTTGCTCACCGTTCTCGTGATCATTTTGACCCCACGGGATGAGATCTTGCGTGGAGCCCCAGATCGAGGCAGATTATCAGTGGTCTTGTATGTCTTCCATTTTCTGATGATTGCTCCCACAGTTGATTTTTTTCACACCAAGCTGCTTGCCTATTGTAGATTCACTCTTCCCAGTCTGGTGCAGGTCTACAATACTTTTCCTGGTGTCCTTCGAAAGCTCTTTGGTCTTGGCCATGGCGGAGTTTGGAGTCTGACTGTTTGAGGCTGTGGACAGGTGTCTTTTATACAGATGATGAGTTCAAACAGGTGCCATTCATACAGGTAACGAGTGGGGGACAGAAAAGCTTCTTACAGAAGACGTTACAGGTCTGTGAGAGCCAGAGATTTTCCATGTTGGAGGTGACCAAATACTTATTTTCCACCCTGATTTACGAATAAATTCTTTACAAATCCTACCATGTGAATTCATGGATTTTTTTTTTTCACATTCTGTCTCTCACAGTTGAAGTGTACCTCTGGTGCAAATTATTGACCTCTGTCATCATTTTAAGTGGGGGAACTTGCACAATCGGTGATTTTTCAATGACATATTTCTTTTGTGCTTTTTGTTTTTGAGAGCTTAAGTTAATGTTTTAAAACAATATGTTGTATTTGATTTATTATATTATTATAGTATTAATGAAGCTGCAGACACAGCTCCTTTCAGCATGGCCGGAGGAGAGGTGTACGGCAGTCGCGTGACACACACAGATCAGACACATATTTCTGTGTTGCAGATGTGCAGTAAAGAGCCAAAGACCCAGTACTGTCTCCTGCCTCTTACTTTCACGCCAGAACACAACGCAAGAACAACAGGCGTAACACATGAACGGGTTACACAAACAGCCACCAAACAGCCATCATAATTCGTCATACAATGAGAACAGAACACATCAACAATTGACAATGACTAATTAATATTAAAATCTGTAACATAATGTATTGTTTGGAGTTTAGTCTGTTACTGTTACTATTTTTACCATTTCTTTTTGGAGCAACTGTAACACATTATTTCCTTAGGGATTAATAAAGTATTCTGATTCTGATTGTTTCAGGATACATGACTTGCCATGATCCAATCACACATCTGCTTACCTGTATCTTTTGCTCGTTTCTCCTCCTCCTCTTTTTTCTTTTTTCTAAACTGAAGACATGATGGCTTTGAACTTTTCTTGTCCATCTTCCATTGGTTTTAATTTTACACTCCAGTATGAGTGTACACTTTATCCCTAGTCCTAAAGTGTATATTTATTTTCTTACTCTCTTATATATATTGTTTGTTTAATTGCACTGCTGTAACTGGAGCCTCGTCATCTCTCTGGACTGTATGTAGCGGAGATGACAATAAAGTTTACTTTGACTTCAGCAGCGAGCAGGCGCATCAAGGGCTCTCGCGCTCACTTTTCGCGTATAGAATTTCGAAAAACATCGGTGCAAATTATAAGTCTGTATCATAATGTCTGGTGTTTTCGTGTTTGTTAGTTTGTTTTTATTTTGTTTTATTTTTATTTTCACTTCGGCAGATAAAATGAATTGAGCAAAATCAACTCAAAATATTCCCACACGCCAGAACGTCCTCTCTTCCTCGCTGGCTCCATATCTGTCAGTGGAATGATCACCTCGTCGCTATCTGTCACCATCAACACACTCCACGAATCCCGTGGATGATTCACTTCCTTATATCTGTTTGAATCAGGTACCGAAGCAGTTACGTGCGTAATGAAGCTTCAGACGTGACTGGTCACGTGACTTTTGCCAAACGAAGCAAGCCTCGACACAGTGCTTCTGAACCAGTGTGTTGTTTTTTTCGACACACGCTCCGGAGCGTCAGCTTCAAGCGGGCCATCACTACAAGAATTGATCAAGCCCTAGATCGACTGCGCGCAGGGAAACTGATCAATATTGTAGGTATATTGAGTGTTTGTTTTAGCTTCATGATTTTGAATGGTTTTATAAAATTGCTATTTTATTGGGTAATATTTTAATTGATAATGTTGTTTGTTTTTCAGCTGTGCTGTCTCTGCTGTCCTTTTTTGTTGTTCTTTTGATTGATTTGTAATTTTGTTTTGGTTAGTCCGTCCAGCCGTAGAGGCGGTTATTGATTGAGAGTAAGTTTTGTAAGGGCGGACTAACCTCTCTTTTGTTTGTTTTTTTTATTTTAATTGTTTGTGCCACTTCCCTTTATCTCTCAGATCACAGGCCATACATAGCACTGATTCCCAGCTGCGCTGAGACCCGAATTGTTTGCAGTGTGTGCCACGATTGCAGTGTCGCTAAGCGGGGTGTGACGGGTTGCAGTGTTATTTCGCACAGTTTGTGTGGTAAGTCTCATGTGCAGCTGGGATATCAGCAGGATGTGTTGTAAGTCCTGTCTGGAAACGACTGGGAATTTGTACTTTTAACTCATGTAATAAATAAATGATCAATTATTTCTTTGCCCCGTTTACTCATCCCTTGTCCTCGGTTACAAATTTTTTTTGTCCATGCGCGTGATGCCGCCCCCCACCACGATGCCGCCCCGGGCAACCGCCCGTGTCGCCCGTATCAAAAAACGCTACTGAATGGATTAAAGATTGAATCTACAGAGTTTCTATTTTTTTCTCACTGTCTCTCTCAAGGTCGACAACTGGGCCCTGTTTCAAGAAGCCGGTTTGGAAAACTCAGAGTGAAAAACGACACTCACGGTTGAGTAACCCCGAACTGTCCAACTCGGAATATTCGGTTTCAGAAAGGCTGATAACAATTAGTTCAGTCAACGCGGAGTTGCTTTAACCCCAAGTGAAGCGTGCGGACGAGGATACATAAAGCCCTGATAAGCGGAGCACAGATTAAGCGAGTCACCATGGAGACGGAGGGAAAGAAGGCGCGGTCAATGTATTTCACAGCGCTTGAGGCCGAAATTCTGATGGCAGCATATGCCGATAACATGCAAATTCCGCGGAAAAAAGTAACACAGCCACAGCTGCAAAACAAAGGGAGCATGCATGGCAAAACATAGCCGACAGAGTCAATGCGTGAGTGTTAATATAAACATTGATCGAGGGATTTCCACCCATTTAACACGTTATTTTATCATATGTTATTTTATTTTTTATTTTATACATTTTATTTTGTGATGATGTGAGCGCAGGTGCAACCCAACAGGCCCCAAACGTTCCTGGCAGCAAGTAAAAATGAAATATAAAAATATAGTCCAAACAGGTAAGGTGTAATTGTATTATGAGCCATAGTGCTTGGTCTGTTTGTCCCATGTAAATCAATTGCAGTTAGAGGCTACATTAATTTTCCTTCTGTAAGCACTTATTGAAATTATCTGAGCACATTACAAGTACATATTTGCTTACTCTGTATGCTCAAATGTGGCCCGTTATAGCCAACAGAAAAAAAGCGGAGGCCCGAAAAACAGGTGGGGGTCCTCCACCACCACCACTCACAGAGGCTGAGCAGTTGGCCCTCAGCCAAAACAGTGGGCGCCCTGTGGCCGAAGGCATCTCTGCGGGGACATCCTCTGAGTCAATAACCCCGCAAGACACAAGTGCCTACATAGGGGGTAACTTCAAAATAATACATGATGTGCATACATCCTTTCTTCACAGTCACCTTTGCAGTGCTACTCATTCATTTGATAAACTCTTTACCATAATGAATTATTTTGTAGTGAAGTTATTTTCCGACTGATTTTGCCTTCCCTCAGTCTTGGTTGTCTTTGAGAGCATAATGACAATGAAGTGTAAGGTGATTGGTATGTTTGTTAATTGCCATTTGGTCCCTTGTAAGTTATAAGTGACCTGTATAAACCTCATATTCTATCAGTTGATGGTGATGGTGTACTGCATCTGGTGCAGCCTCCTGTTGAGCCAGACCAACATGCAGTTGTGAGTAATACTCCACAGATTATATGAGTTTACAGTAGAACAGCAATGTTGTTTATTTCTTTACTACAGGAAAATAATGAAGAAACATTGACAGCTGTTACAGAGGAGGAAGCAACAGAGACACTTTATGAGGTTTACATCTTTTAATACTTTGTGTACAGGAAACACAGGCGACCAATAAAGCCAGTTGAACAAAAAATCTGTTTATTCTTCTTTCAACATGTTGAGGTGATGGGTCAAAAGAAATGATTGTGACATATGGTGTCTCTGACTGCTCTTCCATCTTGTATGTCCGTGGGAGGGTCAGGATGTTCATGGTTTGGATCACTGCTGATGTTTGGTTCAGAAGGACAGTGTTCTCCTCTAATTGTGGCAATGTTGTGAAGAATCACACATGCCACAATAATGTCACATGCCCTTTCTGGGGTGACCCTGAGTCTTTGCAGGCACTGGAACCGGGCCTTAAGCATTCCGATAGTCATTTCAATTCTGGCTCTTGTCCTGCAATTAGCCAGATTATATCGCTGCTGTGGGCCCGGTTCAGGGTCAGGGTAAGGGGTAAGCAAATAGGGTAAACATGGATACCCCCTATCACCAAGCAAGTAGCCAGTGAACTCTCCTAAGACAGAAGGGTACACTTCAGTTCAAATGTCCCTGAAGCAATTGGTCTTTATATATTTTAAAGTATTTTCAACTCACCATGTCCAAATTTTGTGCTCAGTGTACATTCACGGAATATTTGTGAGTCATGGACAGAGCCTGGCCACTTGGCTTCCACATTTGTGATAATGTTGGCAGCATCACATATGATCTTCACAGTGCAGAGAACACAAATTAGCATCCATTACTATAATGAAATAATTTGTTAGTTTGAAATGCTACAGGGAACTATGTACCTGTACATTAATGCTGTGGAAAGACTTCCTGTTCACATAGTCTCCTTCATTTACTGAAGGAGCAATGATTGGAATGTGAGTGCCATCTGTACAGCCAATCACGCCTGGGAACCCTGAAAATAAATGTGCAATTTAAGTAGTAGTCCAAGTATCACCACATCATACATTAAGTTTTGGTCATCCTGATACCTGCAATTTTGTGGCATCCCTCTTTGATAAATCTTGTGGGTCTGTGACCGGGGAACACCACAAACGAGTACAGGAGACGTTTCAGTGCAACTGTAACATTCCTGACTGCCCGACAGACGGTAGCCTTGGAAACGTGCTCAGCGTCACCAATATTATACAGAAAGCTCCCGTTTGCAAGAAACCGAAGTGCAATACAAATAATATGTACAGAACTGAGAGAATGTCCGCGATGTGTCACATGAGCAATATTAGGCCTGAGGATGTTATTCACATAAATTATAGATTGTGCTGAAAAACGGTAACGTTCACACAGGAAATCATCAGGAAATGATAAAATGTCCAAACGCGCTCTAATCACTCTCTCCCGGCGGAGAGCCCTGCAGAGAATTTGGGCTTCAACATCTACTGGCTCTTCAAGGAAGGGACACGCCATGTCTGACACTTCCTACAGTCAGGTTTCCGACACAGAGGCGGAGACAGTCAGGGTTAGTTGAAGTAAACCTGCTAGGGGGCAGGTTAGCTTCACGGAGTGTGTCGTCATAGTAACTCACTCAGGATGAATCTAAACTCGCTTTGTGAAACTGAAAACCCAGAGTTTTCGTTAACTCAGGGTATACTTACTCAGTTTTTCCACTAAACCGGCTTCCTGAAATAGGGCCCAGGAGGGCTGGCACAGATCTCCAGCTAGCCAATCATTATTGAGTCCTGGCACTATTGGATTTGCTTGAAGAGAAAAGCGGTCTCACTCCCTCAAGGCCCAGGGCCATAACAATTATTATTATTATTATTATCACCCAAGTTTGAATGGTGATTACCTAAAAAATGAGTGAGCACTGAGAAACATTTCTTTTTGTCACCTGTCAACAATGTAAACATGCTGATACCCTGAGTTACAGGCAGAGGGCTTCATCGTACATTGAACGTTATTTTTAATTATTCCTGAAAAGTTAGTTTTGAACAGACATTTGGCTGCAAATCAAGGCAGCATCTATGTAACTTAATAGTCATTAACACATTTATCCTCTATACGAGTTTGATCCTTTTTGATTTCTTATAAAAATACTTCACCCAGATTTAAAATGATGCCTTTTTAAAACCTAAAGTGTATTTTCCTACAGAAAACACAAAATGCACTCTGTGATGCTCCAGTTGTAATTTATTAGAACCACAATAACATATTAAATGGTTTACAAAACACTATAGAGGGTAGTTACTGTCATATAGTTTAACATGGGCTGCATGATGATACGGTGATTAGCACCACGGCCTCACAGGAAGACGGTCCTGGGTGTGAATCCATCAGTTTCCTGGTCTTCGGTATGAAGATTGTATCTTCTCACAGTGCTGGTGTGGGTTCTCTCCAGGCACTCCAGTTGTCATTTATTAGAACCATATTAATGTGTTAAATGGTTTACAAAACACTATAGAAGGTAGTTACAGTCATATAGTAACAAGGACGGAATAATGATATGGTTTTCTCAACACGGCCTCACAGGAAAACGGTCCTGGGTGTGAATCCATCAGTTGCCTGGTGTTCTAAGTGGAGTTTGCATCTTCTCCCAGTGGGTTTTCCAGCTTCCACCCACAATTCAAAGATATGCTAGGTTACTTGGTTGTTCTCAGATCTGTCTCTCACCAGTTCTGGCAATTTGTCCATAGCTCCTCTCACCCTATGACAGCTGGGATAGGCTCCAGCTCTAGCTCAGCTGCAAAAACTGATGGCTGGATGGTTAAATACTTGTCTTATGAGTACATGTTTAACACCATTACATACACAGACTCCATAGCTGTTGGTGAACGCATCCTTAAACATTTTTACTGCATCTTATCTCAGATGTTCCTAAATTCTTTGTTTTTTCTTTGCGATTAATTTCCAGCATTTTCAAATAAAAAGCGAAACATCATGGATGTACAAATATAAAGATATATTTCAATATATGAGGGCAATGATATGAAAGAGGTCACATCACACTCATTTTCTCAGGTTTTCTACCATTAGCTCGGCGTATGAGTACATTTGCACCCAGTGTAATAATCACAGTGTAGAAGAGTTTCACCAGAATAGCACCAATCAGTCCAGGCACAGATACTGATGGCTGAGCTCTGACTGTAAGGAAGACAGAACAAAATAACAGAGTTGGCATAGAAAGTACCAAAAATACAGGCAGAATAAATGGCTGAAAGGCAACAATAAAGTAAGGAAATCGAACAATACACAGTAGAATCAATTAGGTAACCGACAGGGAAAGCCAAAGAAATACAGGGCACAGGAGCTTAAAAGCTCTTGGACTTTATATATGTATTTCTCATATTTACCTTCTAATTAAGTATGTGCAGATGAGATGTGTGAATCAGAGCAGTACTGCACAGGCAGTATAAAAGATGGATACAGCCTCAAGGTCTAATATGCAAGTATGTTAAACCTTCATTCTTTTAATGGCCAGCAGGTGGAGACTCCTGTGACTGGAAAGAGACTTCCAATGCTATAGAAGTCTAGGGGAAGTTCCCTCACTCTGTGACCTCTTTAAACCTTTTTCTGTTGACTTGCTTGGCTCAGCCACGAATTTCTAGTCATAATAAATAAAATATGAAGTTCCTTTAGTAAATTATGGCCTTTATTGAAATCAGAATGAAGGATTATCCAAGTAATGCTCACTCATGAATTAATTACCAGTCATAAGTTCTTGAACAATGAATATGCATTGGACACCTCTTCCCTTATCATGTCCATTTCAAAGTGGTAAAGCACTCAATTTGAGGTTTCATAAGAGTACTTCACTAAGTAATGAGTGGTGCAGAATGGCTACATCCACTTTTTATACTGTTTATATTTTTTTGACCATGCAATGTGCATGTGTGTGACTGCATTTTAAATAGTTCCAATTCAGCATTCAATACAGCGCCAAATCACAACAACAGCTACCTAAAAGCATTTTATATTGTAAGGCAAAGACCCTACAGTAATACAAAGAAAACAGTGAAAACCCCAACAATCATATGACCCCCTATGAGCAAGCACTTTGGCGACAGAGGGAGAGAAAAACTTTTAACAGGAAGAAACCTCCAGCAAAACTATGCTCAGGGAGGGGCGGGGCCATCTGCTGTCTGTTGCGACCATTTGGGGTGAGAGGAGGAAGACAGGACTGCCTCAATAAGGATTTTATGCTTCACCAGTTAGAAAATAACAAAATCTTTTGAATATATGTCAATCAATCCTCAGTGACTAGTTTAAATAGGTGAAATTAGTTAATGCATTGCTTTTGGAGCACAATGAATATGTCAAAGGACAGACTGGGTGTATTTTATTGATTATGTATCACGTCTACCACATTTCTCCTCAAAACAGATGTCTTGTTGCCTGAACCCACCTTTGCCTTTGACAGACATCCAACTCTGTGCTGACTGTCCTTTTGTTGGGTGTTCACACTTGTAGAAACCTTCATCAGATAAGGACACAGCTGAGAAAGTGAGGTTTCCTGCAGGCTGAGTACTGATTAAATGTCCGTCTTTGTAGAAGTTAGCAGAGAAATTAGAAGTCGCCTTGCTCTCTTCATCGTACTTGTAATAGCAGAGAAGTATCACTGTTTCATCTTCTGTCACAGGAAGCGCAGGGCTTTCCAGGATCACTCCATCTGAAAATCAAACCGTGCTATGACTCCTCAGCTGTATATCAGATAAAAAGTCTAAAACATCAAATAATAAAGAGCATTACATTTGACTGTGATGTTGATAGTCTCACTGCATTCCCCTCGATCAGACTCACACCAGTATGTTCCAGTGTCTGATGCATAGGTGTCCACAATAGTGCATGACGTCTGATTTGACACTCCCCAACCCGAGATACATGACTCAGCAGTTTTAGAGGAGGTGTTTCTCTTCAGAGTCCAATTTCCAGAGTTGTCTGTCCCTTCACAGCTCAGCGTGATCGTCTCGTACCAAAAGAACTGAGATCGGTCAGGATGGATGCTCAGCATAGCAGCTGGGGTTCGAAACATGAAATAAAAAGAAGAGGAAAAAAGCATCAGGCTGAGTTTTGGTCCTTTTAAAACATGCAAGTCTGCAGACTTGTGGTAAGCCCCAGACACACAGGTCTGGAGACCCCATGGCAAGCATTGGTTGATAGAGAAAAACATGTTCTTCAACATTAAACCACCTAGTGAATGACAACTGTTGCGAAATCAGTTTTACCCCGGTTCTTTTTATTCCTCGAGCATCCAGAGACGGACTCAGTAGTCATTTTCACAAAAACTTTATTCATCTTTATTTATCCTCATTTAAGCATGCATTCTTCTAGAAGGGAAGACTTGCCAGGCCGGTGCCCCTCTGCAAAATCTTCACTCATTTGTCCGTGAAACAGTTTTGTAGGAGCGACCCTATCATAAAACCCCCCACGGTGTGCTGCAAACTCTGTGTCTGTGTCTATGTGCACGAGCACGTGAATGCCTGTGTGTGCGCGTATCCGTGTGTGTGTAAGTGCACGTGAGTGAGTGTATGCGTGTACCTGTGTGTATGTGTGAGTGCACGTGAGTGAGTGTGCGTGTGGATGTGTGTGCGTAACAGTTAAAACACTATGTGCGTATATCTCTATGTACGTGCCTTCCTGAGGGTCATAAAAGTCCACCTCCCTTCCAAACCAAAGTTATTTAGTTACAAACTTTGAGACTTCCACCCAGGCATGCCCTGAGGAATTTCCACTCAGCATTAACTCCTCTTTGTCTTACTTACACAGTTCAACTGGGGGAGGGTCTCCTAAAATCTACTCCTAAGTTCATGACACAGTCAGGCCTTTATTTATATCCAAGGCAGTGTCTCACAATTCTATTACCTATCTAACACATTCCTAAACTCTAAAATAAGCTAAACATTCCTACACAACCTGATTTTCAGTTATTTCAGAGCCATTGCTAAAAGTTTGATTTCCAAGCAATTTTACTCTGTTTTGTACATTTGATAGAATAGAATAGAATAGAATTCAACTTTATTGTCATTGCACATGCACAGGTACAGGGCAACGAAATGCAGTTTGCATCCATCCAGAAGTGCTTTAGTGATATAGATATATTACAATATATATTAGCAATAGTATAGATATGTGAGTATATTACAGAAATGGGTCTATTATGGTATGTTATAATCAGAATCAGAATCAGAAAGGGGTTTATTGCCAAATGTTGAGCAGGTTTACAACATTAGGAAATTGCTGCGGTGCTTCAGTGCAAACATACTGTCAGATAGCGCTTAAATAGACATGAAAAAATAAAAATAAAAATAAGAATTAAAAGTGCTACGTAGATAGATATATAATGTACACGGTATGAAGTATGTTGTGAATATAGATAATACATTTCCTAACAGTGCATTAAACTGTACCCTTCCCTTCTTTTTCAGTTCAATTTCAGCTCTATTGAAACTGGCTTGCAGCTGTTTTTACCATGAGACATGAAGACAGGACAAAACTGCCCACAACTGCCAAGCCTGGAGGCCCTCTGGTGACCTCAAACAGGAAAAAGAAAACCAGGTTTTTGAAAATGTCACAGCACACAAACCAGAGAGGTGCTCATCTAACAAGGCAAACTGAAAACAATCTTGAGTGCATATATAATGTGTTCATTGTTTAGTGTTCTGATGTGTTTCCTTCATCTAACTGTTTTAATGCTCATGGACAAAAAAATGATCACAAATCCACAAAAGATTAAGACCATATCACCGCATCATATCAATCTATTACTTGTAAGTCCATGACATCTGTGTATAAAATAATAATAACAATGATAATAATAGGAACGTCTCAAATTAAGACATGGACCAAAGCAAAGGCCACAGATGGAGTACACCCGCAAGAGTGCACACTGTTTGAGGTTAATGACAGAGGGGGTTTGGACTCTGTTACTGAGTGAACAGAGCGTTGGAAACTCTTACGTATTAAGAGACTCTGCTCTGTTTGTGTGATCTGCGACTTCATGGCTGAGTTGCTGTTGTTCCACTTTGTAATAATATCACTTTCAGTTGATCATGGAATATCTAGGAGGGAAGAAATTCCACGAATGGACTTTAGTCATACCACGCTCAGTGTTTCAGTGACCTCTTTAGAACGACTCAATCTTTTGTAAGTGTTTGTAATGCCGGACTGAAAGGGTGCTCAGTTTTATACAGCTGTGTAAATGCAACTTAAAACACCTGTATTCAAAGATTACAGCTGTGGGCCAATACTGTCGTCCATATAACATACGATCACTAGGCAACTGTTTTACTACTGCCAGCTTGAGCTTGTAGGGCGATGCTTCAGTTTATCCATTTAAGCTCCATGCAGGCAAATGATTACACAAAACATCATCCTGTCCCTCCTGTATATTATGGAGCCCCCCAGGGGACATGGGAGAAAAAAAAAATTAGGGCGAAAAAAAAAAATTAAGACGGACTTTTGCGAGATCTCGCAAAAGTATTGCGAGCGCTCGCAAAAGTTGAATTCCAACAATGGCGGCAGCTACTTAGTTGTAATATTGCTCTTTCTGGGTCACAAAATACACTTTTAAGATATTTTGAGGCGTGAATGTAGTTGTGTAAACGTCAGATACCTGCTCGGTTTACAAGACATCACATATTTGCAAAAGTGCTCCGACGTTTTTGGAGATCTGACACCCACTTGCTCGAAGCTAACGGGAGGTCGAGACCTACTACAGCCGGGAGGAACACAGCTTTCCCGGCACATCGTGCCTCGACCTCCCGGTCGGCTTCGAGCTGGCGGCCTCCGAAGAATGCGGCTAAAACTTTTGCGAGCTCTCGCAATACTTTTGCGAGAGCTCGCAAAAGTCCGTCTTAATTTTTTTTTTTTCCTCCCTAATTTTTTTTTCTCCCATGTCCCCTGCGGGGCTCCGTAGTATATCACCAATATGTTGGAAAGCAGCAACATTTTAATCTCGTGTAGAGGCTAGAATACATTAAACAGAGTCTAATTAAAGCTGAAAATGGCAGATACAGAATGAAAACATTTGGCCTCCAGACCTTGTGTGGACCTTTTACTTTGTGGACCTTTTAACACCCGTCTCGTCTCTCTCTATGGACATTTCCCTCAAGAACTGAAAGAAACCCCTGTGCTTTTACCAAGACCCCTCAATGCGTACCTTAACTCATGTGTAAATAAAGATTATAATACTTTGATGCAACTCTCTATCAGCTCAGCATTTGGGTCTGTTTTTGCTTACTGGCCTTACAGTCTTGAAAAATATTACATCCCTACCTTCATTGTAGTAGGATTTCAGAAATGTAGAGCAATTTTAACCCTCACATGCACACACTCACACATAAACACAAACACACACACTCGCACAAACATAGAGTGGATAATTAGTTTTATTTCTTAAACTGTTTACTCTGTTTAGTTATACATTTGATAATATATTTCCTAACAGTGCATTAAACTGTACCCTTCCCTTCTTTTTCAGTTCAATTTCAACTCTATTGAAACTGGTTTGCAGCTGTTTTTACCATGAGACATGAAGACAGGACAAAACTGCCCACAACTGCCAAGCCTGGAGGCCCTCTGGTGACCTCAAACAGGAAATAGAAAACCAGGTTTTTGAAAATGCCAGAGCACACAAACCAGAGAGGTGCTCATCTAACAAGGCAACCTGAAAAATGAAAACAATCTTCAGTGCGTAGATAATATGTTCATGGTTTAGTGTTCTGATGTGTTTCCTTCTCCTAACTGTTTTAACCTGAAATCTGAAAACAATCTTTGGTGTATCTATAACGTGTTCATGGCATGCCTGATGCACTGGGATCCAGATACACTTGAGTCCTAATTATAGTCAATTCAGTTAAGTCAAGACAAAATCTTCAAGATTACTCCATCAAAGTAACAATTGATATAGATGTCTCTAATAATAAGAAAAATTCATGATCTCTGGAAGATGACTGTACTTCAACAAAGTGCAACAAAGCTGCCTCTCTATGCTGAGACCGTTGAAGTCCTGTGTAGATGAGCAGACATTTCCTCTCCAGTTTCCTTCATCTAACAATTTTACTGTTTGTGAACAAAACAATAACCAGAAATCCACATGAACGTGAACACCAAATCTCCACATAACATCATTCTGTTGTTGAACTAGTGGCAGAAAATAAAAAATAAAAAATAAATGAATAAACCGCTATTTGGAAAAAGGTTTTGTATTTAATCCAAATCATCTAAAAATTTAAAATCTTCCAAAAAACAAACACACAAAAAAATGTCCAGAACTTTATTTTTCTTGGTCTCAGAAGGATTTTCACAACAACACCCTTGTGATGCTTGATAATATAGAGACCCTACGATGTCACGGTCCCCGTGTCTCTCTGGTTGGCCCACGCTGGCTACAGGTTTTGTTGTTGTTAGTTTTAGTTTTTTGTCTCTCCTCCTCCTCTCTGCCTGGGTGGAGCTCATTACGGGCTCTCACTCTTGGCCCACGCACCCCTGTGGATGGTGTCCACCTGCGGCTGATCTGGCTGATTTCCCCAGCTGCTATTTAAGGCAGTGGCACAGAGCAGCTCACCGCTGGAACGTCGAACCACCTGAGTTCGTGCTCGCGGCATATTCAAAGAAGAATCGCTTACACGTGTTTTATGTTGTGGAACTAACCTTTGACCTTCTGTCTGTAGATTCTGGACCGAATCACCGGACCTGTCCAAGTGGGGCAGTGTGTGGAGTGTTGGAGCGAGTGCGGCTGAAGAGGAGTGCGTGTGTGCGGAGGAGCGGTGGCGGTGACTGAGTGGAAGAGGAAGCGTGTGTGTGGATTCCCCCCCCCCTTCTCTCCCTGGAGCCCTGGACCCCCTCCCAACTCACTGTACATATATTTTGCACTAAGGTGATCCCTATTGTAAATAAATCCCCTTTTGTTTCCTTGAAAGAACTGTCTGCGCGTGGGTCCGTTCAGTAGCCATGACATACGATATTAGTAAGTGAATTCCAAATACCTTAAAATCTCCTTTGAGCAAGTACTTTAAGGATAATGTGGGAAGAAAGAAGTCCCTTTTACAAGAGACAATATAACTCAAGGGTGTTAAAATATATAATTATGTTGTTTTCACGATATACATAATGAATAGTGTGTTTATCTTGGCATTGGTACCATTGTTGGCAGATCACAGAGAGTCCATGCAGGTTGCAAAAAGGAACTAACCGGACTTTGTCCACTGCTGATATGTTGACATGTTGCAGTAGGAAAACCATTTGTGTACTTTGCCAACTTGGGTTTGTAGTGCGACGCTTCTGTTTAACAATTTAAGCTCGCAGCACAGTAAAATTATCATGCAAAACATCATTCTGTCCATGCAATATATCACGAGTACGTCCGAAAACAGCAACGTGGAAGTGAGTAAATGAAAGTGAAATTAAAATACAGCAAATCACATTTTTAGCTTGTGACGAGCCGAACATAAATCAAAACCTAATAACTCTGGAAAAAATGGGAGAAATTTAAAGCAGAATGTGTGAGGAAGCAGCCTCTCATCAAGTTGTACTTTGTAGGACAAAGAAGTAATCGTATTTTCTTTGAGATCTTTGGAGAAACATACACCTAATAAAACCTTCAAATGTCCTGCAAGCTCAGGAATTCTTTCAATTACAGCTGAATTAAAAACAACTAAAAAAGTAAAATTTACTCACAGATAATCAGACACGTTGAAGAGATCTCCATTGTGCTTTGGTGCTCTTTTCTTTCTTAGAAACTTTTCAGCAGCTCTCTGACTTGCAGGAAGTTATTAGGGTCGCACAGATGATTAGGTGTTGGTGGGCTCTGCAAAAAGAATCCTCATATTCCAAATGTCAGATCAACACTGTGAGCACATGCAGGGGGCTTCTATTTTCCACCCCCTGTGGTCTCTGTCTGCAGAATGTAGTGCTGTTTGGTTTCCCCCTCCAAACACTTATCCTTCTCATGAATTTACACCCCCACCATTTCACACCTACCCCTCTGAAGCGGCTTCATGCCGTGCACTTGAGCATGACAGGAAATGAGACACCCTTCAGTAAGTGAAAAAAGTGTAAAGTCTCTTTTTTACACTCTTTTAGAAGTTAAAGCAAGCCTATGAAATCTTCTTTAATTGAATCCTCTTTTTGTTTTCGTCAGAAGACCAAATTAATTCAATAATAATAATTTAATAATTCACAAAGACAGGGCGCCTCCAGAATTTTTTCATACGGGGCCACTAAAAATATTGTGGTCGTGCCTCCAAAACAGAATTTTAATTTTTATGTTGTTGTCAAATATAGGTTGCTTGAAAAGTATGGCAAAAAGGAGAGAGAATTATAGGTTTATATGCCTAGTTAATATCCTGCTATTACAGCTGATATCACTGAAAATAGGCACGTATGAAAACCAAATAATATTTTGAGTCATAATAATCTGTTTTAACAATAACAAGTGCATGTTTCAGCTCATTGTAGTGTGTCTTCATCTCTCTTGTGCTCTTGTGTGTGTGTGTGTGTGGGGGGGGGGGGGGGGGGTGCAATGATTCAGAGGAAGATTCACTGGGAAATCACTACGCAAAGTATCATTCTGACTCACCGCTATGAATCACAGCTGTGTTAAGAAAAAGTCACAATGCTTCAGCAAGTGAAGCTGAAGCGAAAAACTTCAAATCACAGCACACTCAACGATAGCTGTCAACTTATCAGGTACATAAAGAAGCAGTGATGCAGAATCTTGTGTATTTAATTAATCCACCAAAGGCTCTTTTAAGATCCACGTGTTTGACTTCATCTGTATCGACAACAGGCAACCAGTAACGATCCTACAATTCCTGAAAGCTGTGCACTGCTGCCCTCTGCTGGTGTTTACTGATCCTACCAAAATCTATGCCAGATCAGCCAATCCCTCCGTCTGTTCAGTGTGTATAGGGTTGCTCTGGGCCATATCTCTCTGTCTTTCCTAAACCTAACCAAGTAGGAAATAAAAGAACGTACCAAGTGGGGAGGTAGTGGGGAACAGGTGCATAGCAGCACATACTCCCCCCCCCCCCCCAATATTTTGGTTATTTGTCCGTCCTCCTAACCCTGTGGCCTCTGTGGTCTGAAAACAGAATACATGTGAAGAAGTCTGGTTCCCTCTCAGATCAAAGGAATTAACAATGTCGTGATTGGAGGCAATAAGACGCATGGTTCTCCTGCACGAACAGCTTTTGTTGAACTAGAGCAGCAGTGTACGTGGCTATCATCAATTTTCTCAAAACATATACACATACAGTATTCTAGCGACCTCTAGTGGTCGCCCCATGGTAGCCTTACTAGGACAACATAAACAGATTTCACAACAAACAATAGGATTTCTTTTATTCTGTTTCTGGTGTTTCCTCAAGGTCGGTTTACAAGGACTCAGAGGAAAATGGTTTAGAAGGGAATCCAGAGAAGACCACTAAACACAGTAAACAGTGCTTAATGTTGTTGAAGACATAAATAGGGATTAAACTAATAGTTAAAAGGTTAAGAGACAAAAAAAAAAGACAATTCATAAGTTATGGAATCACAGTTCAGTTCATGTTTTTAAACAAGGTAAAAAAAAAAATGGCCACCCAAGTAATTTCTGTGTGTGTTTATCCATCCATCCATTCACTTATCCTCCTCAGGGTCAGAATTGAACTCAGAACCTCCTTGCTGTGTGGCAACAGTGCTAACCACCATGCCACCGTGCTATCCTTGCGTGTTTAATATGTCTTTAATTACTGGTTCAGTGGTTTTCTCACTACACTTTGCGGCATTACTTTATGATACAACTAGGTGGTGCAAAGTGCACAGGAGAAACTCTCTTTGAGGCAAACTGTAAACAAGCTGATGATCTGTGCCTCTTTATTTTAATACACAGGTAGGTTATTAGTCCTTAAATTACTTATAGGTAACACAGTAGAAACAATAAGCCTGTTGTGAACATGTCAAAGGAAAGTATAACTTATAATCTCAGTAATATCGAAGTATTGTGAGTAGAATGAAACAATAACGTCAACGTGGTCATGCTAGGCTAATGGACTTGATGCTAGCAGGTAAAGCTTCAAGTGCAGTAGTGATGCTAATGAAGTACAAAAAGTATTCGTGACATTAAAGTTAAACAGGCTCATGAATGTTTTCAGTTGTGTTTTCTATGTTTTGTTGAGGTAAGAGGAGATGCAAATGCTGTAACCAATAATGAATGGTTATTTGTTAGTCGCTTGCTGTGAGTTATAGTATATTGTATTTAGTGATGCAAGTGATATGTGTGTGTGTAACCTGAACAAAAGGCGGAGGTGATATGGCCAATGTGGCCCAATGTTCAGATATTGTTATGATGGTCACTGTCTATACTCACTAAGATTATTCATGTACTTCCTGACAGTGTATTGACATCTGTCATTATTAAGAAGTGCAATAAACAGTGGCAGGCAGACAAGCTACAGTGTGTAGTTTTGGATCCTCATCCTAATCCTTAAGCTGCAGATTTCCAGATATTTTCATTTTGTTCTGTAGTTCATTTCTTTTTTTGCAGTTTGAGAGGGTTAGACATCTATAAATATTGTAACATGACAATGCTGTGAAGAAAAGGAGAAGGAAGAAAAAAATACAAAATATAATAAATACAAAAAACAAAAAACTGGACTTGTTTTAAATACTTTAACTGTTTTGATTTTCTTCCTCCAGCTGTGAAAATATGGGTCAGAAACAAGGTCTGTTTTATTAAATGCGGACAAAAACAGTTTTAAAAAGCCAAAATAGTTTATTCTTAAGGCTCATTTTACACAACCAGAAAATAAAAAGAACTATATAATAAACCTGTAAAAACTCCATAACAAATATTATTGAAAATCACAAAATCACAATCTTAAGGTAGTTCAAAGTGGAATAAAGTTAGCTTTAAAGCTTCCAAGTTTCAAGGGTCTGATAAATGGTAAAGCTGATGTTGATATGTAGGATTAGCAGTAAGAAAACCTTACACAGCCCTCCCTGTAAAATCACAGAAACAACTGTGCAAAAAAGAACAACATGAGAAAAGTGCAACATAACAAAACAAGAAAGTTCTTGTTGTTGTTTTTAGGGAGTTAAACAAACAAGAAATAAGGAAAAAGCTTATTTCAAAAGTCCCGTTAGCTTGATTATTAAAGAATCATAAAATAATACATCTACCTCTAACCTACCATCTGTGTTGGAGGTTTATCTTGACGAGCACTCAGGCAGCGTCATACTGACACACCAAGATAACCATGTGAAGATAATAGTTATTCAGTGCTACTAGTGAGTCAGAAAATGATACCATATATTAACATGAAAGCATTTACTTACTTACTAGTACTTTTTAGACTATGTGTTATGGAATATATTAAAAATGGACTGTATCCAGCCGTCTCTGCTGAATGATTAAACATGACTGAAAAAATCAGTCGACAGAAAGTAAAACTCGAACTGCATGACCGACTCTCCTTTGACTGTCAGCTGACATCAGCATTTTACTTTCTTTTTGTCCAATTGTAAAAGTTGCCACATCCTCGTATTTCAGTTCCAGTCTAGATCGAGATGAGCGGCTCTGCTTCTGGAGAGTGCGTATGTCTGCGCTGAGGCCGTGCAGTGCTTCCACGACGAGCATTTGAGACAAAAGGAAGCTCTTTTGAGTGTGAAGGAGAAGTGGAAAACACATCGTCGCTGTTTGTTGAAAGAGCAGAATTGCTGTCTTGACTGCTTCTCTGCGTCTGGGAGCTGGCTGCTGCATATTGTGTTGAACCGGCAGGTTCTGAATCTCCTCCTGTGGTCTTTGATAATCTGTCAGAGTTTGGACGGCTGCTGCTGGTTGAAGTCTCTGGTTTGAGGTTGTTGTTGTTTTGAGGAGACTTTTGTCTTGATGGATTACTGGGATTTAAGATACCTGGTGAGGATGTGGAGTCATTTGATGACTCGCTGGGGGGTGTGTCCGGACTGGGTGTGCTTTCATTCATCTCATTCGGTAGCTGGTGGATGCTCTCTCCATTAACACTCGGTTTCTGTCCTCCAACTGTAGAAATACACACACAAAAGAAAAAAAAAAAAACACACAGTTAGCATTTTGTTTTCCTGACATTTCCCTGTTTCTATTACAAAGCGGGAAAAAAAAGGCCTGCATTTGTATAGCGCTTTTCTAATCCTTAAGGACCCCAAAGCGCTTTACACTACATTCAGTCATTCACCCATTCACACACTGGTGATGGCAAGCTACATTGTAGCCACAGCTGCCCTGGGGCGCACTGACAGAGGCGAGGCTGCCGGACACTGGCACCACCGGGCCCTCTGACCACCACCAGTAGGCAAACACGGGGTTAGTATCTTGCCCAAGGATATTTGGGATGCAGCCAGGAGGCAGCCTGGGATCAAACCACTGACCTTCTGATTAGTGGCTGACCTGCTCTGCCACCTGAGCTACAGCCACCCCACACAAAAGAAAACATAGTATACCTGATATACATGAATGCACTAACCTTAAGCATTAGGTAAGGCAGTTGCTAATATCCTTCAGTGGCTAATCTCATTTATAGCATGTTATTTAAGCTTATTTACTCTATCTGCAGTTGCTGCTTCTTCTGCAAGCTATCTTGCAGCTTGCAGACCACCTACATGTGAGTTCCTGCATTTTGTGTTATGTCTCTGCTCTGTCTTTCCCCGCCTGTTCACATAAATGCATAAAAGGATGAGGACATCAGAGTAGCCATGCAAACAAATAAATAAATGCCCCCAAATGAAAATAACTTTCCTTTAATTAAAGCAGTTGCAGTTGAACTACCACTGCTGTATTCCTCTGTTGTCCACATTAAAACCTGCACATTACTGCATCTTTTTACCATAATTTCTAGAGATGGCACGATACCACTTTTTTATGTCCGATACCGATACCGATATCATAAATTTGGATATCTGCCGATACCGATATGAATCCGATATAGTGTTTTTTAATCAACAAAACTGTTTTTTTTTAAATATCTTGCTGCATTTTGCAAGTCTGCAAGTTCATACTCAAGTTTAAAACAACAACTACACTAAAGCTATTCTGTTATACCTGTATACAAAAAAAATATTTCATAGTTCAGCAATACTGATCAATCTAATAAACTTAAACCTACACCATCCTCCCTATTCTGGTATTTTAAAGAGTACTTAGCGTAAATATTAAGCAACCTAACTAATAGGGTTCCAACTCCCAGCAACAACAAAAATAAATAAATAAAAAATAGGGAACCACCCCTCACGCTCCACCTCATGATGCTTAATCGACGACGTAATCAACCTTAATTTGATGCAGTGTGAAAAAAAATGCACAGAAATCAATTATTTTTCAAGAAATATTAAATAGATTCAACATCTTTCTTCAACAAAATTGCAGACTGCACAGATGGTACCTTCCCAAAGTAAAAAGTACTATAGCTTACTAGGGTATATATATTAGACTTAATAGTCACTATATACAGTAATTGACTTCTATTCATTTTACATCAAATTAAAACTTTGGGTGTCAGATAATTATTTAATAACAGCCAGACATTTTAAATGAGAATAAGAAAGAAAAGTATGTCTTTGTGCCCCCTTTTCCAGTTAATGCCCTATCGGCCCCCCTGGCTAAACTTTGCTAGATCCACCCCTGCACAGTTACCAGCCGTCAGCTACGTAGAAAAAGATCCTGGTGTAGAAAGTAATATTAAATAAATTCTAACAACAGCTTATCAAGCTTAAACGTGCTGCTGTTGTTCAGCCGCTGGTTTCCTCTTTCTGGTGCAAAGTGGGCCAAAAACAAACAAGAGAGACGGACTCGCGACAGAAAAGCCGATCAGCTGATCATTTAAGCAGTTTCACGATTGAAGCAGCAGCCGGAGAGCGAGAGGCAGTCGCTCGTTAAGCTTAACGTGGGAATGCTTTACAAACATTCAGAGATGGACTTACGGTGTGTTCACACCGAACGCGATGGACGCGAATAAAACGCCCCAAACGCCCCTAATTTGACGCGTGTACATTCGCGTCTCAACGCGTGTCCAAGAAAAATCCATCGCGCGTCAAAATATCATATTTTGACGCGCGTGAACCAGAAATGTGGGAGGAATGTGGGAGGGAGTTGTGCCAGACCGGTATTTTTGCAAGATGGCAGCTATCGAGCTAGCGCTTGAAGAGAGAGTCTCCCTTCTCTATGTACTGTGGAGAGCAGAGTAGCGGCGTAAAGGACATCCTCGCCGTACCTGGGTCCATCAGGTCCTCCAGAGGCATGAGCAGTTTGGTGAGTTTCACCACTTGCTCCAGGAGCTGCGCCTGGATGACGGCCGATTCCAGCGCTATCACCGTCATTCACTCGGCCAGTTTGAGGACCTGCTTTCCCTCGTCGGTCCCAGCATTGCCCGCCTAGACACCAACTACAGGCGCTCAATCCCACCTGCAGAGCGCCTGTCCGTCTGCCTGAGGTTAGTAAAACTATTTAATACGGTAGTCCTTTATTGATATCTGTGCTAATATGCTAATCCATCCAGTTATACACTGCTAACATGGATGTGCTATGCTAACAGTGAATGCTGTCGGTGTTTACTGAAAGCAAACTGTGGTACAGAGACGACTCTTTATAATATTTCTAGTGATACTCAGAAGCTCTCATCAAGCCCCGATTTAATTCGATTTATGCTGTTATCAGTGTTTGCATGATAGCATGGCTGTGGTGTCACATCAATGTATGCGCTCGGTGTTTGCTGATATCAAACTGTAGCATTAGCACCACTGAGTTAACCTTGTAGTGATACTCACTCCTTTTTATTTAGACCTGGTTTAATTCTGGGATAGTTGAATATTTGTATATAATCCCTGCAGCTGTCAGACTCTATAGCAGGGGTCACAGCCTTTATTAAAACAGAGTTAGATAAAACTGAACAGTTTGGTTCATCTCTAGTTACATGGTTCTATCTTGATAAGCTGTCTTATCACAGATTAATTTTTCAAAAATATTAATGATTTAAGCAAGGAAAGGGCTACATGTCAACACACAACTCTTTATTTCTATTAATGTTTTACTTCATTCCTACCTGATTGACATGTTTAGGAATTATGAGTGATTGGCTCACTGTAGTTGTGAAAGTTGCTACCAATCAAATTATGATATGTTAAAGTTAAAACAAAACACAACTGTTTTAGATATTATCTAATATACATTTTGTAATTATCCTTATAATTACAAAAGGTTTTATGTAAGATTCATGTTTTGTGATTTATATCTGACATCACAAAAGTATTTTGGAATTTGAATAATGTATTTTGTAACTGCAGTACACATAATACTGATTTTGAACAATTTTGTCCAGGTTCCTTGTCACCGGGGACTCCTTCAGGACCATCGCGTTCAGTTTCAGAGTCGGTGTGTCCACGGTGAGCCAGATCACCCCCCAGGCAGCGACGTCCATCTGGGACTGTCTAGTGGACGACTTCATGGCTGTGCCTTCACCTGGAGACTGGCGGTCCATCACAGAGGGATTCCAGGAGCGCTGGAACTTTCCTCTGTGCTGTGCAGCTCTGGATGGGAAGCACGTCCAGACAAAGGCACCCCATATATCATATAGGAGACACACACATTGATATACACTAAATATTCATTTCATTTCTTTTTTGTGGTGCCCAAATTGATGCACCTGCTTGATTTTGTTTAAACAATTATTGCACACTTTCTGTAAATCCAGTAAACTTCTTTTCACTTCTCAAATATCACTGTGTGTGTCTCCTGTATGATATTTAACTGACATTTTTTATTGTAACAACCAACGATTTATACAGGAAAATAATGTCTATTAACAAGGTTGCCCAAACTTCTGCATCCCACTGTATCAGTATATTTTGTCATTAGTATAATATGAAATAAATTCTACATGTGTCAAGTCGTGTGCCAACATTTGCTGTGTAGTAGAACTGAGACATTAGTCATTATAAAAATTTATTTGAAATAATATTAAAAGTCTCAAACAGAAAAACATTAAACATAAATATATAAAATATAAGTATTTACAGAGAGACAGGAATAAAAAGGACCAGCTGCTCTCCAGAGCAGGAACAAGGCTGAGGAGGAAATGCTCCATTGGAGACTGGTGTGGCCTCTTCAGGGACTCCAGGATGGCCAGCTCCACCGCCGATGGACCGTCCTGGGACCCGTCCCTCATCTGCCTCGGAGCCGTCCTCCTCTGTGGGCCTGTAAAACAGCACAAAACACAAAGAAATGAGAAGGCTGCTACTAGATTTTAATTTCAACATTGAAAAAAAAAAAAAACAATAACAGGATATAATCAGATTGGTTGTAGATATTTAGTAAAGGTGATCACAAGGCAATCCCACCGACTAAAAAGGTATCAGTGCTTGCTGTACATATCTGTGGGTGCAGCAGCAGGAGCTCAGGGACTGGGTATGCTCTGCTGCAGAATCAGTTCGTTCTATCAATACAGTATTAAATGTTAACAGGTTGGATATAATAATCGTAGAGTAGACAGTGGTCCCTCATTTATTGCAGGGGTTCTCAGAATAACTAGCCCCTGGCCACGCACTTTATACACTGTTTTCCCCACACTCATGAACATTGGTCACAGTTCTCACAATTGATTCTCAAAGTGCAAACCTTTGTAGATTGCAAAACGTAAAAGTATTATTATGCCGCGGTTTGTCTTCATCTGCCCGCCACTTTCGTGCGCCTTTTTCCCTCACGGTGCAGGTGTCTATTTCCGAATGAGGCTCATAGTTATGGGTGTTTTTGTGCTGTTTTTTCTATTGGACGCGATGGTTATCAAAACCAAACGTGATAAATTTGGCAAGCGCAGGAGACACGACACGGAGGAGATTTGTCAATCAGGCTGCAGAATGCAATGCTGTACTGTGCAATAAAAAATCAGCGAAAAAGCGAAGCAGTGACGGATGAGCGGGACCACTGTGTGCTGTTTATTAATAAAAAATATATATTCCTATATGACAACATGCATAAAAGCAGAACGGTATTTGTACGTCAGTGGGAAAATAGCGGTGGCTTGCTAGCTTTTGTGCGGCTTCCCCGGGTCAGTGAAAACTTTCAAAAGAGAAATGAATGAACTTACCAGGTTGCCCGATCTCTTCACATATCTTCCTCCAAGCTCGGTCCTTTTTATTCCTGTCTCGGTACTGAAAGCAGCTGGTGTTGTACAGCTCCGAGTTGTTTGCTACCGCATTGATTAGCCTTCCCCTCCATTGAAGTATGAAAGGCTTTGGCTGGATCTGCCCCTTTGACCTAGGTAACAGCCACGTCACCAGGCTCCTGATTGGTTGTCGCGGCGCGATTTGACGCTGGAGTTCAGATTTTTCCAACTCGAGCGGTAGACGCGAAACGCGCGTATGCACAAAATGCAACACAAAAACTCACGCGCGTGGTTTTATTCGCGAGTCAAACGCGCCAGACGCGCTGCACTGACGCGCGTTTCACGCGTTTTGGCGTTTTCGCGACGCAAATCTGCTTCCGAATTTTCGCGGGACCCGCAATCGCGCGTCATCGCGCCTTTCCATTGACTTTACATGTAAACCTGACGCTCTATTCGCGTCCATCGCGTTCGGTGTGAACACACCGTTACACACTTGCTTTACTTCTCTCGGGGATAACTTTGTCGGAGATGAAATGCCGGGTTGCTAGCGAAGCTCCACATGCTATCCAGACCACCGACAGGTCCCGCATGCGACAGCCGCTCTATCACGTGATGCATACTGCTTCGACGTGCTAACGTTCTGAGGTGAGTTACGGCGTGTTGCAAGTTTTGTGAGGTGCTTTCGTGATATTTAATGGATCGGATTACATTTTTTTTATTTTTCTCCGATATCCGATCCAGTAATTTAGGTCAGTATTGGACCGATACCGATACGTAATATCGGATCGGTCCATCTCTAATAATTTCAGTGTTAATTCTCTGAATTTCATAGCAAATCCAGGTTCTACTTCACTTGAGTGACCCCATATTTTGGGATTTGCTCTGATTAACAAGGTTATTTTAATGAACGAAAGCTGCTTTTAGCTGTTTCTTTAGTAGTGAGGGCCAGTGATGGGAAATAACGGCGTTACTAATGGCGTTACTTTTTTCAGTAACGAGTAATCTAACTAATTACTATTCCTATCGTTACAACGCCGTTACCGTTACTAACAAGAAAATGCAGTCCGTTACTATTTTTCAACAAACAGACGGTTGAAGCTGTGTTCAGCTTACCGCATCTTATATCAGTTGCACGGAAGTAACAGACTACGTAAGTAATCTGGGCGGTACAGCTTTAAGCAGCTGCACGCTCCCGCGGACGGTAATCACGATCACTGTCTAGCACAACACCTGGAGCTCGGGGCAAAACAATCGCATGAGTGCTGCTGTTTGACTGAGGAAGAATAAAGTAGTCGTGGTTAGCCAATCACATGACCACTTAAAGACAAAGCAACAAGGTGATAGATACCAGTTTTTAAATTGTGTTGATAGGCCAAACAAGGCAAAGTAAATAGTTTTTAAAGGTGAAATGTGGGGAAAATCAAAAGCAGTTAAAAATGGCCAATTATACCCTGGACCCCAGAGGGTTAAACGTTTTTTAGTAGTAATGCAATAGTTACTTTTCAAGTAATTAATTACTTTTAGAATATTGTAACTCAGTTAACTCAATTACCTTTTTGAAGAAGTAACTAGTAACTATAACAATGGTAAGGGCACAGTTCCATTTTCTTTTGTGTGTGTAAAATTTGGAAAACTCCAACTGTAAGATATAAGCATTTTAGTTACAATAGCATTCATCTTTATTTGAACCCAACAAAAATGTTTTGGGGGCAATTATGAGACAATTTGCTATTGTGTCAGCAATTTGACATTAAAATTACTTACTTACAAATAACTATTTCAATATTTTAGACAGTATCAAGGTTTTTATTTATAACGGTATGAAAATGCTGTTTCTCCTTGACTCATTTGATGTTTAACATATACATTTCTGGACTCTTCAAGCAAAACAAAAGCTCTGATGCTCACAGTGGGCTTTGAAAACTGCTTTTCGAAGCTGCTGATAGCCAGCATTTTTTCCTTGTGTCCTCTCACCAGCAACTTGTGGGTTCTTGTTTTATTGCTGTGTCTGAATGCCAGAAGGTGGGTCCTGTTTACATGATTTTGTGTAAGTCAATGCTTTTGTGTGTATTTGTTCCCTCGTGACTATGCTAATGCTATCTTACGCTAATACGCTATGTAAGCTACTAAGCTAGTTAATGCTAATTATAAACCTTGTGTAATTGTTAAAGTTGTTATACATGTGAGTGTTGAATACAGTTTCCATCTGGAATCTCTGTGCTAGAATTATGTTTGGACGTGTTGAATGTTTGACGCACACAGTACTGATAGTTGCTTCATGTGCCATTACTACAGACCACAGCTGAATATATCTGCTAAACTTGGAAGCTCCGTGTTCTCCCACCATACCTTGCCACGCTAAAGCAGCTAAACTTCTGGAGACAACATTCTGTCCATTTTATAAATTGTCTAATTAATTAGCAAATAATTAGAAGTAGTTAAAAACAAAGGCACAAAATGACTTACCAGAGGAGCAACAGCACTTGACAATAAAGTATACGAGTGCACAGGTGATTGTGACTAAAAGGATCGTCACTGCAACGCTGATTACGATGTTTAGAGTGCAGGATCTCAGATATTCATCTGAAATGATTAAAAAAAGAGATTCAATGAGAAAATCAAGATCATTTTACACAAAGAGACACTGGCATAATTTATTTTTTGAAGGTGCTTTTTGATGCACTTTTATTCTGCAAAATGTAACATTTAGAATCATTACAAAAGAATAATGAAATATATGTTTTATGCAGTCCAGCTGATTCAGGTGTTAAGCTTACCCGGTATGTAAAACTCTGAGTCCCTAATCTGGTTTATCTCAGGCTGCTGGACTCTGCAGATGACCCTGTGATTAAAAAGACACACCTTTAGGTTTCATTCACAGTTTTGTCCTGGAAAAAGAAAACTGATGTGCACTTTTGTCATAGCTTAGGCATGACTGCACTGATACAATGACTTGATATCACATTCCCATTTGGATGAAGTAAATGACACAGATAAAATGAGATCTGAGGTCTTGAACTTTAGGCATTAAAATGATATTAAACCTGTTGGTAGCAGTATGCAAAGTCACTCTTCTTGTAACTGTCAGACACCCTGGGGAGTTTCCATCTCTCTTTGGGTCTTCAGCACTGATCTCATTTCCCTGATTGTCAAGAAATGTAATCTTAGGCTCAGGGAACCAGCACTTAGCCTCACACTGCAGAGTCAGTCCTCCTCCAACACCAGGAACAACTGAGAGTTTCGGCTCAGAAACGGCACCTGTAAAAACAAGAATTATTCAGGGTGTGGCCTTTGAACCTTCAAGCAAACATTATTACAAAAATTTTCACTGTGGAAAATACTTTAATGTCAAATATTATCTGAGGTTTGTGGATCATAGAAATCATTAAAGAATCTGCATGTTCTCCTAAGAACATTTGGCAAAGACGATTGGGAAACATCTGCAGATAATTGGTTACCTTTGCTTAGAATAAAGAATAGAAAGGAGAAAACCTCAGACTATTTCATTAAATAATAAATCATTTAATCTGACATTCACAGTAAAATCTGTGCACTCCTCACACCCTCCTCGGAGTCTTTAGGGAAACCTAAACCAAAATGTGAGGCTTGTGCTGACCTCCAAAGTGGAGGAAAGGATAAATACAGCACTGCACTTTGAGTTAACGTACCTACAAACAGCTCCAGCCTTGTGATGACTTTCTTTTTTCCTGTTTCTCGAATTGCACACTGGTAGTTTCCACTGTCATTTAGCTGCACATTGGATATCACCATTGACAGGTTTCCATCGTGAAGTTTGTGCATGATGAGGTTTGTTCGGTACTGAAAGACTGGATTCTTCATCTCAAAGGTCTCAAATCCATCCCGGTACAGGAAGGCAGTGTTTGGAAACAGACCCTCTTTAGTCCACTCCACTGTTGGCACCTCACTGTTGATGGTGGTGATGCAGGGCAGGAGGATAGTTTCACCGACAAAGGCAACGATCTTTGGTCCAGTATCCACTAACATTATTCCTGTGAATAAGAAAAAAAAACAGAATATGTGTGGCAACTAATTGCTGTGTTTTTCCTACAGTCAAAGAACTGGATCTACTAATATAGTTTGCATGTGCAGCAACAGTATTTCTCAATGCTATAGAACTCAAAACACCCAAGTTAACAACATTAAAACAAGTTAAAACATTTGTTTACAGCTTGATAGACAAACCAGCTTTAGCCTCTGTAGATAGTACATCTCTACATGACAACAGCGGGAGTGATTTTTTTTTTATGTATTTATTATTTTCACTCATTGAAATTTTGTTGAGGTTTAACTTTTGCAGTTGAGCCTACTTTGATGGGTGTGCCAACACTGGCAGCTATTTCCAATAGGCTAGGACTCAGTTGAAGTAATTGTATAAAGAAGACCTTTTGGCTTCTTGTAGGGCATTTATCCCTCAAATACCTATTGTGTAATACAGTTTATTGATGCACTTTGCTAAACAATAAACTATTTAGCATTTATTTAGCAATCAAATTTGGTTACAATTTGGTCAAATCTGGCTCCAAAAATACAACATTGTTTACAGGCGTAAACATTAAAGCTTTGAAAGCCCAAAAGCAAACAGTGGGATGATTTTTCTCCCAGAACAATGGATGCCATTATTATATCAAAACATGAAACTGCTTGGTACCTGTACACTTCTCCTCCATTCCTCAGGCAAACTGTCTAAAATAATCTGGTCTTCTGTACCTGCACAGGTATATCAGCTCGACTAACCACCTTTCATTCTTCATATTCTCTCTCTCTCTCTCTCTCCCCCCCCCCCCCCCCCCCCCTCTTCTTTTAACTAAAATGTTGGACTCTTACAGTGAAAACATAATAGGCCTATATAGATAGGACGAAGTGTGTGTGTGCACACCATTTTCCTGTGCACACACACTTGTTAGAAAGTAATGTGTGGCATCTTTAAGTGGGCAGAAGAGATGCACCGTGTTGTAAAATGCATCAGTTGCTGTTTTTGTGTTATTTTGACCTGCGGAGGTTAAAGGTGTTGAAGAAAGTCAGAAAAAAGTCTTGGCATGTGTTCAGTACAGACAGATTTAAAAGTCATGCTTGTAAAGTTAAAATGTCATCTACTTCCACTTTTTTTGTCATAGCTTATGCAATAAAGGAAATCCTGTGTAGTCATGTGAGACTGAGATCTTAAACTTGGTGCAGAGCATGACTCTAATGCATGCAAACACAAACGCTTGCAATCTCTTGCAACTTGTTCAACAGAACCCAATGACAGTTAACACATCTATACAATAAAACAACCACAGCTGCAATCTATTTTTAATGCTCACAAAAAGGGATACAAAAGAATGATCACCTCACAGCTTGTGCTTTTAAAACCACCTTCCTGTAAATCTTTAGTGCAATTTGTACAGTAAATATACCAAAACTCTTGGTAAACATACAAAAAGAAGCATGAAACATGTGCTTAGTTACTGTGCATTGCATGAAGTCACAGTAAGTTATTTCTAAAGCCGTAGTTGTTTCCTGTAACACCTAAATTTGACAGCTGATATCAATCACTGTCTTACAAGATGATGTCTAAAGAAATGTTGCACAAAAAAGTAAAGCAACATCCTTTTTGGTACCTTTATAAGATAATTTGATTGTTGGTTTGTGTTCTTATAATAAATGAACTAATGTAGAAGTACTTCCTTTCAGTTTTTATGGCTCCGTGCAAGACAAATGTAATAAATAAACAGCCAGCACAGTGCATCACATGGTTCAGTCACATGGACGTACAATATGTGAATCAACCACAGACAGCATATTAAAGATAATATGGCCTTCCTGGCCTGAAAAGTGACGGTGTTATGGGACTGCCATTCTTCTTAAGGAGGGCAAAAAGAAGTTCGGTTGCATAGGTGTGTGGGAAAACAATGCATGGTGCCCCATGTCCTCAGATTTACAACCTTTTTTTTCTCCTTTTTTGTTTCTTAAAAATGAAAGTCAAGCATTAACTGTAAAAACCTGCTAGGCATATCACCTTTTACACAAATATTACCAGAAACCATGAAACAGTGTGGATGTGTTTTCAGTTCTGCCTGATTGAAACCACCTCAAACACACAGTCAATAGAAGTTGAAACAAGTAGTGAGAGCAGTAATGACTACAGTCATATCTAAGAGGTGCAGCAGCAGAACAGCTGAGATAATCCATCCACAATATAAGTTTAGTCATTGATATACTGCTGCATGAGCTGGGCTGTAGTCACATCGTAAGGATGTAAAAACTGAGCTTTAAAATGAACAGTGGTAATAAAAACATAGGGTGACAGTGATCACTGACTTTTTCAGATTAAATAAAACAAGATACAAAGAATTAACCATTAACCGTGTAGTCCACTGTATATGGGCATATAAATGGACAACGGGCAGAGGCAGCTACTACGCTGATATTCTCTCCATTTCAGCTGATTTTCTAACAAATACATTCTCGTGTGATCTGCACAGTAATTCTTGGGAAAGTCACGCGACACAAAACACTCCCACGGGACTGTAGAAATCCTACCTCTACAAGAAGATAGGACCACAGCGAGAAGGAACGCAAGGACGTGCGTGGCCCAAGCACAGAAAAACGACCTGCCGGATCCACGGGTGTGAAATAAGGACTGAAAAAGGACCCGAACTCTGTTAACCTGCTCCATGCTTCCTCTCTAGAGGGCAGCCTGAGGCATAATGATGTGCAACAGTTCCAACTGTAGTATCTCATTCACAAAACGGGAAGTGGGTGGGTTCATGACGGTGTGAATGTCATCATGCACTCTTGTTTGGTTTTTTAATGTATTTGTAGTTTAGGAGATCATAGTCATTGTGCTCTCTTAAACTACACCCAGATAAGATTCAAATGCAGTACAAGATAAATCTGGCTAAATGAAAACAAACTCAAAAAAGACAATAAGGTCTGCTGCTTCAAGTCAAACAGTGAGTGAGTGAACTGAAAGTGCTTCCTTTCATCATGCCAAACAATACAAACAGCTACAAAAGTAGTTTTGTAATGCTGAATGTGCTGAAACTGACAACTTGTTATCATAGATTGTAATTTTCTAATTCACATCACATTTCATATGAAACCCTTTGGGAAATCGTCCAGTGTCTCAAAAAAAAAAAAAAAAAAAAAAAGCTAAAAGGAATATCTTAAAGACACAAACCCCCAAATTTAAGACACAAATAGGTCGCCCAGCAGATGATGTAGACAGGATTAACACATTCACACAAATCTTTGCTCTTTGTTGCTCTTTGTCATGCTGAATAGTGGTACTGACACGTACTAGTCCTCGGCTTCCTTCCTTCCCCTTAGCATAAAGTCTGCAAACAAATATAACTCAAAGCAACAACAAAAGGATGTACAACACAGCCACAAACCACATCCACATTGTAAGTAGTCATCTAATGTCTTTGATATTAGACAAAGACATTAGATGACTTTGAGGTCTGGTCTCCTATATAAAATTAACAGGGCACATGTCCCTCAAAGAAACTATTAACCAGAACAACTAGAACCAATTATTGAGCTGCTGATTAAAAAGTATAATATTTGTAGATGTAACCAGAAAACCTTAAAAAATCTCAAGATTAAATCAGGAGGCCGATGAGAACATAACGCTATCATATTATTTATCACAACATTAACAGCACTTAAGGAAATCCTGTGTGGTCATGTGAGGCAGATTTCTCAAACTTGTCACACAGCATGAGTCACATGCATGCAGAACACAAACACATCTTGCAAACCTTTTTAAGTTTTTCAAGAGGACTGAGTGACAGTTATGGGAACATCAGTTAAAAAAAGGAGAAGAAGAAACACAACCACAATTTATTTTTAGTACAAAAAAGGGATACAAAGGAATCATCACCTGATAGCTTGTGCTTTTAAAATAACCTTACTGTTAATCTTTACCACAATTTTTACAGTAAATGCCATGAAACTTTTGGTAAACCTACAAAAAAACAAAAGCCAAGAAACATGCTTTGTTACTGTGCATTGCATGAAGTCATGCTAAGTTACTGTAATTTTGAAGCTCTGGTCATTTCCTGTTTACACTCAAACAACAGCAGTACAGTCATTTGACAGCTCATATCAGTCAGTGCATTTCAAGATGAAGTCTACAGAAAATTTGTGTGTGAGAAGTAACTCATGTAGTAGCACTTTATGTTATTTGCTGACAATATAGCCCGTGTGATTATGTTCACATCTGAATCTGTTAATAAAAGAAATATGACTGAATACAACAACTTTAACATTCATATTGTTGTATTTTATGCTATCGATACAAACCAAATGATTCATCCAGATAAGATACCAGTGATCTCAATAAAATGTGGCTACTGATTCTATTAAAGTGAAAGTGCTCATTACACGGACACACTTCTTTACGTCTCTAGGGATGGGTATTGATAAGATTTTCACGATTCCGATTCCATTTTTGATTCTGTTTAATGATTCGATTCTTTATCGATTCTTTTTAAAAAAGGAGAACACTAAGGTCGATTAGCTTAGAACTTTGTTTTATATCTTCTCTTTGAACAAGATAGAAATTTAGGAGTAACATGGCCTTACAAACCCAACAGTGAGATCTTAAGAGATCCAGCCTACGGCTCTTCCATGGGGTGTCAAAGGGGCCCCAGGAAAAAAAATTGTAAATGTAAAATAATAAAATAAATATTCTTCTGTAGCAATAACAAAGTATAACATAAATTATTCTGTAGCAATTACACAAGAATATCCAGTAATGTCCTGCCTACAATTAAACACGTTCACTTTAAATCGGGGCATCTGCTGTGGCAAATGGGTTCAAGCCTTTTACCACAAACTTAGTCACTGCTCGGTGACATTCGTCTATCCTGGCCTGAAAGGAGACGCTACCGGTAGACTGCAGCGAGAACTGCCAGCATCTGATCCAGACTCTGTCTGTCTCTCTCATCACGGTCACCTAAATGCACAGTAATGGCAGGTTTTGTAATAAGGCAGATCGTGCTAACATAATATGCACTGTTAGTTGATTATTTACCTGCCGCATTAACGGGAGAGGACGTGCAAACGTTACCGCTGCTGCTGGGTTGAGATTCACGAGTCTGGAGCGGAATTAAAAACACGACATTCATTTAAGGTCATCACGTGTTTTTTGCATATTCGTAGTGTTTCCTCCCTTAAATGAAATATCTACTTTGCAAGTATTGCAAGTTGTCCTGTTGTCATCCGTTCTCGTAAAGTAAAACCAAACTTTTGAGTGTTTGAGCCGCTTAGGTACCATGTTTCCTGCCGGGTAAATGACGCTCCGCAATGTGGTGACGTCATTCGGGGCGACTGGAATCGATAAGGGAATGTTTGCAAAAATGTCAAACAATTCCAAGGAACTGAAACAGTGGGAACCTGTTCTCAACAAGAACCGGGTTTCGATACCCATCCCTAGTCTCTAGCCTGTTATACCTTTGCTGTGCATTTTCATTTTTCATTATTTTCCTTTGCAATGCTGAATATGGTAAAAGTGGCAACTTTATGTGTTAACAGAGACTGTGTTTTGTTTTGTTTTTTAGAGCACATTATAAGAAGAGACTCCTGTGTCTTCTCAACTATACAAAAGGTCACAAAAGGTCCACCCAACAGATGATGTAGACAGCATTAACACAGTCAGATAAAAAATGTCAAAGCAACAACAACAGACCTTTGCTTTTTGTTGTTTCATTCTGGACTGTGGTGCTGACACTCACCAGCCTCGGCCTCCTTCGCTTAGCGTACACCCTCAGGGCGCTGGAATTTGGGTGAAACCCTCCATGCACGGTCAGGAGTTTTCTTGTCTTGATGTTTCTGGCATTTATCTCCTCATTTGGCCAACTTATTATCCCGGTGAGGTATCTGATCACTGTCATTGCGTAGGTGTTGATTGCCCAGATTTTGTTCTTCCCGTTTAGCTTACTCCTCAGGACTTGCTTTACTCTCTGCACATACTTGGTGGTTGCAGCTTTCCTAGAGGCCTATTCATGGTTTCAGTTTACCTGTAGGATTCTCAGGTACTTGTAGTTGTCCTCGATGTCTGCAATGTTGCCTTATGGTGGTGCAGTCCTCCCCAATTCTGACTACCGTCTTCATTACCATCTGACTACACTTCTCAAGTTCAAATGACAGTGTCTCTTTCACTCCTGGCATACAGCTTCCTGTCATCCATGTAGAGGAGGTGGGTGGAGATTGCTCCATTCTGGAGTCGGTATCCGTAGCCAGTCTTACGACCAGTCTGGTCTTGCAACTCCAAGCAACAGCTGTATCAAGAGCTGGTGTTTTGCCCCTTTGGTGTTCCTTCCAATTTCTTTCTGTGTTGAACATATTGAGTTATGTACCTGTTCTTAAAGCCCTGTATCACACACACATACATGTATATCCATCCATCCTTTTCTAATTATCCAACTCAGGGTCACATCTGCCACACGTGCACTGCATGTAGTTTTCTAATGTTTCACTTTGGGGATCTGGTCTTATATAGAGCGTATATCATGGAAGTCCTTTGAAGAGGAAGAAAAAAACCGAAAAAAGGAAGAAAATAAACAATTACCAGAACAAGCAGAATAAATTTTTGATCTGCTGAAAAATGTAGGATATTTAGATATAAAGCCGAATTTTAAAAAGCTGAATATTAAATCAAGAGGTCGATAATAAAATGCAGTTATCATATCCTACCACACGGTTGCGCTGTTTTTGAGTAAATAAGCCAAGCTTTAATTTCACGGAGCTTGAAATCTTAACAGCAATGCGTTATTATTGCTAACTTTTTTATTATTTCAATTATAGTCACATCTACAGTGCTTATTAAAACTTAAACAAACATAAACCATTGTGCAGCTTCACTGACCAAAAGGCCATAGACCTGCTGTAGATGCAGTGATGAGTGAGTTAACCTCTGTCAGTCATTCAAAGGTGCTGTCGATGGTTTCGAGAAAATACGATGGCTGTTTCCTGTTAATCGCACACAGTGAATCATTTTCAGCATGAAAAGTTACTCATAGGTTGGAACAAAACAGAGGGACACTGGATGAGGTAAAACATCAGTTTTACTGTAATAAGTGTTGTATGTTTAAAACAGCCTAATATCGTTTCAAAATAAAAATTTAAACATGAAACCATAATAATTTTCTCCTAAATCCTCTTCCTCTGATTGCAAATGTGAAACTGTTTAAAAATCCTATTAATCAGCGGTGCCACCTTTGTCGTTCGCTGGTTTCTGAGTTTTTACTTCACTCTGTCTCTCTCCCAATAACAATAAAATAATTTTTTTCTAATGGATGTGAAAATATTTATGCAGTTTTTTTACAGTTCATGAACTCCGAGTATCTGCTGTCTGTGAAGTTACTCGTCTGTCTGACGCAATCAAATTCTGACATAAGTCTCTGCAAAACTTACTGTCACCTAACATTACAGTTCCTCTCCTTTGTCAGTGACTGAAGTGTATGCCTACATTTATATCTTTATAAGCATTGGCAGGCACTGACCCCATTTTTCAAAGACAAGGCTCGTCTTTTTGAATAGAGTCCAGAGCAGAGAAGAAATTTCTCCCTCTTATATGTTTTGTCTATGCCTATGGAAGCTTGTGATAAAGAAATGTCATCTATGAAACAAAATTTCCTTTTTTTGCTGTTGTTGTTTTTGATCAGTGGTGGAAACAAGCTTGTTATGTTGGTTCTGCGTCCTATGAAACATGTACAGTCTTGTAAGTTGAGCCCATTGACATTAAACTAGCAGTTACCACTAGTCTGGCATCGTCGCTGAACAGGGATTAAAAACTGGGACATGAGTCAAAGATAAAATGTTTGCTCATTTAAATATGCTGGAAAAAAAACAGTTTCAACAGGATTTATTCATTTATTAAACAGCTTTGTCTTTTCATGACCAGTTAAGTCTCCAAGAAATTATAGACATAGACAGAAAGTCCAGCAGCAGAGATATTATAAGAGACAAACATGGACCAAAAACAAGCCTTAATAGAAAAGTTGACCTCTATAGGAGAACACAGCAGCAGCAAAGGTGGAAGTATAATGTGCTTTCTTTATTTCACATGATGTTAATGTGATGGATCGGTGTTCTTATTTGCATACGCTTAGATCAACAGATGCTTAAATATTTCCACAAAACTTTCATTTCAAAACCTCTGGGTTACAGATGAATGAAATCAATTTAGCACTGAAGCTTCCTTCAAACCACCATGGCTCCTGTAAGGAGGAAAGGAATGGTTTCATTTTGTCTCTTTTCCATTTATTTGTGCCAACCCCTGGAAAATTCTGGGGTAGATAAGGGCTGTGACTCTGTAATGGGATTTTTAAATTAAGTTTGGAAGAAAAAAAAAGTTGATTCATTTTTTTATACAAATGGAAAAGTCAACATACACTCAGTTTAAAGTGTCTGAAGGATAGGACATACAATATGCATACAACTAAAAGAAGCTTAAAATGAAAGGTGTTTTTGTCTTTCATATTTTTGTATTATTCCAATATCAGAATAATCAAAAGCAATAAAAATATTGAGACACAACTTCAAGTATGTTACTTTACACATTATACACATACAAATGAAAGATAAATTATTTGTAAAAGTGTAAGGTTTCCCATGAAACTGACTGATGTAGTATCCAAAAGAGAATGAAATTAAAAAAGAAACCTTTTCATGTGGGGAAAAAGCGCATTTTCATCTTTAGCTGCTCTTCCCAAGTTTTTTTTAGTAATCTGTCATTTTGCATGAGATTTGTTATGACTGGGAAACTCTTGAAATAATTTGACAAGCAAAAAAAAAACCAAACAAAAAAAAATCATAAGATGAATCCATAAAGAAAATAAAGCATGTCACAGACCTGTTTCTTGCACTGAATCGTTTCACATCTTGGGATTATAATTTTTCTCAGAAGTATTTTTATGTAGTGGCATTAATAATTTTATTAACTTTTGATACTACAATTACTATCATTATTATAACTACTACTGCTACTAAATCTAATACTATTATATTGATTTGTTATTGATGTCCCCGGACATCAGATGAATCTATCAGGGTACTGTAGTGCAGTTTAGACCTGTCAGCGAAGGTGTTGCTGCGCTGAGGCGCATGTGCACCACCTGCACCAGACCAGGACACACGCATGCTTTTTGAACAGGAAGATGTTTTCTTTCTTTTGAATCTGAAGGACTTCTGAATGACACAGCACGATTCTTTGCTGAAAAAGCAGAAGTGTCACAGCTGTTTCTTTTTATCTGCGTGCCAGATGTTGGATTTTGTCCTGAAACGGCAGGTGTGGAATACCTGGTCTGTGTTAAGCTGATTGGATGGTTTCTGTTGGTTGAAGCCTCCGGTTTCAGGTGGCTGATGGTGTGGGGAGACTTTGCTGGGGGTGGGATAACAGGGTTTGGGGTGCTTTGTGATGATCCCGAGGGCTGGCTAGACTGTTGAACACAACTCATCTTATCTTTCTCAAGGCCTGATTTTTGTCTTCTCACTGTATGAACACAAAAAGTGAATAAAAAATCACTTGTTTGGCAATTTTTTCTTAAATCTTGACCATTCTATCGATCAGTGCAGACATACACACACACACAAATATAATTTAAATTAATATATTTAGACTGAGCATTAGGTTAGGCAGGCCACAAATTCAGGCCAAATTAACTCAAAATCCAGGACCATCACCTGCTGTCACTGCCAGGCTACAACAAATGATCACTTATCTAATCAAATTGGTCAATCTTGTTTACAGCACATTTTTAAGCTCTTTTACCCGGCCTGCTTCTTCTGCAAGCCACTTTGCAACACACCACATCCCATTTCCTTATTCTAATACCTAAATTAATGTCAAATATGTTTGTGATAGTCCTGGCTAAACTACCACTACTGCTCTTAGTGTATGAATTATATATTTTCTCTGTTGTCTGCACTTTGCTGCATTTGTTTATTGTAAAGATTTTTAGTGTGAAGAGGTTTTGATTGAGAACTTACTGTAGCTATACAGTCCTTGTAAAAATAAGAAAGTTAAATGTAAAAAGAGGTTTGATTTTGTGTCAAATTAGTCAGTACAAACTGCCTCACAACGATCTGGTGTATCCTGAGATGTCCACATTATTGCTACATTTAACATTCTTATAGAGTGAAAACACAAACCCAGTCCAGCAAATAACTAAAAGAATCTCTGCAAACCTCCACCAGGTCAGCTCACAATGTCAGCAGTATTCACTTTAAGGTTGTAAGAAGGGCAGACATTATGTAGTAGTAGATGTTTGACAATATGTACTGATGTGTAACTAACCCGAGCTCATTATATAATATTACATGTCAGTATATTTGTCACTTAATGGGCAGTTCATTGTCTTTCTCTTGACAATATGTTCTTTAAAGATATAACATATATCTTTGTGTCCTTACAGTTTGAACGAAAAGCTGATGTGAAATGTAAAAGTGAGGTCAGAGGTCAATGTGATGTTTTCAATATCCTAATATCATTTCGTACATGTTGCCAATGCAAACTAAGGCAGTAGAAATTCAGGCAAATCAATTTCATGAAAGTTTAAGTTTTTTGACCTATATCAGTCTTTATATGTCCAAGGAATATTATTTTAAATCGCTTTCTGTACATTGGTAATAGACACCACACTCGTAAGAATTGTGGTTTCTAAGTCACGCAGCTTTTTTGACCAATAAATCATTAAGTTGACCTTGAACACTTTGGTGGATGTTAGCTGAATTTGAATAGATTGTTAACATGACGCCTGCAAAGCTTAATCAGAATTCATTAGAAACTTTTCAAGCTACTATGTTTACAGACAGAAAGAAAAGCACACAAACATTACCAGAAACACAACCTCCTTGACGGAGATAATTGCAACAGATCTGTTTTGTTTTTTGTTTTTTTAATATTTACATTCTGATGGCCAAATAATCAGTTAAATAATTAATTTTAAAACACATTATTAAAAAAACAGACTTACCATAACGCTGACATTTCTTGACTAAAAAGGCAATGACTGCTGTTACAAAGATCCTCACGACAACAGCGAAGGATGTCAGTGCAGGATCTCAGGCTTTCACCTGAAACTCAACATTTGAAGATTAGGATAATAAAATTTTGCAAAAATGACACAAACAGGTGACGTAACTTCCATCTTGTAAAATTTACATTAAAACAGAAGTGACATTAAAGAACACAGTAATTAGCAAATCTTACATTAAAATTAATTACATTTTAAACAGTTTTCATATACATGTACAGTTTGCAGTGTTTTTTTAGAAAAGCTAGATGGATGTAAACAATAGACAAAAATATGTGTTTTATGTAGTTCAGCTGATCCAGGTGTGTTAAAGCGCTGGTGTACCTGGTATGTACATTTCTGAGTTCCTGGTCTGGGTTATCTCCGGATGGTGGACTCTGCAGGTGACTCTGTGATCGAAAGAAGCACCTTTTAGTTTTATTCACATAGTTTTGTCCTGGAAAATTAAAGCTCTCTGTACACTGATGATAATTTAACAACACAATCCCACCCAACTAAGGTAAATGAACCACATAAAACCAGAACTAAGATCTGAAACTTTAAATATTAAAATAATATGAAACCTTTTTGTAGCAGTCTGCAGAGTCACTCTTCTTGTGATTGTGAGACACCCTGGAGATTCCTCACTTCTCCTTGGGTCTTCAGCACTAATTTCACTTCCTTGATTGTCAAGAAATGTAATCAGAGGCTCAGGGAACCAACACTTACAGTGGGGCAAAAAAGTATTTAGTCAGCCACCGATCGTGCAAGTTCCCCCACTTAAAATGATGACAGAGGTCAGTAATTTGCACCAGAGGTACACTTCAACTGTGAGAGACAGAATGTGAAAAAAAAATCCATGAATTCACAAGGTAGGATTTGTAAAGAATTTATTCGTAAATCAGGGTGGAAAATAAGTATTTGGTCACCTCAAACAAGGAAAATCTCTGGCTCTCACAGACCTGTAACGTCTTCTGTAAGAAGCTTTTCTGTCCCCCACTCGTTACCTGTATGAATGGCACCTGTTTGAACTCATCATCTGTATAAAAGACACCTGTCCACAGCCTCAAACAGTCAGACTCCAAACTCCGCCATGGCCAAGACCAAAGAGCTTTCGAAGGACACCAGGAAAAGTATTGTAGACCTGCACCAGACTGGGAAGAGTGAATCTACAATAGGCAAGCAGCTTGGTGTGAAAAAATCAACTGTGGGAGCAATCATCAGAAAATGGAAGACATACAAGACCACTGATAATCTCCCACGATCTGGGGCTCCACGCAAGATCTCATCCCGTGGGGTCAAAATGATCATGAGAACGGTGAGCAAAGATCCCAGGACCACACGGGGGGACCTGGTGAATGACCTACAGAGAGCTGGGACCAAAGTAACAAAGGTCACCATCAGTAACACACTACAACGGCAGGGAATCAAATCCCGCAGTGCCAGACGTGTTCCGCTGCTGAAGCCAGTGCATGTCCAGGCCCGTCTGAAGTTTGCCAGAGAGCACATGGATGATACAGCAGAGGATTGGGAGAATGTCATGTGGTCAGATGAAACCAAAGTAGAACTTTTTGGTATAAACTCAACTCGTCGTGTTTGGAGGAAGAAGAATACTGAGTTGCATCCCAAGAACACCATACCTACTGTGAAGCATGGGGGTGGAAACATCATGCTATGGGGCTGTTTTTCTGCCAAGGGGACAGGACGACTGATCCGTGTTAAGGACAGAATGAATGGGGCCATGTATCGTGAGATTTTGAGCCAAAACCTCCTTCCATCAGTGAGAACTTTGAAGATGAAACGAGGCTGGGTCTTCCAACATGACAATGATCCAAAACACACCGCCCGGGCAACAAAGGAGTGGCTCCGTAAGAAGCATTTGAAAGTCCTGGAGTGGCCTAGCCAGTCTCCAGACCTCAACCCCATAGAAAATCTGTGGCGGGAGTTGAAAGTCCGTGTTGCTCGGCGACAGCCCCAAAACATCACTGCTCTCGAGAAGATCTGCATGGAGGAATGGGCCAAAATACCAGCTACTGTGTGTGCAAACCTGGTAAAGACCTATAGTAAACGTTTGACCTCTGTTATTGCCAACAAAGGTTATGTTACAAAGTATTGAGTTGTATTTTTGTTATTGACCAAATACTTATTTTCCACCCTGATTTACGAATAAATTCTTTACAAATTCTACCATGTGGATTCATGGATTTTTTTTCCACATTCTGTCTCTCACAGTTGAAGTGTACCTCTGGTGCAAATTACTGACCTCTGTCATCATTTTAGGTGGGGGAACTTGCACAATCGGTGGCTGACTAAATACTTTTTTGCCCCACTGTAGCCTCACACTGCAGAGTCAGTCCTCCTCCCACATCTGGAACAACTGAGAGTTTTGGCTCAGAAACAGCACCTGCAAAAGTAAGAATTTTTCAGGCTGTTGTCTGTGACCAACATCTCAGTTCAAATGTTCATAGAAAACTGTGGGAAACGATTAGGAAACCTCATCTGAGCTTTACGAGAGAGATACATAACTATTAATTATTCACGTTGTGGTCTTTGAACTTTTCAACCAACATTTCAGGTCAAATGTTTATACAAAACAGTACATTATAAAAGCTTTACGAATGATGTGGGTGAAAATGTCCACAAAGAAACAGTTTAGCATTTGTTTACAGACAGCTGGCTTTACTTATAACATTTACTTATTTATTTACTTATAACTTATAAGGACAGAAATCTGTTGCTTCATTTTTCTGTTCTGATTTTTTGTTACATTCTTACTGGTTGTGTGGTTGGAGGACCACTGATGATGGTTCATACTCTCTCATAACTTCTTTAATTATAAACTATTCAATTTGAGCACAAAGGTTACCAAAAGACTGGATTCTTCATCTCAATGGTCTCACATCTGAATCAGTCAGAAAAGCTCATTTTTGATCAGTGACAGCGATAGTGAGGTGAACTGTCTGTATTGTTGCTTTTTGGCCCACACAGGATGATCTGCTCACCTGTGATTAACAGCATAAACAAATGTTAGTAGGGGTTAAACTAGATGTGGCAAATTTTGTCATGTTGGGCTTGTTCAATTCAATTCAATTTTATTTATATAGCGCCAAATCACAACAAAAGTTGCCTCAAGGCGCTTCATAGATACAGAGAAAAACCCAACAATCATATGACCCCTATGAGCAAGCAGGCAAGCAAGCAAGGAAACTCCCTTTTAACAGGAAGAAACTTCCAGCAGAACCAGGCTCAGGGAGGGGCGGCCATCCGCTGCAACCGGTTGGGGTGAGAGAAGGAAGACAGGATAAAGACATGCTGTGGAATAGAGACGAGGTTAATAACAGATATGATTCAATGCAGAGAGGTCTGTTAATACATAGTGAGTGAGAAAGGTGACTGGAAAGGAAAAACTCAATGCATCATGGGAATCCCCCGGCAGCCTACATCTATTGCAGCATAACTAAGGGAGGATTCAGGGTCACCTGGTCCAGCCCTAACTATATGCTTTAGCAAAAAGGAAAGTTTTAAGCCTAATCTTAAAAGTAGAGATAGTGTCTGTCTCCTGAATCCAAACTGGAAGCTGGTTCCACAGAAGAGGGGCCTGAAAACTGAAGGCTCTGCCTCCCATTCTACTTTTGAATACTCTAAGAACAACAAGTAGGCCTGCAGTTAACTGCTAAAATTTAGATAATACAGACTCAAAGCAGCAAACATGACAGCACATTAATGTTTTATTAGGTGTGACTCAGTAGGAACAAAAGACGTGTATTTAATATATTTTAATTTAAGTGTTTAGAAAACAAACAAATCTATGCTGGTTCAAAGTGAACGGTTTTTTTAAGCTGCATTATTGTTACATTACGTTATTTACATTATTGTTACCCACTTATTTCTGTGCTTTCAAAATGTATTGAAATGAAAATAACTGCAAATCACTGTACCTCTTATTCTAACCTAAGACAACACAAAATGTCAGATTAATAATCTCTGTGATCCAAAAGTCTGCCGTAAACACTCAGTTCTCTTTGTATGACGTCAAAGAAAAGGGATCTTCCTAACATGGTCAGGCACACAGCTGTGGCTGTGAGGAAAAGCCCCACCAGCCTGCCAATCAGAAGAAAATTGGCTAAAATTGATCAAGAAAAGCTAAAAATGAAGGAATATTTTTGAAGTGGGCATCATGCAAAACTACTGTAGGAGACTCCAAGAATCGAAACATGGAGGCTGAAATGAGTATAGTAGGTCTGTTTTAATGTTTTAACTAAAAAATAAAGGATGAAATTCAGCAAAGGGCCCATATTTAAGAAACCACTCTGCTATGGACACACTGCTGTGGAATTAATATCTTTCAAAAGTTTTAATTGCACTGCTTTGTAAAGTATAATAGTTAAAAAAATAACTGTAAGTAGTTCAAGTGGTGTAGAAAGTCGTGCAGAAATGCTGTAAAATACTTCCATACACGTACTAAGTAGATTTACTTCTATTTCATTACCATGAACTTGTGCAATTTTGTAAATCCTTTTTGTCCTTGTGAAACAAATTTCCTGAACTCTGTGCACAGCATGCGTCACAAGCTGAGCAGAAAAAAACATTTACAGTTAATTTTAAACTGTTTCAGCAGAAATGAGAGACGATTATGGGAAGACATCTGGAAAAAAACAAAAAACAGTTGCATTCGCTTTCCTTAAATTCTCACATCACCTGACACTTCCTATAAAACCCACAAATTTAACCTTTCACAGTAAATACCACAAAATCCTCAGTAGACTACAGAAAAAAATGTACCATGTAAAAAATTAAAAGATATAAAAATGATACCTTGTTTCTTTAAAAACTCACGTTAAACCTTTGCCATGGTTTTTAACAGAAACTTTTTTCAGTAACTCACCATCACACTTTGCTACTCTGTGTGCTTTGCATATGATGTCAAAGCTACTTAAATTTTTTATCATTGTTTACTATTAACAAACAGCAATTGTACTTTAATTTAACATCAGCATCAACAACAACATCAACATTTAACATCAGCCTTACAACAGGCTTTCTAAAGGAGTTTTCCATACACAGAGGCAAAGCAGCAGCTTCTTCCAGAATTGCACGATTATCTCTGTAATCCAGTCACATTTAAGCCCAGATGATAGACCACTCCAAAACCTTCATTTGTTTTACTTACTTTTACTCTGCTGCAATGTGAGGAATATTTACCCCATTTCTTTCTGAGGTTTTGGAAAAAGAAGAAAACTGAACTGGCTACAAATAGTTCATTTTTACCTTGAATCGTTTGATATGAATTCAAATATGACTGCATTAAGTGAATACTGAAGAAAACTTGCTTTAACCAGAATTAATCGACAGCTGTAGATTCACAAGAACAACTTTTATTGTTCTTAACATTACAGTTTGTTTTATAGGTGTGTGTGTTTATATCAGAATGTCACAAACAGTTACATGATACATGACGTGGTTTTCACTGTCACTGCTGTCCGTGTCGGAGTTTTACTTTGGCTGGAGCTCAGCCAGCTTCATACTCACATGCACAGCAATCCAGGTGAAAATAATGCAAATCGTGTGGTTGCAGCTGTTCCAAGAACAGTAACCAGCAAGTTAAAACAGCACTATTACATAATACAATAATTACAAAACTCAAAAAAGATTACAGCAAAGCTCTAATAAATACATATCCCAATATATTACACAAAATGAATGTGGATAAAGTTTGAATTGAGGTGCCTCTCTTATAAAACCGTATTACTACCTACGATGATAATCAAGAAAAGCAGATATTGGGTCAGCACATTAAAATGACAACTTTGACTGTATTTCAAAACAAAAACTATCAAATAAGTATTTAAAACGTTGGTATGTTTATAAAATGCAATGCTTTTCTATAAAACTCACTTGGATGGCGTCCTGAAATAAATGACAAATCAGTTTATACTTAGAGGTCAACTCCCACCTAACTGACAGTTTCATTTGTCTGATTATGAAACGTTCCTCATTTAGTTTCAGGTCCGATCTCCATCAGCGGCTCTGAGTCTTCAGAGATGATGTTTCTGTGCTGAACACGTATACTGCCTCTAACAGACCGACGAGTGGACGAACGGCGAAGACGCTCATGCGGAATGGACAACACTGGAAGTGAACTGCTGTTATCACTGTTTCTTTTCATCTCGCCGCTGGTGTCCAGATGTGATGAATCTTCTTCTGTGGTCTGTGAGGAGCTGACAGATGTTGTCAAGGCCTCTGGTCTGGGGTTGTCGTTGTTGTGATGAGACTTTGGAGAGGGCGGGATCGTGGGATTTGAGATGCTTGATGAGGATTTGGAGTCATTTGTACAGTCCCTTGTCTGGATGACCGGACTCTGCCTTTCATCATTCGTACCATGATTATCGAGACTCCGTTTTTGTCTTCTCACTGTATGAACACAAAAAAACAAAAATAATTAGCATCTGTTTCATTCCTGACATTTCGTTGTTCTTATTACACACACAAACTGTTATGACAAAGCCAACCTAAATTCAGGCTAAAATCCAGGTGCTTCTTACCATATGTATATTTTTTCCTTTTATTTTTTATTATTTGTTTTGCTTTTCCTTCACTTGTTTGATGATTCATTGAACTGAATTAGCAGTTTTTAAAATAACGCCTAGAAACTGACTTACCAGGGCAGCTGTGTTTCTTCACTAAATGCACAATACATGAACAGATGACAGTGGCTGTTAAGGTGGTTAAAACTGTAATTACAATGGTTACAATGAAGGATCCCTGGTATCCATCTGTAATGACAAAAAAAGAGATTGAACCTGAAAAAGTATTTCGATAAAAGAGGAGGAACCTGCATAATTTCATAGCTGCTTTATCAGCACATTTTACTCAATAAATGTTGTGTGTCTGAATAGCTAATGGATAGTGAAGCATAGACACAGCTAATCCAGGTGTTTGATTAAAGCTACCTGGCAGGTAAATCTCTGAGTCCCTCGTCTGATGTATCTCCAGCTGGTGGACCCTGCAGGTGACCCTGGGACCAAAACACACACATTTACATCTTATTCAAAATGTGCACCAGTGGGGTTAGCGTGAGAAGGCATCTGTTGAAAGATGCAATTACACACTAATCAATGTATATTTACAAGTACAACTTTTTTTTGAAATAAACAAACTAAATGATCAAGATAAAAATTCTCCAACACATCATTCAGAATATAAACTTGTGGTAAGTTTTAATTTGATATTAAACCTGTTGGTAGCAGTCTGCAGGGACACTCTTCCTTTGACTGTGAAGCATCGTGAAGACTCTTCATCTCTCTTTGGGTCTTCGGCACTGATCTCATTTCCCTGATTGTCAAGAAATGTAATCTTAGGCTCAGGGAACCAGCACTTAGCTTCACATTGCAGAGTCAGTCCACCTCCAACACCAGGAACAACTGAGAGTTTCGGCTCAGAAACGGCACCTGCAAAAATATTAAATATTCACATTGTAGCCTTTGCACTTTCCAACCAGATAGATAGATAGATAGATAGATAGATAGATAGATAGATAGATAGATAGATAGATAGATAGATAGATAGATAGATAGATAGATAGATAGATAGATAGATAGATAGATAGATAGATAGATAGATAGATAGATATCATTAAAGAGATTAAATGCAGCTCTGATCTTTGAGTGGACGTACCTACAAACAGCTCCAGTGTTGTGATTACTTTTTTCTTCTTCCTGATAATCGCACAGTGGTATTTTCCACTGTCGCTTATCTGCAGGTTGGATATCACCATTGACAGGTTTCCGTTGTGAAGTTCGTGCCTGATGAGGTTTGTTCGGTACCGAAACACTGGATTCTTCATCTCAAAGGTTTCACACCCATCTCGGTACAGGAAGGCAATATCTGGAAGTGAACTCTCCTTAGTCCATTCCACTGTTGGGACGTCTCCACTTGGGGTGATGTTGCAGGGCAGGAGGACAGTTTCACCTGCAAAGGCCACGATCTTTGGTACGACAATCACTGAGGGTTTTCCTGTGGATAATAGAGATAACAAAACACGGAGGAACTAATTACTGTGTTTATTCAAAGAACTGAGTCTACTAAAAAAAATGTTTGTGTGTGTGCAGCAGCAACCTCATTATTGCTTTATGCTTTAAAACTTGCTCAGAAAGCATTCATACAAATATCAGGTCTCATCACAAGTGTTTATTCTCACGATACAATATAGTCCAACAAATCTGAAGTTTTCTTCTGTTTGTGGAAACTGAGACTCTAAAATACGCACAGACTGTGTTGTAGGTCAGTGATGAGCCTTATGTGTAATTTCATTTATATATTTGTAATAGCTAACCTCTTCACCACAGATTACCCAAGCAGGAGTCTCTGTGGCTGAAAAACGAGGCCAGCGCAGAAATGCAGCCTACTGTCGCTATTGTGGCAAATTAATGCTGGTTACAAAAGTGTGTCAGTCCCCACAGACTGCACATTTACATGCCCAACATTACCATATAAGAAAAGCATGTTTTCAGCCTGTATATAGCGAGAAATTACAACAGCTAAAGGTGCTTTAGAGTGTAAGAAACTGGGAGCTGGTTCCACAGAAGGGCGGTCTGAAAGCTGAAGGCGCTGCCTCCTCATTCTGCTTTAAATATCAGACGAACCACATGTCTGAGAGCGATGTTAATCTGTTAGTGTGATGTGGTGTCTTTAAGATAAGGTGTCTGTTTTGTCTGAAATAAGAAGGAGACAGTTGCAGTCTCTGTGGATAGTTTATCCCTGCATAACGTCAAACGAAAAATCTGACAAAATGTCAAAATAATTTTTCCAGCAGGAGACTCACAGTTCCAGGCAGGTAAAACGTCATGCACAAATACACTGAAACATTTCTGTGTACGTGCAAGTAGTAAATTTACTTCAATTTTTGTTTTGTTGCCTTTTTTATAGCATGCGCAACAAAGGAAATCCTGTCATGTGAGGCAGATTCTTTAACTTCCTGCATAACGTGAGTCAAATAAATGTAGAACAAACATTTGTAGGAAACTGCAATAAAACTGAGGGACAGTTATAAAGAAAACACATTAAAAACACATTTTTAGCACAAAACCACACTGTTAATCTCTGCTGCAACCGTGACAGCAAAATCACCGATAAACGTACACAAAAAGTACTCTGAAAAATGTTTTACTGTACGGGTGTCACACATTGCGCACATTGATGTCACAGTAAATCGCTGTATTTTGGAAACTGTGGTCATTTGCTGTTTGCACACAAACATCAGCAGCAGTGTGATTTCCCTGCTGACTGCAGTCGGTGCTCTACAACAGAAATGATCCAAAAATAACCTTTGGAAGTGAGTGAACTTCAACTTGAAATAAGAATTGAGGAACTGGGTGTCAATTTAGTCGAGTCATGTCGGTCAAAATGAACTTCCCCTAAACGTAGAAATGAACTGCAACATTCAGATTGTGAGAAACATTTGATAATATCGCTCAGCGTTTCAAGTTTAAACACAGAGAAGCTCTGTAAATGACTGACACACAGATTTTGAGCTTGTTTCCTCAAAATGTAAACAAATAGTCAAACAACATCCTGCTTTTATCGTCAGATATTCGATACAGAATAATACAGAAACTTTAGCAAAGGCATTAAAGGTAGACAGATACGCACTTTTACAGCGACTCTGTGTTAACATTTGTAAAGTGACTCGCTGAAAACACAAATCCATAAATCTCACCTGTACAACAAGATGAGGACAGGACAGCGGCGAGCAGGAGCAGGCGGACAAACCACAGCAACCTGTTCAAACAGGCATCAAAACAAACTTTGTTGACTTCGTCCATGGTTCCTCTTCAGAGAGCAGCCCGACACAGACGAAGTGGAACAGTTTCGACTGTTGTAGTTCAAGTCGTAAAAAGAGAAGAAGGCGGGATCAGAGCCATAATTTCATCATGCTGTCTGATAATTTTACACATTTATAGTGCTTAGTAGAAAACAATTATTGAGTCAATCTCATTAACATTATACCAGTGCAGCTGTTCTGCTATCAGCAGCTTGAACTTATAGTGTGAGGCTTTAATTGAACTCACGGGCAAAGCCCTGTGCAAACCATGAGTCTGACTCTGAGGTAAATCACTGCTATAAAACAATACAGTGAAACTGAGCGAGTGAAACTGAAATAAGAAACTGCAAATTACAGCACACACAACCAAAGCTGTCAACATATTTCAGGCTTATGGAGCAAATTTCATCATTTACAAGGCTCAAAAACAAGTCAAAAGATTTTAACGAAAAAAAGGTAGTGTTAGTGGGGAAAGTGGGACATTAAGTTGTGTTTTTATGTGATTTTTTCATCCCAAAGGAGGTAAGGAAGACTCTTTTATGTGTTTCATAAATCAACATAATTAAGATTCATGTGTTTGATTATATCGGCAGGTAACAGGTAAATTTATATTAAAATTATTTAAACAGCAGGAAAGTATTGTGAAAATATTGCAACTTTGTAATTATAAAGTGTTTATTTTTAGCTCCTCTCAGCAGTCAGGCATGAGCATACAAATATGCTTTATAGATTAAAAACAACTGTCAGCTTCATGGAGGATTCAAACCCAGCACCTGCTAATAAAAGTCAAGTGTGACACCACTTTTCTCTCTCACACATTTCTCTGTCAGCTAATTAAACAGATGCAGTTAATGTTGATTTCTTAAAATTATTGTATTCATGGTTAAGGTTGTGTTGTGTAAAACAACTAAAACAATGTTAGTTTGCACACACAGAGAATGGCCAGGTTTAAATAATATAAGCAGTTAATTCACAACACAAAGGGTTAATATTTCAACCAAATAACAATGTGTATCATGTTAGTGTGTAGAGTATGTTTGAATGTGAGTGTGTGTCTTTCTTGCCCTCAGTGTCAGCCTGACATCTACTGACAATAGCTGCTTAGTGTCCAAAATGCCACTGAGGTCCAGCTTTAATGTCCACTGAGGACTTTTTGATGTAGGGTCATAGAAAGAGAGATGTTATTGTTACCTTATTACTACTGCCTTTAGTAAGGTGCCGTAAATTCATTTTCTGACATGATGCTAATATCAATTTAAAAAGTGTCCTTTTGATTTTTTGAACAGTGTAAAAATAAATGTTTACAAATAAAACAAAAAAAGCATCCTTATTTGATAACACTAAATGTGGCAAAACCTCAATTCTTACTGGATCAAAGATGATCAAGTGTTTGTTCCTATAAATATAATAAAACTTCAAACTTTTCAATCTGCAGCTTGCAAAGTTTTCAATAATATACTGCTCAAAGACAGGAAGCACTCTGGTTTTATTTAGTCTCATTTAATGCACAAAGACTGCAGCATGATCAATTTTTTAACAAATGTAACTTTTATACCATGAAACTGTACAAAACCCCACCAGTCGAATCTCTGTAATGGAACACAAATGCAAAATGACATCATTTATAAACATCACATTAAAGAGAAAAGTGCGAAACAACAAGAATTTAATTCCCGGCAACAAAGTCCCAGGAGTGAAAAGTAAACACTTAAAGCATTTGTGCTTTCCATCAGAGTGATGGAAAACAGTAAGGCTGAAGTAACAGAGGCTCTGAATAGAATTCACACTTTCATATTATTGTAGGATCTTTACAATATAAAGCACCTTAAGGCAATCTGTTGCTGTGATTTTGTACTACATAAATATAAAAATGAATTGCATTGAACTGAGACATTCACTGTGGCTCAAGTAAAAGAAAAATAGTAGTAGTGGTAAAATAGTATTCATTTTAAATGTTGGCAGTGCTTGCCTTTATTTGTTCATAAAGTATGAACAAACTATATGGGAATGGGGATAAAACACACACAACAGATTTGTGTCTACATGCTGTTAATAAACTAGTAAATGAGGGTCAATCTGACCCAAATACTGTGACTGAATGTCAGCATCTTGCAGGAATAGTAGTGGTCAACAACTTATTGCAAGTTTCTATTTTATAAATAGATTACACTAAAACCTTTCTTATAGGCAGCCTTGTGTAACAGCTATTACAATATGGATCACTCTCAAGCTGCAAAGATTTAGGGTAATCTGCTACGGAGATCTTAGCTGCTCGAAGCTGATGATTCAGCCGGCTTTAGAGGCTCAGTGGGAAGAATTTTGTACACATACGTTACTTTTCCTTTTTTTTTTCCAAACCACCCAAACTTCTATCTAACTGACAGCTTTTACTAAGATTCAGTCACTAACCTGAGATGTTTCATTTAGTGTATGAATTTGAGAGTGAATGGATAGTGGTATTGTAAAGCGCTTTGGGTGCCTTGAAAAGCGCTATATAAATCCAATCCATTATTATTATTATTATTATTATTATTATTATTTATACAATTTTTAAACCTGCCTGATCACATTTAGTTATCACTCTTTATCCAATCAGATTTTCATCTTCGGATAAATCTGCCAGGACACCGTATGGGTTGTTAGAAATGCCTGAGAGAGTATTCCTGCGTGGAGACCTTGGAATGACTCCATGAGTCCGTTTCACAGACAGACTAGTTGAACGGGGAAAAGGCTTTTCTTTTGAATCTAGAGGAGTGAATGACACAGCATCATTAGTTATTGAGACAGCAGAACTGCCGCCATAACTGCTTCTTCTCATCTGTGGGCTGCGTGCTGGATTTTGTCTTAACGCAACAGGTTTTGAGTCCTTAGTCTGGGGTAAGGTGCCAGATTTTGGATGGCTGCCGTTGGCTGAGGATGCTGGCTTAAGGGGCTTGCTTTGGTAGGGAGACTTTGGTGGGGGTGGGATGCCACATTCAGAGGTGCCTGGTGAGGATCTAGGGTTATTTGAGGACTGGCTGGACTGTTGTGCTGGACTCTGCCTGGATTTGAGGTCGTTCAGCTCTTTAGTTAATCGCTTGATCTCGTCTTTCTCCAAGCTCGATTTTTGTCGTCCCACTGTATGAACACAAAAAAAATATACAGTTAGCACTTCTTTCACTCCTGACGGTCACTGATCTTACAACAAAGACAAAAGTTAGTGAATGAAAAAATACTTAGTAACAGTTAAACATAGAGCCAAAAAAAACTGACTTACCAGACAAGTAACCTCTCTGGACTAAAAAGAGCAAAGTAAAAACACAGATTACTGTGTGCACCATGATGGTCGTCACCACAGCAGTTGCGATGATTCGAGTGGAGGATTTCATGCATTCATCTGAAATGATTTAAAAAAAAATAAAAAATAAGATCAAGCACGAACAATGGGATAAAATAAAACTCATTACACGAGAAGATTATCTCCATAGTTTGTTTTCTAAGCTGCTTTTAACTGAAATGTTACCACTAAGGTTTACATATCAACGCATAGTAATATAAATATAAAAATATGATCTGGGCCATACAGTTTGAAAATAATTTAATTACAAAACGTGTCTTTATTTATTTAACAAAAATAAGACAAAATGCAAAAGCAGTCTGTGGGAAACCAAAGTACACCCTTAATGCCTTCATAGGAATTAAGAGGGTAAGCAGCCAGCTGCAGCTGATCAAACGCACTTGATTAATTGATCACGAGCAATAAAAGTCTGCAGGTCTGGAGCATTCAAGTGTGTGCTAACACAATGCAACAACTCTGCCTCGAGCAGACATCCCAGCAAATTCACCCCAAGGTCAGATCAATGCGCAAAAAAAAAAAAGGACTCCAGCAATGAGCTTATAGAGGCAACTGTTGTTGATCATTAATCTGGCATAGGTTACAAGGCCATTTGCAAATAGCCTGAAGTCCATAGTTCGACAGTGCAAAAGATTATTGACAAATGGAAAAAGTTCAGGACAGCTGCCAGTCTAACAGGAGTAAATGTCCCTGCAAATTCACCCCAAGGTTCAGTTGGTATAATTTGGGTCATACAATGGGATAATGGTCCCCGACACAGCAGCAGATCTACAACAGAATGGCTGAAAAAGACGTTGTAATGGTCCAGTCAAAGTCCACAAACCAAACTGACTCAAATGCTGTGGTGAGTAGGGATGGGTATCGAAACCCGGTTCTTGTTGAGGACCGGTTCCCACTGTTTCAATTCCTTGGAATTGTTTGCCATTTTTGCAAATGATTCCCTTATCGATTCCAGTCGCCCCGAATGATGTCACCACGTTGCGGAGCGTCATTTACCTGGCAGGAAACATGGCGGCTCAAACGCTCAAAACTTTGGTTTTACTTTACGAGAACGGATGACAACAGGGCAACTTGCAATACTTGCAAAGTAGATATTTCATTTAAGGGAGGAAACACTACGAATATGCAAAAAACACGTGATGACCTTAAATGAATGTCGTGTTTTTAATTCCGCTCCGGACTCGTGAATCTCAACCCAGCAGCAGCGGTAACGTTTGCACGTCCTCTCCCGTTAATGCGGCAGGTAAATAATCAACTAACAGTGCATATTATGGTAGCGCGATCTGGCTTATTACAAAACCTGCCATTACTGTGCATTTAGGTGACCATGATGAGACAGACAGAGTCTGGATCAGATGCTGGCAGTTCTCGCTGCAGTCTACCGTCAGCATCTCCTTTCAGGCCAGGATAGACGAATGTCACCGAGCAGTGACTAAGTTTGTGGTAAAAGGCTTGCACCCATTTGCCACAGCAGATGCCCCAATTTTCAGTAAGTGAATGTGTTTAATTGTAGGCAGGGACATTACTGGATATTCTTGTGTAATTGCTATAGAATAATTTATGTTATACTTTGTTATTGCTACAGAAGAATATTTAATTTATTATTTTACATTTACAATTTTTTTTCTCCCTTTGACACCCCATTGAAGAGCCGTAGGCTGTGGATCTCTTAAGATCTCACTGTTGGGTTTGTAAGGCCATGTTACTCCTAAATTTCTATCTTGTTCAAAGAGAAGATATAAAACAAAGTTCTAAGCTAATCGACCTTAGTGTTCTCCTTTTTAAAAAAGAATCGATAAGAGAATCGATAAAGAATCGAATCGTTAAACAGAATCGAAAATGGAATCGGAATCGTGAAAATCTTATCAATACCCATCCCTAGTGGTGAGACAGGAGCAACTGACACAATGTAGTGAAGAAGAGTGGACCAAAACTCCCCCAAAACATTGTGAGACACTGATAAAGTTACGCAAAAAGCAATTACACCAAGTTATCACTCCCAAGGTGTTTTCAAAACTACTGATTCATGGGCTGTATGTGGTTTCACGTTGCTTATGCATCTTCTGTTAAATAAATAATCACAAAATGTAACATGTCATGCTGTTGTTCATCTCCGGTTGTATTTAAATAACTTTAGAAATATTAAAATAAATATGTAGAATGATTGCTTATCTGTAGCCCATATACATTGAACTGCAGGAGTAATGCGATGTTAGAAGATATACTAACAACACGTTTGTTTTTTAACATCCAAAATATAGTTAAATTTGATTGTTATTTACTGAGAAGTTACTGTTTTTAATCTAAGTCTAAATCTAATTTAAATAACAATTATTTATTCATCCAGATGTTTGTTAAAGTTCTGGTGTACCTGATATGTAAATCTCTGAGTCCCTGGTCTGGTTTACCTCAGGCTGGTGAACTCTGCAGGTGACCCTGTGATCAAAAGACACATATTTAGGATTTATTCCTTTGCTATTCTAGAAAAAGAAGAAAGTGTGCACACAGAAAATATTCTGAAAAAAGATCCCACTTAGTTTAACTAAATGACCCAGATTGAGCCACTTTAAGTTTGAGTATTAATACTGTAATGAAACCTGTTGGTAGCAGTCTGCAGAGTGACTCTTCTTTTGACGGTGAAGCATCCCAAAGACTCTTTATCTCTCTTTGGGTCTTCAGCACTGATTTCATTTCCCTGAGCATCAAGAAATCTAATCGTAGGCTCAGGAAACCAACACCTGGCCTCACACTGCAGAGTCAGTCCACCTCCCACATCTGGAACAACCGAGAGTTTCGGCTCAGAAACAGCACCTGCAAAAATATTCATTATTCAGGCTGTTGTCTATGACTAACATTTCAGTTCAAATGTCCATAGAAAACTGTGAGAAACAATTAGGAAATCTCATCCGAGCTTTAAGATAGAGATACATGACTAAAGAATCTGCATTTGAACCCAAGAGAACCTTTGTCACAAATGATGTGGGTGAAAATGCCCTCTGTCTGCAGAAACGGTCCCTGCAGACAGTTACTGCTGCTTAGAATAAAGAACGAAATCTGTGAAATGCACTCCTCAGGTTGTTTAAAGAAACATAAACCAAAACGTGAGGTGCGTGCAGACTTACAAAGTGAAGAAAATTACTTTAGGGGGATTAAATGCAGCTCTAATCTTTGAGTGGACGTACCTACAAACAGCTCCACTCTTGCGATGACTGTTTTCGGGTTCCTAACAATCGCACACTGGTATTTTCCACTGTCATTTCGCTGCACGTTGGACATCACCATTGACAGGTTTCCATGGTGAAGTTCATCCCTGATGAGGTTTGTTCTGTACCGAAAGACTGGATTCTTCATCTCGAAGGTCTCACATCCATCTCGGTACAGGAAGGCAATATCTGGAGGTAAACCCTCCTTACTCCACTCTACTGCTGGTACATCGTCGCTAGCAGTGGTGCTGCAGGGCAGGAGGACAGTTTCACCTGCAGAGGCTACGATCTTTGGTACATTGTTTGCTGAGGTCGCTGTTCCTGTGAAGAGAAAAAGGCATAAAACAGTGAGTAGGTCATGACTGTGTTTTGAAAAGAGTTCTAACACATTTTATCTGTGTAGCAACAATATAGTTACTCATCACACAAAGTAAGCACATTTATAGGGTGCAGCTTCTTGTTAGAAACCCAGAGGACAACAGATTACTCATACATATAGGGCATGTGCATGCATGAGTAATGCCTGTGGCTTCAGATGCTGCTAAACATCTCAGTTTTAGGCAGTTTTTCAGCTTGGCTCTGTTTGATGTTGAAGAAAACTGACTATAATAGATAAAGATGCTTCAAATAAGGGATATTTTGTGTGGAAAGGTGCTAAAAGACTTCAATAACCAAACCATGAAGATAAAGCTCAGAATAGTAAACCCTTTTTAACATTTTTAACAAAAAGAGGGACTACAAATCTGCTAGTAGGGTCCCTACAGATAAGAAATCACCAATCTGCTCTAAACACATATCTGTATTAGAAAGAAAGGATATGGAAATGATCTTTCAAGGGTTGTTTTTTTCTGGCTTGTACATTGTTAAAGCAACGTAAAAGGTCATGCACATGTGCAATGAGAATACTTCTGAAAGTAAATTTATGTCTGTTTGATGTCGACTACTTCTGCACTTTTGTCCTTGTGAAACTGCTGAATTCTCTGGGGTTATACAAGTCTGTCTGCACAGCACGATCACAAGCTGAGCAGAGACAAACATTCCCAGCTACCTTCAACTTCTTCAACAGAATTGAAAGACGATTACGGGATGCAACATGAATAATATGATGGGCCACATTTAATAGGAAGGGGGAGGTGTGTTTACCAAACATGCCACTGATATACTCTAAACATCCTGTGAACTTGTCCCTGAAATCTAAAGGATAAAACTCAGGCAGTGAGAATCTGTCACTGAAGCTGCTTTTGGAAGTTTCAGCAATAAACATATGTTGAGCTTTGGTAGATCACGACTTTAACTGTTAGTCAACATTCAGAGCAAACACAGTCTAACTGTTCTGCACACGCCCACACAAACCAGAGCAGTCACATACCTACAGTACAAGACAGTACAATGTTTTTCTATATTGTTTCCATGGTGTCATTGTCCTAAGATTATGCTAATCTATATTCAATCACATATTTAAGTTTATGTTCTTATTATATTTGTCCAATCTCTGTGACTAATAAAGATTTACTATCTTATCTTTTCTTTTCTTATCTTATCTTAATAGGTTTCACACTTGGCAGCCAGAACTGCAAAAAAGCGTTTATGATGACCTTAAACAGCTGTCCATGCTGGGAAACCCTCCAGTCTGACGGGATTAAAGCAAGACGCCAAAGGTGAGTGGGCCACAATTTCCCCACGGCGACGTGAAACACTCACTGCCACTCATCGAAGCAAAACCCACTTCCTGTTTTTACCTTTTAATTCTTTCGACAAATGCAAACATCTGCTCACTGAAGTCGACGCCTTTAGCACATAATAGATGACCGAAGATCACACTCATGTTAGCAGCATTAACACAGAACCAGCAGGGACACACTTTTAAAGCCTTAAAGCCCGACTTCACAGTCGTCGCTTTTAAACGCATTAAGATCGTTATCTCTGTTTCTCAGATATACCGACTTCCCTTTTCGAAACATAGCGCTGTAGTCTCGCAATTATGGGATGTTTTATGTTCTTATAAGTTGTCTTTTTTTCTTTTTTCTCACAGACCAATCAGGAGATTATTTTTTTGTCCTTTTATCCTTTTTGTCCCCTCCTTTTTTTTACACTCCTTTTTCTTGTGCTTCTGTAAAGTTACTTTGTCACGCCTCGATAAAAGCCTACGCTTTCCGTGAATCAACTGAAGTACGAAGAAACCTTAAAAACCTGACTATTCAGACAACCTCTGCTTCCTGAACGGGCTCGTTTTGACCGAGCAGCTGCTGCACGGAGATCGTCCCCGGCAGCTTTTATAACAAATATATTAATGTCTGGTTTGGAAACTGGAGCGTGGAAAAGCCATCTACACCCGAAACACTCTTGTACGGTCGCCTTTATCCAAATCCTACCTGTGCAAGAAGAGTGTGCGGCGACGAGCAGCAGGAGCACAGAGATACTCATGGATGAAACACAGAAAAAGTGACCCACTGGATCCACGGGGTTTTAAAAAGGAAAAAAGGTCCCAAACTTTCTTAAACTCTTTCGTACATCCTCTCCAGGGAAGAGCCTGAAGCAAAATGACGAACTACAGTTTGGCAAAAAAGGAAACTGGTGTCAAGCCAGCCTCCAATTCGAGACTTGCAGTCAAGCCAGCCTCCAGTTTGTTTTACGTTCCCTGTGTATTCAAAGTATTACGGGAATGGATGTGGAAACCGGATTTCAAAAGAAAAGCCAACTTCGAGTGAATTAACAGATATGTTAAGAACATAATAACATATCATTTAGGCTTCTTTTTTTTTTTTTTTTTTTTTTTTTTTTTTACAAACTCTAATGTTACATCTATATGACACAGCCTTGTACCCTAATTGTGCCCTGTCACTATCAAGGCCATCTTATTTTGGATTTCAAAGTAAAAGCCCTGTGAATCTTCATTTTTGAACTACTCTTTCAATGACTTCATAATGCTCTTAAAAGCAAAAGTCGTATTTCCAAATACTATTTGAACTTTATATTAACACTCTCCAACCACAGTCTTTTTCACAGTAATACCATATCAATATCAAGTCAGTCTGATTTTGCCTTTCATAGTAATGGCCCTTTGAAATTGTCGATATTTGACTTAATCTTCTAACGATTCAAAATGCTCTAAAATGAAAAACTCTTGTTTCCACAGGGTAATTCCACTTTAGATCAACAGTATACAGACCCACAGTGATACCATATCAGTATCAAGTCATTCTGTTATTATGTCTTCCAAAATAAAATACTTTTCAAATTGTCCATAATTGACCTACCTTTCAGTGATTTCAAAATGCTCTAAAATGGAAAATTCCTGTTTCCACAGGATAATTCCACTCTGTATTTACAGTATAAAGCCCCACAGTGATACCATGTCGATATCAAGTCAGTCTGATTTCACTTTCCAAAGTAATGGCCCATTGAAATTGCCCATATATGACTTACTTTTGTAACGATTTTGAAATGCTCTAAATAGAAAAAAATCCTGTCTCCACAGGATAATTTCACTTTAGATCAACAGTATACAGCCCCACAGTGATACAATATCAATATCAAGTCATTCTGATTTTGCCTTCCAAAATAAAAGTCTTTTAAAATTGCCCATATCTGACTTACTCTTGGAACGATTTCAAAATGCTCTTAAATAGAATATTGCTGTTTCCACAGGCTAATTCCACTTTAGATCAACAGTATACAACCCCACAGTGATACCATATCAATATCAAATCAGTCAGATTTTGCCTTCCAAAATAAAAGACTTTTCAAATTGCCAAGATACGACCTACTCTTTTAAAGATTTCACAATGCTCTAAAAATGAAAATTGCTGTTTCCACAGGATAATTTCACTTTAGATCAACAGTATACAACCTCACAATGTTACCATGTCAATTTCAAGTAATTCTGATTTTGCCTTCCAAAATAATGGCCTGTTGAAAATGCCCATAATTCACTTAACTTTCAGTGATTTCAGAATGCTCTAAAATGGAAAATTCCTGTTTCCACAGGATAATTCTACTTTAGATCAACAGTATACAACCTCACGATGTTACCATGTCAATTTCCAGTCATTATGATTTTGCTTTCCAAAATAAAAGCCTTTTCACCTACTCTTTTAACAATTTCAAAATGCTCTTAAATTGAAAGATGCTGTTTCCACAGGATAATTCCACTTTAGATCAACAGTATCCAACCCGACAGTAAAACCATGTAAATTTCATGTTGGTCTGATTTTGCCTTTCAAATTAATGGCCCATCAAATTTGTCCATATGTGATATACTCTTTCAATTATTTCAGAATGTTTTAAAAATGAAAATTGCTGTTTCCACGGGATAATTTCACTCAAGATCGACAGTGCACACTATCACGGTGATATCAAGTCAATTTGCCTTTCAAAGTAATGGTCCATTGAAATTGTCCATGTATGACCCACTCTTTCACTGACTTCAGAATGCCATTAAAAGCAAAGTTGCTGTTTCCACAAGATCATTTCACTCTGCATTGACAGTATACAACCCCACAGTTTTATCACGTCAGTATCGGAATTATAATTGTTCATTTGGTACTTTTAATAATTAAACACGGATGCTGTTAACAGGACAATTACTGTTTCCACTAAGTAACTGGAGTTCATGCAAACCATACACAACCTCTACAGTGGTAACATCTCAATCTCAAATCAATCTCGTTTTGCATTTCAGAGTAAAAGCCTTTTGACTTTGTTTATAGGAGCTTCTCTTTCCACAACATCAGAATGGCATTAAATGGAAAGTTCCAGCTTCTATGAATTAATAGTTTGTGCCAACACATATCATTGCATATAATCTAACAGTGGAGTTTGGAACAGTTTTTATAAAAAACCAGAGGAAGCTGGAACTTTCCATTTAATGCCATTCTGATGTTATGGAAAGAGAGCCGTCACTTACGAAGTCACAGTCAAGCTAGCTGCACTGCCAGCCGCACCAAAAATGTGGTTGCACTACTCTTACGTATATTACGGTATGGGTGAAGCCCGGTTTAGAAACGCAGTCTTTTGTGTCCTGACACTATTTTACTTCACAATCCACTCCCAGTTTTGGTTTATCTCCACTCCTCCCCCTGTGATCCACAGCCCAAATTACTGTATGATTCAGAGAAAATTAACAATAAAATTTACCCAATTTACTCTACTGTACTTTTAATGTCCACATCTTTGACCTCGGATTACAGGAAAACTATAAGAGGTGACACAGATATTTCACTGGATTATGACTCTGGGTGACCCCCACTCTGCACCCTGTCATCCACAGCAAAAATTACTGTACAGTTTTTGAGAAAATTGATAGTAAAATATTCCCATTTTGCTTTACTGCACTCTACATCTTAAAGAAAAAACACATCAAATTGAAGAGTAAAAATAATGACAACAATATGTCTACATTTTTTATTAATTTTTTTAAAAGTAAATGCAGTCTTGTCATGGTCAGAGTTGCCCACTCATATTTAACTAATTCAAATAAAAAATGTTTTTTTGCTGGGCCCCCCTTTGTTTTACAAGAAAAATATTCCCCCCCGCGCGCGCGCGCGCGCGCACACGCACAAACACATCCTCCAACCACACACACCCATATTTTGCTCCATTGTGGTTTATTTCACACCTCAAACATTTAGTAAACAATTAAGGAAATACAAGTAATCTGCAGGTAGTAAGAAAATGAACTACTAACTCTTTTATGCTTTTATGCACGTAAACGGCGTTTGGAATCATCAAAAACAGAGATTTTTCAAAACTCCTTTTTGGGGTTTATGTGTGGAGGAGGAATACAGAGTTCGTCATGCAATGTTAAAGGTATGTGCCTTTTTCCACGTCACGCTGTGCGCCACGTTATTGTTTACAGGAGATGAATTGCAGAATGGCAGATAGTTAGATTAACAGTATTTTGTCTCTATCTTCAGGTTTTAGACGCTTACATTTACACATGCAGTTACTGTCCCTCCATTTAGTCAAAGGAGCTTGCAAAGAAAAGCGTCTGGACTTCTTTAAGTTACTTGAAGACGTTTCACCTCTCATCCGAGAAGCTTCTTCAGTTCTAAGGTCAAATGGTGGAGAGTCCCAGATATAAACCTAGTGGGAGTATCCCCCCACAGAGGGACAAAAGGACCCCCTGATGATCCTCTAATCGCCTGAGCCAAGATGTGAAACTGGGTGTGGGTCCCAATCAGCCAGAGTTTCGGGTGAGTTCATTGTGAAACCTGGCCCCACCTTATCATGCGAATTCCTGAGATCAGATGGCCCAGGATGTGAGTGGGCGTTAAGGCGTCTGGGAAGGGATCTCAAAACTGGATTATAGATGGCAGAGAGTTGGTGTCGTAAACCCCCGCCTCTGTTCAAAGATGGTCGCTCACAGTGGACATAGATGGCTTCTTTCACTCCTCTTTCAAACCATCTGTCCTCTCTGTCCAAAATGTGAACATTGGCATCCTCGAAAGAGTGACCTTTGTCCTTAAGATGCAGATGGACTGCTGAGTCTTGTCCTGTGGAGGTGGCTCTTCTATGTTGTGCTATGCGCTTGTGAAGTGGCTGTACAGCGCATGGCACAACATAGAAGAGCCACCTCCACAGGACAAGACTCAGCAGTCTTGTCCTCCTTTGACTAACAATTACAGCGCATATCTTACAAATCAAAAAGATATGTACAAGTATAAGTATAGGTGGTTAAGAACAAAGCAGCCATTGAACAAAGAACAAATGAACAGTATATGTCAGAAATAACATAAAGCAGCATACAAGTACATTAAATGACCTTCCATATAAAGTAAAAAAAATTAAAAAAAAACAAAAACAAACAAAACAAAACAAAAACAAAAGTACCCACACACAGTCTAGCTACATCAGTTGAAAAGCAGCATCAAAAATTCAAGTGAGGTGTGAGCTTTATTTAGATTAGATTAGATTAGATAGAACTTTATTAATCCCTCGGGTGGGTTCCTCTGGGAAATTCGATTTCCAAAAAGCACAGCACCGACAGAAGTTTCAGAGTTACAGAATATCATATATATATATATATATATACACACACACACACACACACACGCACACACACACACACACACACACACACACACACACACATATATAAATACAGAGACAATATAAATAAAATATACGAAGGGGATAAATAGAATAAATAGGAATAAAAAATAAAAATACAAGTGAATGAATTGCACATTTCGAGTATTGAGGTCTATTGCACTGTTGACTATTTACAAAAGTATTGCACAAAAAGGTATTGCACAGTGAGGTGAAGAGGCACTACAGCTTAGTTGTTCCCCCCTCCTTTGTCCTCCTGTTTCCCCTCCCTCTCCCCTCCAGAGAGGAGTTTTAAGTTTAAGTTACAATTTAAGTTACACTTGTCTAATGAAGCCTTCAATAGAAGGACTTCATTTTTAAAGCCAGCAAATTTTCAAGAAGCGACATTTATGAATGAAAAATTTTGCATCCATCCATCCATTCGCTTCCGCTTATCCTTTTCAGGGTCGCGGGGGGCGCTGGAGCCAATCCCAGCTGTCATAGGGCGAGAGGCGGGGTACACCCTGGACAGGTCGCCAATCTGTCGCAGGGCTAACACACAGGGACAGACAATCATTCACACTCACATTCACACCTAGTGGCAATTTGGATTATCCAATTAACCTATCCCCACAAGCTGCATGTCTTTGGATGGTGGGAGGAAGCCGGAGCACCGGGAGGGAATCCACGCAAACACGGGGAGAACATGCAAACTCCACACAGAAAGACCCCGGCCTGATGTTGGAATTGAACTCAGGACCTTCTTGCTGTGCGGCAACAGTGCTAACCACCGTGCCACTATAAATTAATTGTTAATCCCAAATTCCATTTTCTTATTTTCTGTTTGTAGGCCAAATCTAAGTACTTGAAAGGTTAGAGAAGGACAGTCAATATTTTTAGAGGTTAACCAGTACTGAAAATCATCCCAAAAAGATCTGGAACTTTCACATGAATAAAAAAGGTGCTCTGTACTCTCAATATCAGTGTTGCAAAAAGTGCATGCGTTTGTATCTATATTGAATTTCTTGTGAAGATAGTCCTTGGACGGGTATATGGCATTTAAGATTTTAAAGTGATTTTCTTTTGCTTTTGGTGGAATTGGAAAAGAAAGATACTTAGTCAAAAACCTCGAATTATAATCTTTAAACAAATATTTTCTTTTTAATTGAGAAGGAAAAAGTTTTTTGGTTAGAATTTTCCTTAAAAATTTATTATTGCATGTCTTTCCTTTAAATTGACGATCATCAATAATTAAGGACGGTTCACGAATTATAGAGAAAGAATAGGTTAAACTGGCTTTAGCAATCTGAATCATTGCAGGGGGAATGGCTTTCACAACTTTAATAAATTTACTTTGAGTACATGATAAGCCTTAATTATCTATGAATTTATTATACGATAATACATTGCCGTCATTGTCTAAAAGGTGTAAAACGGTCCAAATTCCATGATCCATCCAATCCTTATAAAAGATGGATTTTCTTTTTATCAATATACATCTGTTGTTCCAAATCGAATTTGTATGTGGAGAAAAATTATGCTTGTAAATCATTTTCCAGTACTGGAGAACCTGTTTATGAAAATTGGATAATTTAATTGGTAATTTGGAAATTTCAAAGTCACACTTTAAGAGAAATTCAATGCCACCAAGTTTCTCGAAAATTACTTTGGGGAAATAAAACCAAATACTGTTTGAGTTATTTATGAAAGACTGCAACCATTTGAGTTTGATGGAACCATCCATTGCTTCAAAATCAATCGCATTCAAACCTCCTTCTTCAAATGACTTCACTACATCATTCTTCCTAATATAATGTTGCTTGTTTCTCCAAATATAATTTAAGTTAATTTGATTTATATTATTGATTAGTCTATTGGAAACATATAAGCACTGTCATGGATAAATCCGTCGAGAGATACCTTCTGTTTTAGTAAGCAAGACGCATCCAAAGATGGACTTTGTAACCAGCTGATTAGGATCTTTTTAGATTTCTGGGTAATATGCTCAAAATTTAGATTTTCTCTATTATTTGTATTCTTTGAGATTTATAATACCCAAATATTTAATTTCACTTTTAATAGCCATGTTAAGAGACATACTGGGTTTACAATCATGGATAGTTAATAATTCGCATTTTCTAATATTCAGGTACAAACCAGAGGCCTTTGAAAATAGTGAAATTTCATTTAGTGTGAGAGGAACCTGTGACATGTTCTTTAAAAACAGTGTAGTATCATCTGCTAATTGACTTATGATCAATGGGGCTCCCATCAAATTCAGTGGTTGAATATTTGGATTGTGTTTCATCAAAATAGCTAAAAGTTCTGTTACAATAATGAAAAGTAACGGAGAAGCTGGACACCCCTGACGGATTCCTCGACTGATGTTAAATTGTTTAGACGTTCCAAAAGGTAAAGAAATAGAACTATTGATGTCAGAGTATAATAAAGAAATTAAATCTATGAATTTTTTTACCAAAACCAAAATACTGTAAAGCTTTTAAAATGAAAGGATGTTCGACCATATCAAATGCTTTATAAAAGTCTAAAAAAAGAATCACACCATCATCTTAAATTAAGTGATTATAATCCAGTAGATCTAAAACCAATCTATTATTATTGTGGATAGAACGATTTTTAAGGAACCCAGATTGTGTTTCACTAATAATCTGATCTAAGCCGTCCTTTAATCTGTTTGCAATAACACGAGCAAGAATTTTATAATCTGTATTCAATAGAGTAATTGGTCGTAGATTATCGATTAATCTTTTATCTTTACCAGGTTTGGGAATAAGGGAGATAAGACCCTGTTTCATTGTCGTTGCTAATGTTTCATTACTAATGATTTCCCTAATAGTTTTGAAGAAAAATTATTTTATTTCTTTTCAGAAGAAATAAAAGATGGCAGTCAAGCCATCCTGACCAGGAGCTTTGTCCATTTTCAGTTTGTTTAAGGCTTGATCTAAGTCATCCAGTGATATATCAGAATCACAAATTTCTCTGAATACAGAATCGATTTTTGGAATGTAAGGTTCAATCTGATCAAAAAAGGTAAATGAATCGGTAATTAAATGTTTAGATGAGTATAAATTTGAATAAAATTTATGTATTTCTTCTGCTAGTCTTATGATTTGTGCATTCCTCCCCATTTACAATTAATGTATTAATAGATTTCTTCTCTTGCGTCCGTTTCTCCTGTAGAAATATGAAGTACTTTTTTCACCTTCTTCTATCCATTTTGTACGAGCTCTAATGTATGCTCCGTGAGCCTTTTTCTTGTATAAATCATCTAATTGAGCCTATAAAGACAAAAGGGAATTTCTTAGCCTCTGACATAAACTGTCTATTACAATAGTTATTTATATTGTAAAGTAATTTACTTTCAAATTCCTTTTGTTGTCTACTTTTCATTTTACTAAACTTTAAATTTAAAAAATTCCCATCTGTGTGTGTAAGTACCAATTGTTCCATCATTGCAAATTTTATGGAGGAGGTCTTTAACCATCTTAACATACCCATCATCAATTAACAGATCTGCATTGAATTTCCAGTAATCTTTTTTAAATTGTGTTTTATTTTCAGGGTTAAGTTTAAGAGTAATAATACTGTGATCTGTCAACGGGGCTGCTGAGATGGAAACATGTGAAACATATCTATATAGTAAAGTCGAGCCCAACCACAGATCTAATCTGGACATATTATTACCATTTGGTTTAATCCAAGAGAATTGAGTAACTCCAGGGTTTCTCTCTCTCCATATATCACTTAAATTGTTTGAATCAATGAACTTTGTTAGAATTGGATTCCACTGATTAATACTGTATCTGGGAGGATTTCTATCCTGCCATTCATTTGGAACAAAATTAAAGTCACCGCCTAGTAATACATGGTCTGTGTGGTATAAAAGTTTATACTCGGAAAGGACATCTGTTATTTTTTCCAACGTGAGCTTATTTAGAGTTACAGAGGAGTACCCATAAACATTTACTAGAATCACAAATGAACCATCAATATTCAATACAACTGCCAGCCAGTGTCCTAAATTATCAGCCTGAAAAGTCATGACCTTCCCTGGACATCGGTAGAAACAGAGAGCTACTCCAGCAGAGTGGTTGGATCCGTGGCTGAAGAGGATTTTTTCACCCCACTGATTTGACCAGAAGGTGGCATCAGCGTCACTTGAATGAGTTTCTTGTAGTAAGGCGCAATTCGCTTTTAGCCCTTTGATAAACATAAATATTGCTTTTCTTTTAACTTTATCCTTGAGACCTCTAACATTCAACAAAGGATAAACACGTGCGTAGCATTAAAAATAAACAAAAATAGAGTTTAAAATATTAAGAATATCAAACTTGAATATAGGGATGGGTACCGGTATCCGGTGCCACGATGGCATCGGATACCGGTACCCAAGTCCGGTCTTGCCGAGAACGTGAGCACGTACTCGCGTACTTAGAATTGAGAAAGGAACCTTGTGTCCTCTCACCAGCATCTCCCGCCAAAAGCATGTGTGCCATAAGCACAATCATAAGTCCACCAGTAGTTGGCAACAACACAACATGAAACCAGTTTAAATACCTCATTTTGAACTTGAAATGTAATTATGTGACTGCAATGCAACATCTAAAAATACTTTAAATTGTATTTTTTATTTTATGAATATTTACGCTGTCAAAAGAAAAGTGCCTTTCAATCAGTGGTTTGTTGTGCTGATTATTGACAAGAGCGTTTGTATATATCTCAAAAGGAAATATTCACAAATCAATCAACAATGACCAAAGAGGATTTCTGATTAAAGCTTTAATTTACTGTTTTTATTTAAACTTCTGGCACAGTGGCACGGTGGTTAGCACTGTTGCCTCACAGCAAGAAGGTCCTGAGTTCAATTCCACCATCAGACCGGGGTCTTTCTGTGTGGAGTTTGCATGTTCTCCCCGTGTTTGCGTGGGTTCTCTCCGGGAACTCTGGCTTCCTCCCACCGTCCAAATACATGCAGCTTGTGGGGATAGGTTAATTGGATAATCCAAATTGTCACTAGGTGTGAATGTGCGTGTGAATGGTTGTCTGTCCCTGTGTGTTAGCCCTGCGACAGACTGGCGACCTGTCCAGGGTGTACCCCGCCTTTCGCCCTATGACAGCTGGGATAGGCTCCAGCGCCCCCCGCGACCCTGAAAAGGATAAGCGAATGGATGGATGGATATTTAAACTTCTGTCATTTTATGTTTATATTATTAGCATTTATTTGTATGCATGTAAGTGAATAAATAGATTTCTTACAATGCTGGGATGCTCGTTTCTTCTGTCACTACAGCAGCAGTCCACTCCACAGTGAGTCAGGCTGTGACGTTACTGTCAATCCTGAAGCCAAGTAGGTTGAAGGTGAAGATGCTGGGAAACTTTCTGATTCTCTCTGCATTTCTTATCATATCTCTGATTTGTCTGTGAGGGGTTTCCTCTCGGCGTGGCACTCCTTTTGCCATCTTTTGACTCTTTGTCCTTCTTCATTCCTCAGCTGCATGTTTCTGGCCTGGAGGAGCTCATCTCTTGGCTTTGTTCTTTGCAAAAATAAAAATTAAAAAATGCACAGTCTAACCTGTTTGTCCACATTCAAGGCCCTGCTGCTTAACGCCACACTGCGGAAAAAACACTCGTGTGTGTATAAAGTCAAACAGGAGAAAATCACAGGTATTAACAGATCAGGGGTAACCTTCTTCAATGATGTTAATGAAAGCGACATCCAGAAAACCTCATTAAAACCAAAATGTCACATTTCACAATATCGCCCAGCCAAGTTTAAACATGTAGCCACTCATATGCTTCTGCCTGAAGCAGCCCGAGCAGAACTATGATGATATCAGAGAAAGAAAAAAACACTTTACGAAAATGAATCATCCGAAACAGAACTACGAGGGCAAAGTTCTGGAGTCTCATTGAGGTTACTAAACCAGTGCTTAAACTGTTTAGTACCTTACTGTTTGTGACAGTAAGGCCACGTTTGGTTGTTTTTGTGGACAATCATCTGCACAGCAAACACTAAACGCTGATTGGTTGACAGTTTTCTTTCGACAATGTAAAAATGCATAAAATAAAACAAACAAAAATCCCTACACCTTAAGACATCAGATGGTGGACTTTCTGTGGGAGTGCTGAGAAGGTGCTGTGATTGTTCCTTTTAATCTGTGTGCCTTCTCCCGGGTCTTCCAATGACCTTATTTGTTCTCTCATCCAGACAAATCAAGCAGGTGACATTGAAAACACAGGCAGGGAGAATAATGTTACACACCAAAGGATTGTTATGTGTAAATCGGTGTTTGTTCAATGAGAAGCTGGAAGATTGCCATCCACCCAAAGGACTTGTATTTTATTGATATCAACCTGTTGGGCCACTTTCTCATTCCTCTCGCATTTGTTATCATATCTCTGAGGCGTGGCACAGTCCCTGCACGCTAAATTTCCGCTCGCAGTTTATTTCAAGCATAGACTAAAAAAAACCCAATCCAGGAGGACAACGCTGATGTGAGAGAGATTATCACAGCATAACCCCCTTGGCCTTACCAGATTAATCAAGCACAACGAATCGTTTTAAAATAAGAAAGCATGAAAACAGACGCGAGGAAATAGAGACAGGTAATTCTTAGGTTCTTTTCATATTCTTATATGGGTGCCTAAGCTCAATTCTTGAGGGGGGGGGGGGGGCTGTTGACAGAATAAACTACAAAGCACGTGTTTCATTTCAAATGATTCATTTGAAATGAATCATTTGAAAGACTGCTGAGTTTAGGCAAACAGCAAACGCGCTGCATGAAATATCAGTTTCACTGCTGACGCGGATTTTGCGGTTAATCGTATAAGTGTTATGAGATTAAGATGTGAATCTAGAAGCTGTTTTGCAGCTGCGGTAAAGATTCGTGGTGCATTCCTGACATCCACGTCTACTGATTACATTAACGTGACTCTGATTGAAAACAAGGGATCGTGTTTGATGCCAGGTCATAAGTTGTTTTGTTGGGTTTTATTTATTTATTTATTTATACAACAGGGACGATACATGAATGTTGTATCGAAGGCTAATTTGAGCACCTTGTTGCATTTAATGACTCCACAACAACAACAACAATAACAATTCACAAAGCTAACAGGTGAGGAAGCATGAAGCACTCCGGGTAAGTATCCTGAGTGTTTGAAACCAGTGAGCCCCACCCGACCAGCTGGTTTAAAAATAAAAATTCCAATATGCGCTCATCAACCAGGATCTATTACAGCAGTGCGACTACATATATTTATTTACAAAAATTTACAGTCAAACCTGGAACATTTGCGACGATTATAAACATCCTTATTTTTTATCACTGATCAACCTATCGGTCTTTTTCTGTAAGGTATCGACGCATACGCTATTGTGCTAATGCATCACACGAACCTAGGGTCCGGATCTCCCTCCTTTCACAACCAGTTCATTCAATAAACCTTCGCAGTTCAAGTGCATCGTCTGATCGATGTCATCACACCTCAGTTTGAATCAGTGAGCAGATAGCTCAGTCATCCAGAACAGTCAAGCAGAACCTAAGCACATAGAATAGAGAAGGTTACACAACAAAGGGAAGTGACGCATAAAAGTGGCTCAACAAGATTATATCAGATTATCGTCCACTGAAAGGACTTTTCTATTTGATTTATTTATATAACGGGGACGATACATGTCGTCTGCTTATCCCAGCTGACTTAATGATGGACCCTGCAGTACTGACCTATTCAGTGGATGAATAATAGCAACTCTTTTTACGAGGATGAAAGTCGAGGGAGCACTTAACACTTCAGGTGAGTAGATCATCCTAGATGTCTGTTAACCTGTGAGACCCTGCCGACTGGCTGAACTCCTGGTCACATCATTTTTAACACAAGTACAACATTATTTCATTTCTGACAGAGGAAATTTGTTTGGGTGTTCAGGAACAACAAGGCTCAAGCCTGCCATGAACTGGAAGTTTGTGAGTTTTACATCAAGATCGGCATCATCATGCTCCCCTGAAGTTTTCAGCTGATCACGTGAACGAGCCAAATAGAAAAAATGTGCAGAGACGAGACAAAGACTGAGCTATTTGGCCACAGTGATAACAGGTGTGTTTGGGAGAGTGAAGGTGAGGCTTTGAGACTTCAGAACGCTGTATCAGCTGTAAAGTATGGTGTGTTGTAATAGTAATTTTACAATGTATGTTGAAGGGATATTACTGCCCTCTGTTGGTGTGTCTGTGCATTACAGCAATAAAAGGTGTTCGTTAAAAATATCAGGTTATGGGCCCAGAGGTCACTAACACGTTTTTTGGGAGTCATAAACAGAGTTATGGGATTCACAATGGAAGATAGACTGTTTAATGACAAGCTGAGTGGACTAGAGAATTGGGCAACGTGGAAATTTCAACTGGAGCACGTGTTGAAGGCAAAAGGACATATGGTACAGGAGACGGAGCAGCTAATGCCCAAGCACGAGCTGAATTTGAACGTAAGAAAGAAAAGGCATTTTCAGTGCTGGTACTGAATGTAAGTACACCCCAATTGTACTTGATAACAAACTGTAAGACCCCCAAAGAAGCATGGGAGATGCTAAAAGCACAGTTTGAAAGAGATACTGTTGCTAACAAGCTATTTCAAGGCTAGGTGTATAAGGACAAAGAGAACTCATATGAGGGAACCTTTGTTGTAAATGAGTCATGTAAAAGTGATGCACAACAAGAAGAATGGTTAATTGATTCAGGAGCGTCAAAACACATGACATGGAATAAAAAAGCACTACAAAACTACCAAGAGTTTTCAGAACCACAAACGGTGAAACTCGGTGATGGCAGAGTGGTTGAGGCTTTAGGTCATAACAATGAAAAAGTTCCAGCAAGTATGTGGCATCTGTCTTCCTTCTCTCACCCCAACCGGTCGCAGCAGATGGCCGCCCCTCCCTGAGCCTGGTTCTGCCGGAGGTTTCTTCCTGTTAAAAGGGAGTTTTTCCTTCCCACTGTCGCCAAAGTGCTTGCTCATAGGGGGTCATATGATTGTTGGGTTTTTCTCTGTATCTATGAAGCGCCTTGAGGCGACTTTTGTTGTGATTTGGCGCTATATAAATAAAATTGAATTGAATTGAATCAGCATCTAGGTCACACTACAAATCTGAAAAAAGTCAAAAACTTGGTAAAAGGAGTTACCTTTACAAAAGAAGAGGAGGACACTTTTTGTGAAGCTTGTGTTGAGGGCAAATTATCAAGAAAACCTTACAAATCAGTGGGAGAAATACGATCAAAACGCAAGTTGCAATTAGTGTATAGTGACGTTTGTGATCCTTTTCAAACTGAGTCACTAGGAGGAAAAAAGTACTTTGTAACTTTCATTGATGACTACTCCAGATGTAGTAAAGTCTATTTTATAAGGGAAAAAACGAAGTCCTGAGTAAGTTCAAAGAGTTTGAAAGAATCTTCTCAAATGAATGTGGACAGGGAGTAATAAGACTCAGAACTGACAATGGTGGGGAATACACATCTAAAGAGTTTCAAGAATATTTGAAAGCTCAAGGCATCCACCATGAAATGACTGTACCACACACACCACAGCAAAATGGTGTTGCAGAGAGAAAAAACAGAACTCTAGTGGAATCAGCTAGAAGCATGCTGTCACATGCAAAGTTGCCAAACACATTCTGGGCAGAAGCTGTTGCTACTGCAGCTTACACACAGAATAGGCTCCCAACATCTGCTTTAAAGAACGAAACACCCTGTCAGAGATGGGATGGGAAAAAAACCCAGACATTAGCCATATGAAAGTATTTGGTTGTGTTGCTTATTCTCATGTTCCAGACACAGAGAGAAAGAAATTGGACAAAAAGGCAGTGAAAGTTCGTTTCCTGGGATATGCAACCAATGCAAAAGGCTACCGACTGTGGGATGAGGAAAAAGGAAAAATACTGAATCGACGAGATGTGGTCTTCAATGAAACAGAGTTTAAATGCAAACAAAGTGAAAATGATCTCTGTTTGGGTGACACTACACACGGGTGAAAGACAAACGAGTACTGAGGAGGCTGTCGCCAGTGAGGCAATAAAAGGTGTTCGTTAAAAACATCATAGTGCTGGTAGCATCAGGGTCTGTTTTGCTGGCAGTTCAAAGAAATAATGAAAAGACTAAAATTGTCATGACATTTATGCCCATGATGAGTGGATGTAAAGTCCTGACTCCACAGCTTCAGGTCAGACGTCTGTCTCGCCCTGGTTGTTGCTCTCCTTTTCATTAAAGATGTTTCTGTCTGTGTATAGGTTTGTTGTCCTGCTGCTCCCTCATGGTGCTGATTTTCTTTGAGCAGTTTATTGACTGATTTTGACATTAATTTAACAGGAATATTAATGAACCTAAGTGCTGTACTTTATTGAAGATTTTATTTTATTTTATTTTACAAGAAGCTTCTTGAAGTTTTTATAAAGAACAAAGTAAACAGAGTACAGACTAAAAAACAGAGCAGGACAAGTGCTCACTGTAAATGAATATATTTATTGTTCAAACTCTACAAACATGCAGGAAATATCATGTGGGCAATAAACAAATTGTTTAAGGACACTAACGGTTCACTCTGGACTCTAAGAATCAGTTTAAAAGCAGTTATTTGGCTCCAGCTTCACCAGAAACCCTATTTGCTGATTGTCTGAGTTTCAGACTCCTCTATTTCTAAAAGATGCTGAGTTAGCCACACATCAAAACCACACAGATTTACTGCGTGGTAGAATTATTAAAAGTGAACTTGATGCAAAAGAATGTATGTGTAACTTCATTATATGGAAAAAGTAAAGTCACAGTTATTAAATAAAAAACAGAATCCCTTAAAGTTCTAGACATAGAAAGAAGTCCAGCTTGAACCTCTGAGGGTGTTTGAAGTTGAACTGTAGTGTTTTCATCGTGCAAGCAAATTCATCACATTTTGTCACTGTGGCCTGTAAACAACCCTAAAGCAAACAAATGAAGGACCCTTAAACTGTAAATCTTTACTGGCTGGTGGTTTATGGTTTCAGCAGCAGCCCTTCATACACTCACTGTAAACCAACTGACCCACAAACCACAGCAGCGCACAGGGTGTCCTCATCAAATAAACTAAGGAACTAAACTAAGCTTGTTGGCATTAAATCATAATAAAAACCTTACCCTACAACCAATAATCTAAAATGAACATTTATATCTACATTCAGTCTCCTGCTCAGTCACACTTGGTGGCACCTGGAACCTTTAAAAGGTCTTTTGGAGGCCTGAAGACTCTTTTGTCCTCAACACAATGATAATAAATTCAACTACTCAACGCAGACTGTTGCATTCATTAACCATAAGCTCCAGCCTCTTACAGATCAATGAAGAAATCATAAAAATTGATTATTAGCTGTTGCTATAACCAAGCTATACCTTCTTTCTCAGGGCAGACCTTCAACTGTACCAAGTGAAGAGCTGCCAAGAAGAAGAAGACACAAATAAATAAGTCAAAAGTCAGAAAGAAATCTCTGTATGTGTGTATTTTATCTTTACACTGTAAGTTAGCAGTGTGCAGATATCTGCTGTTTATTTTGCCATGAAGACTTTCATTACACAGTGAAATAAAGGTTTGGACTTTGGTACTAAAAGTAATGCACTACAAAAAGCTATTTCTATTCATTTTTATAGGCAGTATAACATCAGAAGGCTTGGCAGGGCAATTTTTAGAGATGTGCTTTTCTCCTGATTATAAATGATTGGTCATTTAGTGGACTGTTTCGGGCACTGTCTCCTCTGCTCTCTTCATGCATGTACACCCTTGGTCTTCTCTCTCCAGCCCCAAAAGAACTTGAGAGTAAAAACAATCACAGATGTCACAGCTGCTGTTATGATGATTGTGATCCATATCCAGTGGTAGGACTCCTGCAGACGGCAAGAAAACATGAAACTCGGTGTTAGTCAGTGCAGTTTGTTTAAACTTTAAATGCCTTTCAGTTTACAGCAAATCAAAGATCACACAGTTTACAGCAAAACATCAAGATGAAATGTTCATGTGCAATCTGTGATCTGACTAGAAAAAAAGGGGTTAATCCCAGTTTAAGCCACAAAATCACCTGTAGGTGCCTGTTATCTTGTTAAATTCCTGAATGACATAGTTAAAACCTGAACTGTGAGTCTTTGCTGCCAGGACAGAGATCAGTGTTGTTGTAATCGATGCTGTCACAGCAGAGTCACCCTGACACAGTATGGTAAAGTTATTCACACTCAGAAAGTCATCAAGGCATCAAATGCAGATGTTGTATTTAAAGCGTTTCTGCTCTAAATCAATCGGTTTGCAAGACAGAGCAGGGTGTGGTGCACTTACCGGTGGTTTGCGCACTCGCAGGCGGACAGCAGAGCGGTGTTTCTCGGCCTTCTCTATGTCGCAGTAATAAACTCCTCCATCTTGTTGCTGAGCTCCCTTTATGGTGAGGGACAGGTCTGCCCGTCGGTCCCAGTCAGATGGTATCGATACCCGGCTTCTGTTAAAGTCATCCCCGTATGTGATTTCACCTGTCCGACCATTCAGCTCCAGCAGTACTTCCCCGTTTCTCCTCCAGCGCGCAGACTTCACCGACTGGCCCGCTGTGACGGAGCGACACGGGAGGATGGCATCCCCACCCTCGGATACAGCAACTTCAGAGGGCACAAATACCTCCAGCTTGTAAGCTTCCAAGTGTTTCCTGTTGCAGGTAAACTCATAATGTCCGTTGTCATTGACGTTAGCATTTGTTAAGATTAACCAATCGCGTCCTACGACCACACGGTCAGTGTAATCTCGTCCTGGCTTCCAGTAACCATTTAGAGATGCGATGAGCTGAGTGCTGGCATCATCCAGCCGCTGATACAGTGTGCCCTCTCCCTTCCTGCACTCCTCTGAGAGTGGAAACTCCACATCTGCCCCCACAGTGGTTTGGATCAGTGCTCCCAACCCCTCACAGATAAAAAGAAGAAAGAACACAAACACTGATGAAAGGCTCATCCTGACCATCTGACAGTGAAGTGTTTCCGTTATCAACCTTCTTCTGCGTTATCACGAAGCTCCGTTAGGTTTAGAAACTGAGAGAAAGGCTTGCTACATGCGCATGAACTGATGTGATGTCAGGGTCCGCCCAACCGGCATACACCAGCATTGTAAATGGCGCTAGCCTAAATAGATTTCTGCCCCGTGTAACTGAAGCTGGCAATAAGACGTAACTACATGTACAAGGTGCTGAAATCCAACAAACATGTTCTGATCATCACTTTTTGTTTGGTGGTGCTGTAGCCACAGAACACTCCAGTGTCCATAACATTATTATATTGTTCATAATATTTTATTATCATTAATTTACATGGGAAAAATCAAAGTGAGCCAAGTTGTGAAATGTGTTGGGGAGAAGCTACATGACAGGAGGCTGTGTGAGAGTGCTGAGCAGTTTAAACAAGTGCTGTGTGGACCTGAGAGGTTTACTGTGAGGTCAAAGGTCAGCTCAGTTTAATTCTGTTTTTTTATACAGCCTACAGTGATGCAGAGAAAACCTCCAACAATCAGGTTTCCCCACTATGAGCAGGCTCTTTGGCAGCAATGGGAAGGAAGAACCCCCAGCAAGAACCCCAGGCCCGTGGTGGGGAGGCCATCTGCTGTGTCTGACTGGGGTGAGTCAGGACAAAGGCACACTGTTGAAGAGAGACAGATATTAATAGTAACTAATAATTAAATAGAGAGATTTGTACAAACACAAATAAAGGTAAAAAAAAAAAAAAAAAAAAAAAAGCCCCAAAGGGGACTGAAGAAGAAACACTCAATGCATCATGGGAATTCCCCAACAGCCTTGGCCTATTACAGTGTAACTAAGGGAGGACTCGGGGTCATCTGATCCAGCCCTGATTATATGCTTTGTCAAAAAGAAAAGTTTTAAACCTAATCTTAAAGGTAGAGATGCCATGGTCCTAATCCAGAAGAGGGTGGTGTGCGCACTCCAGGTCATGGAAGAGTTCCTGCCTTACATGGAGAAGTTTAAGCTCACGAGTGAGAGGAGAAGGGAGCGTGAGATCGACAGATGGATTAGTGCCGCAACCACAGTGATGTGGACGCTGTACCTTCGATTTACCGGTCAATACGTGGAAGAAAATGGATGGATGGAAGACTGTTTACTACTACACAGGACATAAAATTATTAATTAGGTTACAAAGTAATTCATTTCAGCTATATATGAAATAAATAAAAAAGGAAAGAAAAACATTTTCTGTACTTTTTGTGATTATTGTTTATTTTTTGCTATTAAAGATAACTTTTTGTCATACTTAGTACAACATAATTGGAATATTATTCATTTTTTTTTACATGTAAATGTTAATGTGATTTCATTTTTCGTACTTAACTTTGGACGGAGCCTCTATGATAGAGGCTTCTGCAGCTCTTAATCAGTGTCTCCTCATTAATAGCTGCTAGTCTGTGTGCAGCTGTTTTATGAAAGCCATTCAAACTTTTAGAAATCTCTAAGAATGATGAAGAAGAAACACTTCCCCACCCAGGGAGGTGGAGGTGGCTGGAGGTGCAAGGTTTTTGGACACCTGCTCAGGGCGGGCTCAAGATGCATCAGTGAAAACGCCTCCATTGTTTTCAATCACGCATTTTGCAGTGATAGTAGTGATTTGTGTTAAGATGTGGCACCCAGAAGATGCATCTCAAAGTTAAAGTTCTGTTTCTCTTTAGCGTAACTGCTGAAGAGGAAGAAAATACCACTCTTCTGTTCCGAGTCTGCTGATGCAGATATCTGTGACACAGCTTTTGCTTGAACGTGGCACAGGATACAAAGAAAGATGGGGGAGATTATTTTTGTTACATACAGAGTGAAACATCTACAGCTGTAAGCTCCATTATAGTTAACCATCATTTTGTTACGGGGCAGAAACGTTTTTCTAATGTTTCCTTACAATATTTATTTTACAACATCAAGCTGTTATCATTTCAGACCACACGGGGGAGCCCTTTATATATTTTTTGGACTATAAGCAGTTTAGTCTAGCTGTGAACATGTGGGGAGAGAAAACATAATCCTTTATTTCTGTAGAGGTTTCTAGTCATCCAGGTCATCTTAGTCTATGGAAAGAAAATCTGGACTTCTTTAAGTTTCTTGAAGACGTTTCACCTCACATCTGAGAAGCTTCTTCAATTCTAAGAGGAACTGGTGGAGAGTCCCAGATTTAAGCCCTATGGAAGTGTCCCTAAGAGGGTCATGGACCCCCTATTGATCCTCTGCCTAAGCAAAGGTGTAAAAACGGGTGTGAGTCACAATCAGCCAAGGTTTAGGATGAACCCTTTGTAAGACTGGCATCCCCTGGGTATAGACGATGTATGTAGGGCGGTCAATGACTTTGTCCTTTTCAAGTTTTTGTAGGCAACTGATACGTTATTTGTGCTTGCTTTTGGGGTCTCGCTTTAAGGCTTCATAGGTATTGAAGTCACTGCAGAGTGTAGTAATGTTTGTGTAATAAGCTGCTGTGTTTAGAACAACAGTGCACCTCCTCTTATCGGCTGGACAGCCTTCTTTTCTTGTATTGTGAGGTTGGACAGAGGAACTTTTTGCACTGTAGAGGGTGGCTAAAACTTTCCTCCTTATTTGCTCTGATCCTGTTTGTGTTCATTTATTAATCATTATGGTTGTTTCTGTGTCTGTTTTGAAGTCCACTATGGGTAACTGTTGAGGAGAAATGGCAAAATTGAGTTCTGTCGCTAGGACTTCAGTGAGATTCCGGTCTGAAAAGTTCTTCACTCATTTTTCCTGACTGTCTTTGGTTGTGAAGTCCTCCTGTTCTTGTCAATATTGTGTATGTGTTGACTGGGAAGTATAAGTTTTCATTAGCAAAGTAGGGAATTTCTAGAGTTGTCTTTCTTTTCCTTTAGAGTGTTGGGTCCGCTGAGCCACGGCCACAAACTTAAATAATGAAAACTCTTAAATAGGGTAGGGTAGAAGTTTTTTGAGTTCTAACTAATCTTGTGCATCTATAGTGAAATGGACCTGTCTTATCCTTTCACTTGGAAGTTGATTTTGTGCACTCCATAGAATCGATAAAACTCTGCTCTGAGTTTGTTTCAAACTCTCTGAAACAAGTCTGCTCTGTCTGCATCTTAGATTGAGACTGACATGCTGAAGAGTTGTCCCTGTGGAGCTGTACATCAGAAAACTCCACTTAGTCACATGAATATTCTGGATGAGTTTCAAAAGATTTACTCCTTTTCTCATTTTTAACAGAACCAAAGGTCCAACCACCAATTTTGTTCTGCTTATCCGTGGCTTGATAACAGAGGCAGTAGCCGAGGCAAAGACGCCCAGACCTTTTTCTTTCCACTGAGGCATTCCTAGGCCAGCTCAGAGATGTCATTTCTCCAGCACGTCCTGGAGTCAGGTCTTGGGAGTGAGCAATACAGAGAGCACCTGGTGGGCTGGCCTGTAATGACAAGATAGTGTAACATATCCTGTCATGTTACACTATTTATACGTGATTCAGTAAGGTCTACAGAATATTGCTGGTCACATGTTCCCAGAGACTTAATACTTTAGCCATTAGCTGCACTAGGTTTTAACCAGCAGCATTTCTTTACCTTCCATTTGTCGAATGATGCATTTGGCAAAGTGCACCACTATTTGGAAAGCTCGTCTTTCCTCCTTGGTGCTGTTCCAATACTAGGTGCAGATATTTCCCATCAGGATGCTCTGGATGGTGCATGAGTAGAAGTTCTTGAGCAACTTCTGAGGTAGGTGGAAGTCTGAGTTGTCTGAGGAAGAAGAAACGCTAGCAGGCTTTTTTCACCAGCGTGTTAGTGTGACGTGACTAGTTTCTTTCTAACAATTCTCTCCCTTTGTAAAGGTACATCTTGAACAAACCGCATAAACTGATCTCTGAAGAACTATTCATGATAAGGGACACTAGAAGGATCACTAGCAAACATGCATCAAAACATCTTCTGTATAACTTCCCTTTTCTGTTTACTTTCATAAAACCATTGCTGAAGAGTGAACACTTAATTTCTCTTGTTATACACACACCACCCTATCAGATGCTGTTACACAAGACTGCAATTTATTGCGTACTGGAGATGATCCTCCAGCTATTGGGGAACTAGACCCAGAGGGGGTAAGCTTGCCCTCAAAGATATTCAGCTGCTCAGATGAGCCAAGGCTACTGGAAGTGTTTCTCTCACTACATTTTCTTTAACATCTCTTTTAAATGCATAATTTCTTGTTCAGACATTTGAAAAAACATTTTTAAAAAATTCATATGACGGTCCAACAAAACTCACTTGGATGGAGAGCACACCTTATAATGGACTTGAGGACGTAGAAACACTGCGAACAGTGAAATCTTAAAATGTGTTTAAATATCAGCTTTTATTGCTGATATTGTTAATAATAATAATAATAATAATAATCTACACCTCTTCATAGTCAGGATTTTTTTTGAACCCCTATATCTGAAAGTATTTCTATTTTTGTTTATGACAAACAAACACACGATGGAGCATAAGAGTTACTTAATTACATCAGTTGGATTCTAATAGACTAAATCACTGGGATTTTTACTTCCCAGAATAATTAGTTAGACAGTGAAAAAAACCTTTTCATGTATTTTCAAACGGGAATGTGAAAGTGTCTGTCTTTAAACTTTAGCTCTGTCTCTGTCTTGGGCAGTGGCGGTTTTTGATACGAGCGACAAGGGCGTGGTGGGGGGCGGCATCACGGGCATCGGCCAAAAAAAAAAAAAAAAAAAAAAAAAATTGCTCGTACTCATGCTGCCCCGACATCAGCCAGCGCATATTGGGAATGGCATGGGCACCGAACGGTTTTCTATCGCCCATTTGCTGGGAGTAAGGGCGCCCTCCGTTTGCGAGGTGCCTGCTGCTTGCGGCACAGGGAGGAGAGGGCGGAGCGGCGGGGGATTCTCTGGGTGGCTTGAGCAGCATCTAATAACCAACTCACAAAATAAAACAAAATAAAAACAAACCAACAAACACGAAAACACCAGACATCATGATACAGACTTATAATTTGCACCGATGTTTTTTCAAATTCTATAAGCGAAAAGTGAGCGCGAGAGCCCTCGGTGCGCCTGCTCGCTGCTGAAGTCAAAGTAAACTTTATTGTCATCTCCGCTACATACAGTCCAGTATAGAGAGAGACTAGAGGACGAGGCTCCAGTTACAGCAGAGCAAGAAAACAAACAATAAATATAAGAAGAGTAAAATAAATATACACTTTAGGACTCGGGGTAAAGGGATCAATAACAATTTAAAATTTATAATTTACAGTTTGATGATTTAAAGTCTCTCACACACAACCTGTCGAAAGGGGAGGAAGACCTGCTGCTTCCAAATAGAGCACATTTCATTCATAATGTTGTAAATCCAAGCTCATTGTGTATTCCTGATTTGAATCCTGGGTTGTGTGAAACCCAGAAACAAACCCTAGACAAAGTGAATCTGTGAACTAAGGTGCAGGTCGGAGGGTATGATGGCGCCAGAGTGTTCGCCCGGGGCGCCAAACAGGCTAGGACCGCCACTGGTCTTGGGACATGTAGTGGTGTGAGATACTGCAAGTTTTGGTATCGATTGGCCATCAAGTAAATACAGGGCCAGTATTACGAATACCAGTATTGATGCACTTAATCTATAAAGGTAGCTTATATACGAGAGTGGAGTCTTATGGTGAATGTGATGGATTATCATCAATTTGCCAAATAAAAATACATTTTAATCAGACTGAGATCAGATCACTGAGATTTTCAAGTATTTTGAAAGAGTGTTTTTGTTTGTTGTAAAATGTAAAAGTGCATATTTTTAAAGCATATTTGGTCAACATCTGTTTAAATGTCCTAAATAAATAAAATAGACAATCCAAAAAAGTAACTATATTATATTCAATAAATGTCATTGGCAATGGTCAATAACACTTTAAGTTATGCTTAAGAACTGGGATGAGTCATGACTAAAACATGACTTTCTCCACTAAATTGGCTAACTAAATGAGCTGGGACAAAACTCTGCTGTGTTCCCACACAAATCAGTGTAGTCAGTGATTTCATTTACTCACTGTGGCTGCTCTGTGCCACTGAGTCACTAAGTAAACTAAATATAGCAGAGCAGAGTGAAGTGTGCCTCCATGGGAGGAGCGGTGTTTGCACAATCACATCTACTTTCTGACGACTTCGAGCAAGGGAGTGAACTTAGAAGAGAAAACAACAAAGTACAGTGTAGATCTGTTTTCACTAATTAAAATAAATAGTGGTTTGAGCAAAACGATTCCATAAAAATGTGACACCAAAGCTGTTACACCCCAGCCCAGGGAAAACTGGCATGCAACATAAGAAAAATAAAAATAAGGAGAAATGCCCCCACACTCCCTGCTCTCAAGGAAGACGAACCAACAAAAAACAGCTACCATGGATTTCACAACAGCCAGTCAATTTATCAAGTCCCAAAAGGTAGCAGGCATCAGGGTGAGCATGGCCAAAACAACAAACAAAAACTCGAGAAATGAAATGCAGCTGGCTTACCTTCACAGAAAACCCCAAACGAAAATTATAGGCATCTTACCTGCCTCCCTAACCAAAAACTGGAGAAAAGGTTCCCAAAGAAAAATGGCTTCTCACCCCTACAGCTACCGAGTAAGGAAAAAGTATCGACAACTATTTCCATCTACATACAACAGCACGACCATGCCAAACTGAAACACAGGGCTTAAATACGTAGAGGGAGCAATCAGGGAATGGACAACAGGAGGGAAACACAGCTGGGGCAAATCAGAACTGACGAGACAAGGAAGCGTAAACCGAACACACTGAGATAAGACAGACCTTCAAAGTAAAACAGGAAACACATAACAGTCACGCCTAAAACAAAACACTGACAACATCGAATCATAACATTTCCCCCCCACCCAAAAATCAAACATTTAACCCCAAATGAACTGTTTGATTCATGACCTACAGAGGACATCAGCCATGATGTTCTCTAAGCCCTTTTTGTACCGGCTGTCAATGTTGAAGTCCTGGAGGAGTAAGGACCAGCGCATAAGGTAAAACAGGAAACACATAACAGTCACGCCTAAAACAAAACACTAACAACATCGAATCGTAACAAAGCCTTTTCATCTTAGTTAGCTGGCAGAGAGTTCAATGGTATGCAACAGATGCACTACTGACTTGCTCTCACAGTCTTTGAACTTTGTTGTGAGAAACTGTGTTTCTTGGCTTCCTGATTCAGGTTTATGCAGCACAGATGCTTCGTGTGATTTTGCTGAATGAACACTTTAGTCATGGTTTGTAGTGTTTGGCTTTCCATCTCCAATGTGACTCATTACGGTGTGATATTTTTGGTTGCCAAGCTGTGTATGGAGGTGATTTTATAGCTTTGAAATTAGCTGGGAATGTATTGTGTTTTCTTAAGAGCAGAAAACCAAGGGGAAAGTTTAGAATGTGGTGAAGCAGTTAGGCAGGGAGGTTTCTAGTCAGGGTCAAGGTCCCAATGTACCCTCTGCAGTGGTTGCATCACTCAATTTCATGCTATCATCAAGCACATGCAGTCATTTATACCCACCATTAAGGCACAAGAAGCCGCTACAGTAATTTCCTAAATGACAGCTGTCACCACTCAGACAATGTTACATCAGACATGCTGATACGGAGGAGAAGTCAAAATCACAAGTCAAGACTTGTCAAGACAAGTTGCAAAAATCAAGAGGTGCATGACTGGCTCACATGACACAAGTGACGTGGCTAGCATAGTGAAGGGCCTGGGACAGGACCTTTCTGTGAGGAGTGTCACGGTTCTCTCCATTTCTCCCCTTTTCTGCATTGGTACTGTCTGGCTTCTCCGGCTTCCTCCCAAACTCTAAAGACATGCAGTTAGTGGGGTTAAGTTAACTGGTGGCCATAGGTGTGAATGGTGGTCTGAGGTACCCTAAAGATGATCCAAAAGTCACACAGACGCGATGGGAGTTTAGCAACAATTATATTTACTCGAGACGTTCGTGAGTGTGTTCTGCTCTATTTATATAAATAAATTGCAGCTTAGATGTGTTTTTTCAAAGGTGATCTAAGCCTGAGAGCTGTTTCCACACCATGTGCCCGGAGAGGGAAGAAGGCCTGAAGTTTAGGAGCCATATGGGAATTGATACTTTTCTCTGTCTTACTTACTCCTGTCTATTTCCACATGTATGCGGACCTGGGCCGCTGGCTGATCTTACTCTTGGTCAGTCTGAGGGTTTTTTTCTTCTTTTGACTTTCTAGAGTAAAAAGGCTGTGAAGGTTAACTGTTTCAGGCAAAAGTGTTGGTGAGGAAATGGCTTCATTCAATAGGAGCATGCTCAGACAGTAACTCAGCATTTCAGGCTTGTTGTTATGTATCAAGTCTAAGAAAAGGTGCTGAGGGTGTCATTTGGGGTGTTGTGGAATTTTCTAAATAAAGTCTGCAACACAAAAAAGGCTGTGGTCAAGCTACTTCTTACTACGTGCAGGACAACACACATACACATCAAAACATAACAGGTTCACAGCAATGAGCGTTCTAACCATGGGGCGTCGCAGCGCCCCTTTCATACCATCGCACAAACTCTGTGTATCTTTTAGTTGCAACAGTCTTTTGTCCAACCCGGGCTATTGCTGAACAAAGAAGACTCCCATTATCTTTTCCCAGGCCAGCACCTGGCACTGACCCTGAGCTTCATCTGTCTGAGCAAAACAGTTAGCAGATAGCATAGTGAACATCATTAGGCAGCTAAGCAGTTTTCACAAGGTCATGCTGACACATACTTACTTCATCTTACGCATGCAAAGGTTATACAGAAATCATACAGTGAAATTCTAACCACCTAAATCTAAATGTGAGGGTTAACTTTAATTTTCCCATTACAGGGTGTTGAGATTTTAAATGGACTAACAATGAGGTGGAGTTGTTTCTGCGAGTAACACAAAAGTACAAAGTTGCAAAAGCGAGTGAGAGTTAAAGAATTTGAGGAAAGTTATCTGGAGCCTGTACAGACTGATGTTAATAGAGCTTTCAAAATTCAGAGGAAACAAAACAACTGCTGTATAATGCCCTTTTATCTTTAGTTAATTGGTCACATGACTAGGGAGTGTCTGCCTCCATGCACGCTGTGCTCACTCTACCAGTTCTACCTCTCTCTCTCTCTCTCTCTCTCTCTATCCTGTGTGTGTGTTAGTGTGACCTACTGACCTATGACCTACTTAAATGAATAAAAAGTATAATGCTTTGCTAACGCTTATGCGGCGAAATCCCTAAAGTTATAATAATGTATTCCCACAATGGACATTTACAGGAGATTGTGGTGGAGCAGGATTCCAGCACAGACGAAGGAAACAAGTCTGCTGATGGTGGACTCTCTGTATCACCTGACCAAGCCTTTTGCTTAAACTTAACACGGGCTAAGAAGCAAGATGGACGAGATTGTTTTTGTTACATCCAGCATTTGTGAGGCTAAAGATCAACAAGACAAGGTCTAGTTCATCCACTCCACTGCCTGTGTCGGTAAGCATCCCTCCCTTTTGCATATGGCATTGAAATGTGAACGCTACCCACCGTTCACCACAGCGAACATTTGTCGTAATTCCCATACACTTGGCACACACACCAGCACAGCACTTCAGGAGCCAACTCACTCTGATATGCGCGTGATATGATTGTTTATATGTAAGGGGAGCATTTACAGTTAAACATGTTCTGGAAATCCAATTCAGGTTCAACACTTAGGTCACATAGAAACATCTCATTGTATCTTTATGTTGAGCTTTGAACTGTATCATCTTTGGATTTCTGTTCAAAAAAATGCAGGACTGTAACTGAAACTTCCACTCACTAACATGTCTGATTTCCATTTGCTTTCCCTCTGCAGCCATCAGAGTCCTCTCACTAGACATGGATCACAGTTAGGGATGGGTATTGATAAGATTTTCACGATTCCAATTCCATTTTCGATTCTGTTTAACAATTCGATTCTTTATCGATTCTCTTATCGATTCTTTTTTTTAAAAAGGAGAACACTAAGGTCAATTAGCTTAGAACTTTGTTTTAGATCTTCTCTTTGAACAAGATAGAAATTTAGGAGTAACATGGCCTTACAAACCCAACAGTGAGATCTTAAGAGATCCACAGCTTACGGCTCTTCAATGGGGTGTCACAGGGTCCCCAGAAAAAAAATTCTAAATGTAAAATAATAAATTAAATATTCTTCTGTAGCAATAACAAAGTATAACATAAATTATTCTGTAGCAATTACACAAGAATATCCAGTAATGTCCCTGCCTACAATTAAACACATTCACTTACCGAAAATCGGGGGCATCTATTGTGGCAAATAGGTGCAAGGCAAGGTGTTTTGTGAGCAAATGCTTTTACATATTCGTAGTGTTTCCTCCCTTAAATGAAATATCTACTTTGCAAGTATTGCAAATTGTCCTGTTGTCATCCATTCTCGTAAAGTATAACCAAACTTTTGAGCGTTTGAGCCACCATGTTTCCTGCCAAGTAAATGACGCTCCGCAACGTGGTGACGTCATTCGGGGCGACTGAAATCGATAAGGGAATCGTTTGCAAAAATGGCAAACAACTCCAAGGAATTGAAACAGTGGGAACCGGTTCTCAACAAGAACCGGGTTTTGATACCCATCCCTACTCACAGTCCTTAAAATAGCAGCCGTAACATCTGGGATTGCTTTCCTTCTGGGCCGGAAACAGAGTAGAGAACCAGGAGATGAAAAGACCAGAGTAACCAAACAGTTCAATGAGGGAGTCGAACCGGTGCCATACAACTATAAGTGATCACTTATTAAGAGACTGTCTCTACAAATGAAACATGCTTGCTCCAAAGCAGAAACATCTATCAGTGAGTCATGCCAAACAGCAGATAGATGTCAGAGTTATGAATCCCATGTAAAGTGCAGATTAGTAACGTGAAAGATACCCTTCCACCTCACTGTGAGACCCTCCGGATTATAGAATGCCGCTCGCGGTAACACAGGCTTGGAGCCCCTCCATTCCAGCCCTAACCATCACCTTAACCTCATCATATATTGTTTTCCAAAGTGATTCATGATCAGAATGTGAAACACATTTACATGTATAGCCCTGCATGGACTGGCACCAGCCTACATCTTCGATCTCCTACAGCCCTATGTCCCAAGCAGGTCCCTGAGGTCATCTGATCAGGGCTTACTTGCTATAAAACAGACTAAGATGGAAACTAAGGATATTAGAGTTTTTGCCACTGTGGCCCCGAGACTGTGGAACTCTCTCCCCCAAATCTTAAGAAATGTGGACTCAGTAGTTGTTTTTAAAAAACAACTCAAAACTCACCTTTTTAAAACTGCTTTTGATTAAATTTTGCCTCTTTTATATTGTCTGTTTTACCTTTTTATTATTTGTTATCTTATGTCTAGCACGTTGTGACTCTGTCTAGAAAGGTGACATATAAATAAAGTTTTATTATTTATTTATTTTAACAAGTTCAAAGTGTTTGAAGCAGTGCAAAGGAAAGACGTGGTCTGAGTACACAGTCTATGTTTAGTGGCTGCCTGAGTGATGACGATTACTCGGACGATAGCTCAGATTAGTGGGGTGTGGGAGGATAGTGTTTATTGACATTCCGAAGGTCCAAGGGAAGAAACAAATTTGAAATGAGCTAATTTTGTGAATAAAATTGTCAAATTTTCCAGCTTAAACATTTCCTATGTTATTTATGTTCTGTCGTGAATAAAATGTTGGCTCTTGTGATTTGAAAGTCTTTTCGTTTTTATTTTGTTCACATTTAAAGAACTTTTGGTTTCGGACGTGTTGGCTAAAACAACGCTAACATATTAGAAATGAAGCTAACTAATACTTCAACTATAAGTTTAGTTTCCACCGGTGTTGCTTCTCTTCTTTGAAACCCTGACTTCACTTTTCACGGAGCCATCCTAAAGTCATCAGATGGCTAAGAGCGCGTGCACCTGGACCAAACCAAAACAGGAAACAAAACAAAAAAATGGGCGGGGTGGGGTCGGAGGAGGACTGGGTTTTAATCTTTGTTATTCAAAAGAAAAACGGATGCTAGCAAACAAACACGTTGTTTTTGAAGCAAACAATATTTTATGGTGATAAGTTCCTCCGCTGCTGGCACGTAATCTCTGCGCCTGTCTCTGCATAGTCCAATAAACAAACCGTGCTCCTTTCTCTGTTAACTATCGTACTCCAAGATGTCAGATTAGGCACCAGTTGTCGACCTTGAGAGAGAGACAGTGAGAGAAAAATAGAAACTCTGTAGAATCAGTCTTTAGTCCATTCAGTAGCGGTTTTTGATACGGGCGACACGGGCGGTTGCCCGGGGCGGCATCGTGGTGGGGGGCGGCATTACGCGCATGGACAAAAAATTTAAATAAAAAAAAAATTGCTCGTACTCATGCTGCCCTGACATCATGTCAGCGCATATTGGGAGTGGCACAGGCCCATTTGCTGGGAGTAAGGGCGCCCTCCGTTTGCGAGGTGCGCCTGCTGCTTGCGGCACAGGGAGGAGAGGGCGGGGTGGCGGGGGGATTCTCTGGCTGGCTGGAGCAGCATCTAATAACCAGCTCGCAAAATAAAACAAAATAAAAACAAACTAACAAACACGAAAACACCAGACATCATGATACAGACTTATAATTTGCACCGATTTTTTTCGAAATTCTATAAGCGAAAAGTGAGCGCGAGAGCCTTCGGTGCGCCTGCTCGCTGCTGAAGTCAAAGTAAACTTTATTGTCATCTCCGCTACATACAGTCCAGTATATAGAGAGACGAGACGACGAGGCCCCAGTTACAGCAGAGCAAGAAAACAAACAATAAATATAAGAAGAGTAAGAAAATAAATATACACTTTAGGACTAGGGATAAAGTGTACACTCATACTGGAGTGTAAAATTAAAACCAATGGAAGATGGACAAGAAAAGTTCAAAGCCATCATGTCTTCAGTTTAGAAAAAAGAAAAAAGAAGAGGAGGAGAAACGAGCAAAAGATACAGGTAAGCAGATGTGTGATTGGATCATGGCAAGTCATGTATCCTGAAACAGTCAGAATCAGAATACTTTATTAATCCCTAAGGAAATTATGTGGGTTACAGTTGCTCCAAAAAGAAATGGTAAAAATAGTAACAGTAACAGACTAAACTCCAAACAATACATTATGTTACAGATTTTAATATTAATGAGTCATTGTCAATTGTTGATTTGTTCTGTTCTCATTGTATGACGAATTATGATGGCTGTTTGGTAGCTGTTTGCATACTATGCGCACTCTCTCTCTCTTCATATGTGTGTGTGTGTGTTTCTCTGGTGAAATTCAGTATGGTTCCAACAACAGTTTTATGTTAATGTATAATCCTTAATATGTTTTATGTGTGTGTGTTTGGGGGGGGGGGGGGGGGGGGCGCCAGAGGGAGTGTACGCCCAGGGCGCCAAACAGGCTAAGACCGCCACTGAGTCCATTAACACCACACCAGGACTTACAGCATGTTCCCGTAACAATAGAGCTAAATGTAAATGCTTTGTTAAGAGACAGCGCATTTTAACACGTTATTGTGAGGTTGGTTTTTTATGAAAAACCCCCAGCCTGATACTAATTTTTCTCATCTCATACACAGTTACGAGGATTTTAAAAAGCTGTTGAATTTGAATTATTCTTCCCAGGAAGCCAGAAAGTAGATAATAGTAGAAAATAGTTTTATGCAATAAAACTATGATCATCGGGCTGGAAATATATTTCAGCTGAGCAACAAATGTTCTTGAAATTGTTGTAAAAATCACACAAACAACGGTTGTGTCGACCTTGTCTGCATTCTCACGTGTATCCATTGCACCATTTCATCCAAGCCCTCGTTAGTAGGTTCTGTAAAATCGGAAATTCCAGAACTCTTAAAATGAAGCTTTAATGTAACTGAACTAGATGCTATGGGGAAGAAAAGTATCAGAACTTCTATTTTTAAAAAGTGCAGACAAGTCAAAACACCAAAACCTGACACAGTGATTATTGGCATGGCGTGTGATGTAGTAGGAGATGATAATTTGATGTTCACTGAGTTCTTCCTGCCTTTTCCTTCAAAAATGAGACTATCCACATCAGGCTGATAATCATCACTGCTCTGACTGCTTTTCCAACGTTGATGTTCACTATATTCATGCAGTTGATTTTTTTTTCACATCCCAGGATTGGATGACCAATCAGACGCCAGTAAAGATGGGCTAGTGTGTGGAGGAGGGTCACTCTCTTTAGGTTATATTAATCCATCGTTCCCCTGCTCCACTCAGAAGGACAGAGACTCAGGATGGCCCGGCCTCTGCAGCTCTTTGTCGTGGTCTCCTCCTTAATAGCGGCCTCTCTGTTTGATGTCTGTGTGGAAGCTGTTTTAGGAAGGCAGTTCACATTTCCAGAAAACTGCAGCAATGATGGAGGAAAACTGTTCCGGTGTGAGCCGCATGGGGAGGTGGAGGTGGCTGTTCTCCAGCAAGGTGTGTGGACACCTGCTCAAGGCTACGAAGACCGTATCAGTAACAATTCCTCCATTATCTTCTATCACGCATTTTACAATGATACCGGGGATTTTGTGTTAAGGTGTAGAGAAGGCGTGCAAATCAAAATGAAAGTTAAAGTTCTGCTTCCCTTTAACGTAACAGTCAAAGAGGGAGAAAATCCAACCTTCCCGTGCTTTTATCAACGTAACTGCAGCAAGTCCGAGACTGTGCAGTGTGTGAAAAACGGGAAGCAGAATTTCACCACAGACGAAGGAAACACGTGTGCTGATGGCCGACTCTATGTGTCACCTAAACGAGACTGTTGCCGAAACGTAACACGGGCTAAGAAGCAAGACGGAGGAGATTATCTTTGTTACATCCAGTGTGAAGGGAAACGGTTCGCATCTGTTGTGAGGCTAAAGGTCAACGGGACATCCACTCCACCGCCTGCGTCGGTGAGCATCCCTCCCTTTTACACATGAGATTGAAATGTGAACACCACAGTGTCCACTTGTGTCTGAGTTTAACTGAATATATGTTTCATGTTCTCTGAAATCTTGTCATTAGAAACCACAACAAGCCTGAGCTGCTGTCAGCTTGACAGAGGAGCAGTGCTGTGCTGTGCAACATCCACACACGATCCAGTCACACGGACCTCCCTGCTTCTCTTTAGCTCATCAGTGCCACCCGTTACACATATTTCTCATTTTTAGCGTCTAAAAACAACAAGTTAGAAGTGCCAGATTAGCTTGGAAACAATAAAGTTTTTCAGACTTATTATCATAAGAAATGTGTTCTAAGAGGACATTCATATCTCTTTATATTTTGTTCATTTCTTCCTTGATTTTTAGTTTATCATTAGTTTGCATGACTTTTACATTTTATCGATCTGCCTTTGTATTTCTACTCATCCTGTAACTCGTTGGTTTCTCCAGTGTCTTCTTTGGTGCCTTCAGTCTACATACAGTCTTTCTCTTTATATTAATAAATGAGTTTAAAAGCCTAAAGTGTGTACTTGTAGCATTACATAATTACATGTGTGTTTTCTGTAAAACACTATGTGTAACCAGACTTCATTATTATTATTTTTAGTTCCATCAGTTGACCATCATTTTGGTACGAGGCAGAAATGTGTCCTTATATTTATGGAGGCAGGAATATTATTCATTTCGCAATCGATGGTTTGGCATCATGTTCATTTATACAGAGAATCAAGAGCACAACTCAATTATTAGAACATTTCATTTATGCAGTAAAATCAGTTTATCTACAGGACTGAATGTAAACCACAACGGTTCAGCTGCGGAGCCGCATGCAGCTCTTTCATCCTGCGGCTCCGCGTGGCTTGGGAAAATAAATTATAAGTTTATTTTATTTGTGTTAGTTGTTTTTTAAAGTGTAGTTCTAAATTGGAAGATTATGTGATCTTGAAATACTAAGATAAAGTTATATTTTATTATTTTCGTCGTTCAAAATAAGTGTTACACTCGCGGAAAGCGGTATACCGGCCAAAACGCCATGTATTTTTCGAGACTTTCAACCCCAGGTAAGCCAAGTATGGAGAAATATAAGAGAACAAAAGTATCTGAAGAAAACGGATTCCCAGGCATCATTAAATTATCTTTAAAAGGTTAAATGATTCTACCAGTATGCCTAATTTGTGGAGAGAGACTGAGTAACAATAAAAAGTCAAATGTCGCAAGACATTTCCAAAATAAACACACAGCCTTCGCTGAAAAATATCGGGAGGGAGAAGAGGGGGAAAAGTACTTTCAGAACTGATGCGGAAGGCTGATCTGAGAAAAATCAATTCAGTTGGATGAATTCTGCAAATTCAACTACATATGCAAGTTTTGTGGCCACAAAGGCACGGTAAGCCGTTCACGGACAGAGAATGTATGAAAGAATCACACATTAAGATTTCAGAACACCTACCCTCGGACTTTGAAAGCAAGAGTGAAATTGTGCAGAAAATCTGAGAGATGCCTCTGTGCGAAGACTGTCAAAGATGGATATTTTCTGCCGGGGGGAGGGGGCATCTGCAAGGCTATGCTTGATTGTTTAAGAGTAATAAATAAAATCAGTGTCAGTGGCTACTGATGGGGCACCAGTTATGGGTGGAGCTTACAGGGACTTTGTGGCCTTGATGCAGAAGTCACTGGAGCTGCCGACGTTTCATTGCATCCTGCACATAGACACACTGTGCACACAAACCTTCCCTCCAGAATGCACAGAGATCGTGAATGTTGTTCAGATTATCAATAAAATGATGGCAAAAGGTTTAAATTGCTGTCACTACTGTTCGCTAGATGAACTGGAGAGCGCGTACTCTGATCTCCTGCTGCATAACCGAGTCCGGTGGCTGTCCAGAGGAGAGGTGCTGAAATGCATTACTGCATGTCTGGGAGCTGAAACAGTCAGAATGGCTGGAAAAGCTGCATTTTATGGTGGACATGACAGCGAATCTGAACCAGCTGAATACAACATTCAGGGGAGAGGAGGCACATGCTGGAAGACGTGTCAGCGTTTGAGCGCAAACTGATTTACAGAGATTTACAGAGAGGCACAATGTCTTACTTCCCCTCTTTGCGGGAGTTCAAACCCCCTTAAAGAGTTTTGTTTGTTTGTTTGTTTGTTACAGGCTGGTCATTTTTAGGTTCTTTTTTAATTCTTCTACGTGTGCCAATGCTGGGTCATCCATCCTTTCCACATTTGCAACAGCTGCATTCTACAAGGACAGAAAACATGCCCATAAGTTCGATGTTTGGGAGATCACCTGTTGACAGAATTAATTTCCAACCATGTCATCTATAATTACAAATGATCGTTGACCTTAAAGGCACACAGCAAACATGCTGCATGACTTCCACGTCTACTGATTAAATTAATGCGACTGTGACTGTTTAATGTCAGAGGTAATCAGAGACATGTTGTTTTGTTGTATTTTATTTATTTATTTTGTATTTCTTTCATTTATACAACAGGGACAGTGCATGTATGTTGCATCGAAAGCTAACTTGAAGACCTTAAGAAATTCAGTGACTCCACAACAACAACAATTCACAAAGCTAACAGGCGAGGAAGTGTGAAACCCTCCGTGTCAGTATTCTGAGCAGTCTAAGTGTTTGGAAACCAGTGAGCACCACCCGACAAGCTGCTTTAACAACCAGCACCTTCTCACTCCTAAAGTGTAACTTTTTACGCTAGGTGACAAATCTTCATTATGTTAAGCGTCGGGAATGAGAGAAAAAAAATCCACATTACTAGATTCAAAATATGCGCTCATCAATCAGGATCTATAACAGCAGTGCGTTGCACTTTTTTTTTTTCCAAATTCTTTATTGTCCCACAAGGGGAAATTAGTTTAGCAGCAGGATAAAACTAAACAGAACAATAATTTAAAATAACAATGACAATAATAGTGATATTTTTATAACAGGGACGATACATGTCGTCTGCTTGTCCCAGGTGACTTTATGATTAGACCCTGCAGTACTGACTCATTCAGTGGATGAATAACAACAACTCCATTTACGAGGATGAAAGTTGAGGAAGCATTTAACACTTCAGGTGAGTAGACCACCCTAGATGTCTGTTAACCTGTGAGCCCCTGCCAACTAGCTGAACTCCTGGCCACATCATTTTTAACTAGAACAAACACAAATACAACATTATTTCTGACAGAGGAAATTTGTTTGAGTGTTCAGGAACAACAAGGCACAAGCCTGCCATGAACTGGAAACTGCTGGAACACCAGCGTCACCGTGGGTGCCCAAAGTGGTCTTTTGTTGGGGCAATTTTTTTTTAATTAATTTTTTTTTAAATTTGTGTGTGCGTGCAGAGTCCTGTCTGTGCCCCTCAAGAATAACATTTAACTATTAATCACAGTTTTACTAAATAAAAGGATCTGTCTTGCATCAGTCACATGATGACCATTAACCAATGATCGCCCTTGACGGCAGAACGTGCTGGTTATGAGCTGGGAACAAGGTCAAAAAGACGTACAGGTGCATTTTCTGCTGTGTGCAACAGCGCGACAAACATGATCTGTCATTTTATTAACTGCACAAGTGCTGCTGGTCATAGCTGCTAGCTAGTTTTATAGTAAGGCTTTTCCTGCCTTTCTGGGGGGCTTGTATTTTACAAAAAAAATCTAATATGCATATTCACATAATCATGGATTATTATAATTATGATATCTAAAAAACACAAACTGTATTTTAAAGAACATACATTAAGAAACAGATTATATTTGATTTAGATTTATATTTTAAATGTGACAGAATGCTTATTTTACAGCAGCAAAATTACTGTATCTCTACAGTTACATGTACAGAGTGGAGAGTCACACACGCATTTTTTTTTTTACTTTGTTGAGGAGTACTTGGTGAGGGCTAGTTCATTTAGGTTCAGCAGCTAACAAGATGGTGAATCGGTCAGGATACAGGAAGGAGGACAAGAGGCTTTCACTTTGCTGGATTGTCAGCGCCAGCTGTTTTATTGCCACCTATATGCTCAGTGTTGTCAGCAGTTTCCAGTCATGAACTTAACACTCTGAGCACCAACGTGAAGGATGGCAACTAGGAACACAGCTTACATGATGAGGTAAAACAGAACTAACATGGAAAAACAATCTCCCCTCCTGGAGTAGCAGCGCTGTACCCCAAACTTATGCCAACGTCATTTCCCACAACTCCACCCCACACAATATTGCAGAACATAGACATAAAATCTCAGAGCCTTTTATACATATTTATTATTTATTTTTGTATTCTTTTTAATGTATTATTATAGCACTAGGAATAAATAATAAGGGGAGGTTCCTTTATCAGCACTGTCCCACATAGCAAAATTGGTAAGGCCCAGATCTGGCCCACACAATGTGCTTACACGTGGCCCACATACCGCAAAGAATGACAGCCCTTTGGTGGCCCAGATCTGATTCGCCAGAGGTCGCCCACACATGGGCCAGCACAAGGCCAGTAGTAGACACGCTGGTGATCCTGTGCTGGCCCATGTGTGGGCCACCAAAGGGCCGTCATTCCCTGCAGTATGTGGGCCATGTGTAAGTTTTGTGTCAGCCTAATGTGTACCATAATCAAGCCACATAATAAAAACATGTGCATAATAGTGCAAAAGTAACATGACAAAACTCTGGCCAGATTCTTGTATACCGCTTTCCTACTCTCCCGGATTACTCAAAGTACTCCGTACAACATGCCACGTTCACCAATCACACACTTTCTCTAAACCGAGTGCTTCCTAACTACATTCATAAACATTCACACTTGACATGCAGACTGTAGGAATCAGTCTGCTTGTCACCTTCCGATCAGTAGGTGACCTGCTCTACCTCCTGATCTACAGCCAACCAGTGGTAAACATGAGTAAAACCTCACTAGGTTTTGGATAAAGTGTACACTCACAAACCTGTCAAACCTGCATTTGAAACGTTGGCTACCATGGCAGTATAGTATTGCAACATGGCATTTGGGTCTTCTAACTAAAATAGGAAAATAGGAACATAAATAGTGAATCATTGCCAGACCTGGCCCACATCTGGTTGACATACACTCAGCCATGACACCAGTCAGTCAGAAGTGCCAGCTTGATGCCAGATCTGGGCAAGACCTGTTTTCTATGAGCCTGGGCCACACACACACCAAACCACAATCGAGCCAGATATGGCATGCCATCGCATAAACAGTGCCATCTACGGCAGGCTTGGCCCATATCTGGATGATATACCACTTATCATTCCAGAAGTCAGCCAGCAGTGCCAGCTTGATACCAGATCCGCGCCAGACCTGCTTGCTATATGAGATGATGCAAACTTGTGCCTACAGTATACAGTTTTCTAAAGAAGGTCTAAAATGTCACTGAGTGTGCGTGCATATGTTTTATGTATATAGATTTATTTTACTTATTACTCATGATTTAACACAGTCCAGACATTCCTCGTATGTCATGGCTGTGTGCAGGTAGGCAGGAAGAGAGGACCCAAAATGCAGGACTCACGGAGGCAAACGTAACTCAAAATCCTCAGCTTTATTACTGGAAAGCAACTAAACAAAAAAAAACTAAACTAAACTGAGAATACACAACAAACTAAACATGCAGGCAGGCTGGCAAAAGGAACACAGTGAAATTTGGAAAAGGAGGAAAAGAGGAAAAAACAGAGCTTATATACACAGGGGAGTAATCATGGAACAGGAAACACGAAGAAGACACAGCTGGGAGAGATTAAGGCTTACGAGACAGAGGGGATGTAAAACTGAACACACTGACATCAGACAGGAACCTTCAAAGTAAAACAGGGAACAAGAAACAATTTACAAAGACGCAGACTGACACTGAACTAAATCTAGAATAATAATCAAAATAGCACAACTAAAGAACCAGAACATAAATCATGATACAGAAATATACCAAAATACAAGAAACTGAAAAAGCTGGGTCAAAATGACCCAGAACCGTGACAGTGTAAGGATGTTTCTATAACATTTTCTATCCTTATTTTATTACGGATGAGGTGCAAGAGTTTTTAAATGTGGGTAATTAAATAATAGATTCATGCAATACCAAATTCTGTGTTGTGGATCAGCACCATGATGGAAACTTGTGGCCATAATATATACAGTATTCTGAAGAAGGTCTAAAATGTCACTGTGTGTGCATGTGTGTGTTTTATGTATATGCATTTTTTAAATTATTACTCATGATATAACATTGTCCAGACATGGCTGGTAAGGACATGAGGAGCAAACAGTGGGAGCTGTGTGAGGCTACTAAAGGCAGTGGATCCCTCAGCAGCTGGCTGCCGGCGGAGCTCCCGGGCACGTCACTGCAACCCCCCCTGGCTTCTGCTCCGCGGCTGCTGAGTGAGCCCTCATCTGGGACTCTCCTCAGCTCTTTCTGGGATAGTGGCGCGAATGCCCCTCTGTTGGTCTTCCTTGGTCTCTTGTGTTCTGGGGGCCTCTGGATGTCTGGAGTTTTGATCTCCTCCATACCTGCTTCATGCCCTGGTGGACGGGGCTGTGGCCCCCCCCACACCCTCTAGCAGATCATTACATGAAGGAACCTTTTAAAAACAAGCGCGTTCATGCTCACAGGTGTACACTCTCTTGGCTGCTACCTCAAAGCACATGGTGCGCTGTCGATCTTGTGTACTGCACAATAACATTTAATATTTAGTATCTACTGTTATCTACTGCTGGCTAGTTTATTGTAATGGTGTTGTATTTATTATGTTGGTCTTTTTTTGTTTGTTTTCTCTTCTGTTTTGTTTTTTCTCCATACAGGTGATCCAGGTGTTTTGTTTGCTTTTCTTTCTTTCTTCCCCCCTTTCTCACCGTCTCTTCTCCCCTCAATTTTTTTTCTCTCCCTCTCTTTCTTTCATTCTTTCTCCCTTTCTCCATGTCTGTCCCATCTGTAACAACCGAAAATAAAATAAAATAAATACATAATTATAATAAAGGTCAATCAAATGGACCAATATGGCAAGGCCATGATGATCCACTTGGTAAAGTAAATCCGCTTGGCATCTTTCTTGGCCTTAAGACAACAATTCTGATGGCTAAAGATCCAAACGGGACAGGCAGGAAAAAAAAAGCAGCTGGATTACAAAGAGCACAGATAACATTAACACGCGTACCAGTTGTTGGAGAGGTATTCCAGTATAAAAAAAATAATGATAAGCACAACTGGAATGTTTTGTTTCTATAACATTTTTCTGTCATCATATTATTATAGATTAAGTGCAAGAGTTGTTAAGTGTGGATAATTACATAATAGTTTATTGCAATAGCAAGTTGTGCCTTGTTCTCAGATGTGCAGCAAGTTGAGAGTGAAAGATAAAATGAGGAAATAGAAGGGGAAGAGAGGCAAAGAATGATTCACAGGCAGAGCCGAGTTTATTTCTCACAGTTTTTTGTTGCCTTATGGTTCCAAGCGCTGTTACCAATCTTTGCATCAGAATCAGAATCAGAATCAGAATCAGAAAGGGTTTTATTGCCAAATGTTGAGCGGGTTTACAACATTAGGAAATTGCTGCGGTGCTTCAGTGCAAACATACTGTTATAAATTAAGCTTAAATAGACATGAAAATAAAAATGAGAATAAGAATTAAAAGTGCTAAGTAGATAGATAGATATATACATGACATGAGTGCAGGTGGTGATCAGTGCCAAACATGGAATGATGCAGTGAACACAGCGTAGGGTCATGTGTTAGTGGTGGGAACAGTCGTACGTTTATTGTTCATGTGTTCAACAGCAGAGGGGAAGAAACTGTTCTTATGGCGAGAGGTTCTGGTGCGAATGGACCGGAGCCTCCTGCCTGAGGGGAGCAGGTCAAACAGACTGTGTCCAGGGTGAGAAGGGTATATATACATTTTGTTATATATAATTGTCATGACATTTATGCCGATGATGAATGGATGTAAACTCCTGACTCCACATGTAGAGGTCAAAGGTCTATCTCATCCTGGTTGTTGCTCTCTTTTTCATTAAAGATGTTTCTGTCTGTGTATAGGACTCCACTAAGTAGGGGATTGAGTCACTATTTCTCATTCAGTCTCCTGCTCAGTCACACTTGGTGGCACCTGGAACCTTTAAAAGGTTTAAAAGGTCTTTTGGAGGCCTGAAGACTCTTTTGTCCTCAACACAATGATAATAAATTTAACTACTCAACGCAGACTGTTGCATTCATTAACTATAAGCTTCAGCCTCTTACAGATCTATGAAGAAATCAAAAAAATTGATTATTAGCTGTTGCTATAACCAAGCTATACCTTCTTTCTCAGGGCAGACCTTCAACTGTACCAAGTGAAGAGCTGCCAAGAAGAAGAAGACACAAATAAATCAGCAAGTCAAAAGTCAGAAAGAAATCTCTGTATGTGTGTATTTTATCTTTACACTGTAAGTTAGCAGTGTGCAGATATCTGCTGTTTATTTTGCCATGAAGACTTTCATTACACAGTGAAATAAAGGTTTGGACTTTGGTACTAAAAGTAATGCACTACAAAAAGCTATTTCTATTCATTTTTATAGGCAGTATAACATCAGAAGGCTTGGCAGGGCAATTTTTAGAGATGTGCTTTTCTCCTGATTATAAATGATTGGTCATTTAGTGGACTGTTTCGGACACTGTCTCCTCTGCTCTCTTCATGCATGTACACCCTTGGTCTTCTCTCTCCAGCCCCAAAAGAACTTGAGAGTAAAAACAATCACAGATGTCACAGCTGCTGTTATGATGATTGTGATCCATATCCAGTGGTAGGACTCCTGCAGACAGCAAGAAAACATGAAACTCGGTGTTAGTCAGTGCAGTTTGTTTAAACTTTAAATGCCTTTCAGTTTACAGCAAATCAAAGATCACACAGTTTACAGCAAAACATCAAGATGAAATGTTCATGTGCAATCTGTGATCTGACTAGAAAAAAAGGGGTTAATCCCAGTTTAAGCCACAAAATCACCTGTAGGTGCCTGTTATCTTGTTAAATTCCTGAATGACATAGTTAAAACCTGAACTGTGAGTCTTTGCTGCCAGGACAGAGATCAGTGTTGTTGTAATCGATGCTGTCACAGCAGAGTCACCCTGACACAGTATGGTAAAGTTATTCACACTCAGAAAGTCATCAAGGCATCAAATGCAGATGTTGTATTTAAAGCGTTTCTGCTGTAAATCAATCGGTTTGCAAGACAGAGCAGGGTGTGGTGCACTTACCGGTGGTTTGCGCACTCGCAGGCGGACAGCAGAGCGGTGTTTCTCGGCCTTCTCTATGTCGCAGTAATAAACTCCTCCGTCTTGTTGCTGAGCTCCCTTTATGGTGAGAGACAGGTCTGCCCGTCGGTCCCAGTCAGATGGTATCGATACCCGGCTTCTGTTAAAGTCATCCCCGTATGTGATTTCCCCTGTCCGACCATTCAGCTCCAGCAGTACTTCCCCGTTTCTCCTCCAGCGCGCAGACTTCACCGACTGGCCCGCTGTGACGGAGCGACACGGGAGGATGGCATCCCCACCCTGGGATACAGCAACTTCAGAGGGCACAAATACCTCCAGCTTGTAAGCTTCCAAGTGTTTCCTGTTGCAGGTAAACTCATAATGTCCGTTGTCATTGAAGTTAGCATTTGTTAAGATTAACGAATCGCGTCCTACGACCACGCGGTCAGTGTAATCTCGTCCTGGCTTCCAGTAACCATTTAGAGATGCGATGAGCTGAGTGCTGGCATCATCCAGCCGCTGATACAGTGTGCCCTCTCCCTTCCTGCACTCCTCTGAGAGTGGAAACTCCACATCTGCCCCCACAGTGGTTTGGATCAGTGCTCCCAACCCCTCACAGATAAAAAGAAGAAAGAACACAAACACTGATGAAAGGCTCATCCTGACGATCTGACAGTGAAGTGTTTCCGTTATCAACCTTCTTCTGCGTTATCGCGAAGCTCCGTTAGGTTTAGAAACTGAGAGAAAGGCTTGCTACATGCGCATGAACTGATGTGATGTCAGGGTCCGCCCAACCGGCATACACCAGCATTGTAAATGGCGCTAGCCTAAATAGATTTCTGCCCCATGTAACTGAAGCTGGCAATAAGACGTAACACAAGGTGCTAATATTAACAAACATATTCTGATCGTCACTTTCTGTTCAGTGATGCTATAAACACTGTAGACAATACTAGTACTACTACTGCTACTACTACTACTACTACTACTAATAATAATAATAATAATAATCGTAATAGTTTGTTATCATTAATTTACGTGGGAAAAATTACGGTGAGCCAACTTTTAAAATGTGTTGGCCAGACTTGACTGGAGGAGCCTGCAGTGCGAGACTTCCGATGCTCTATTGGGGTTTTACAGTACTATGAGGTCATTGATACGACTGGGTCTGATTAATCAAGAACGTTTAACACCCCATCAGAGCAAAAAAAAAAAAAAAGGGGTCATGTGACTTCTGCTAATGTGTTGGTGACTGAGGCTCAGGAGGTCAGCAGATTCTCTACTAATCGGAAAGCAGTAGCGGTTTTTGATATGGGCGATGGCCCAGGGTGGCATCCAGGTGGGGGCGCATTACGAGCAAAAAAAAAGTTGTTCGCACACATGCTGCCCGACATCATGCCAGCGAATTGTGGGGATGGAATAGGCACCGGTCGGTTTTGCGAGGAGTAAGGGCGTCTCCGTGTGCGAGGTGCGCCTGCTGCTTGCGGCACAGGGAGGACAGGGCGGGCACCAGGGGGAGGCTGGGTGGCTGAAGCAGCATCTTATAACTAGCTCGTAAAATAAATAAAAAAAAAACCACCAGAAATTATGATAAAGACTTATAATTTGCACTTAATGTGCCCTTGCATTGTATGTTTTTCTAAATTCTTTATGCGTGAGCAGCTCGAGAGCCCTCGGTGCGCCTGCTTGCTGCTGAAGTCAAAGTAAACTTTATTGTCATCTCCGCTACAGTCCAGTATATAGATAGACGAGACGACGAGGCTCCAGTTACAGCAGTGCAAGTAAACATTAAATATAAGAAGAGTAAGAAAATAAATATACACTTTATGACTAGAGGTAAAGGGATTAAGAACAATTAATAATTTACAGTTTGATGATTTAAAGTCTCACACACAACCCGTCGACAGGGGAGGGGCCCTGCTGCTTCCAAATAGAGCACATTTCATTCATAATGTTGTAAATCCAAGCTCATTATGTATTCATGATTTGAATCCTGGGTTGTGCGAAATCCCAGAAATACACCTTAGACAAAGTGAATCTGTGAACTAAGGTGTAGGTCTATTAGGTTATGTTGTGGTGATCATCGGGTTGGGGGATGGGTGTTCATACTGGAGTGTAAAACTAAAACCAATGGAAGATGGACAAGAAAAGTTCAAAGTCATCAGGTGCTCAGTTTAGAAAAAAGAGAAAAGAAGAGGAGGAGAAACGAGCAAAAGATACAGGTAAACAGATGTGTGATTGGATAAAGGCGGGTCATCCTGAAACAATCAGGATCAGAATACTTTATTAATCCCTAAGGAAATAATGTGGGTTACAGTTGCTCCAAAAAGAAATGGTAAAAATAGCAACAGTAACAGACTCAACTCCAAACAATACATTATGTTACAGATTTTAATATTAATTAGTCATTGTCAATTGTTGATTTGTTCTGTTCTCATTGTATGACGAATTATGATGGCTGTTTGGTAGCTGTTTGCATACTATGCATACTCTCTCTAATAAGACGATGTCAGAGGAATTGGTGCACAATTATCATCACTCACAGATCAGTGCTGTCGCTCTCTATACACAGTTCTCACGATTGCAAAGTGAAAGCAAAAAAACAAGCGCAAATTCAAACGCGATTTCAATGTCACATATTGACAGTGGCTCACCGATGCCAATGACATAATTACCCAGCTACATTTCCGAAAGAATGCAAAAGCATTGACATATATTTTTCCTACAATAGCCCGACGGGCAGGGAAGAGAGATTTTGGTAGCCCGACTGAAAAAAATCGCTAGCTCCAGGACGTCGGGCTAGCGATATTGCGAGCCCTGTATCTGATTGAGGAATCACTCATCTTTGGAAAAGAGAGTTTATTACAGAGAAATGGCTCTTTCCAAAATAAAAGCTATACTATCCGCTTCTTCTGGGCTATATTCTCAGCAGCATAAGGAGAATCATGTGCTAACAGCTGTCTAAATGACTCGGCTAAAGTTAGTAGCATGCTTGTTGTTTTTGTCTTTGCACTAGGATGATGTCGGTGTAAATGTGCAGTCATATTCGTTGTGTTCCCACTAGTGCTTTCAGGTTAATCTCGTTGAAATGACCTTAACGCCACAACACGGCAAATCTCCGTTAACGAGCTACCGCCGATCGCTCCGTGCATGGGGCTAGACGGCCAACACGTTAACGAGCTAACTGCGCTAACACACTAGTTCACACCAATGTAATTGAGCATTGCATGGCACATCCAACATACTGTTTTACTTTAGTCCATGACTCGCTTACCTTCAGGGTCATACGTCACATGAAAACCAAAATAATTCCAAACGCCAGATCTGAATGAGGTTCAATTTGCCTGGAGAGCTTAACTTCTGTCTCGCTAGCTTGCCCTGCGCTCTTCCTTCTGACTATGCTGTCTGTGTTGAGCGCTCAGTGGATCTGCGCTCGACAGTGCAGCCTAGGCGGAGTAGTCGAAGACAGATTCACTGAGCGCTCAACACAGACAGCATCGTCAGAAGGAAAATTGATAAAATAAATTACAAATGTTGTATTGTTCGATACATATGCGTACCGAACCGAAAGCACTGTATCGAACGGTTCAATATCGATACGAATATCGTTGCACCCCTACTAAGCACATATAAGTAAATATTTCTAAGCATAAATGTGTCAGGAATCGCTGTGCGGCAGGCAGGAGTTGGACCCAAAATGCAGGACTCACAGACTCGGGGAGGTGAACTCAAAACACAGCTTTATTTGCTGGTAGAACAAACATACAAACTAGACTAAACTGGGAAACCATAAACTAGGGAGACACAGGGAGATCCACACACAACATGAGAGACGACGTCACGCTGAACAGAGGGAGACGCAGACAGAAATACACAGAGGGTTAACGAGGAAAGTGGGAACACACGGGGAACACAGGTGACACTGATAATCATAACGAGACAGGGCGGGGTGAACTGAACATGACATGTACGGGCGTGAGAGTCACAAAGTAAACAGGAAGTGCACAGAGGTTCAGACAGGAGGAGAGAGAGAGCACGGGGAAAACACAGACATAACGGGCTGGGGAAACATGAAACAACCACAAAGGGAGACGAGGGCTCATAAATACATAGAGGGCACACAGGGGGAAGAGAGAGCACGGGGAGAACTTAGACATAATGGGCAGGGGAAACATGGAATAAAACATAAGGAGAGACAAGGGCTCACAGATACACAGAGGGGCACACAGGGGGTAAAAGCCATGAAGGGAAAACACTTAGGGAACAACACAACAGGGCAACTCAGAAAACATGGCCTAAGCAAGGAACAAAATACAAACATACAAGAAAACTAAGAACACTGGGCCAACATGGCCCAGGACCATGACAAAATGACGATCAACAATACAAAACCTAACAGTCACAATGAAAGTCTTTCCCACCACCACAGTGATGACAGGGTTGAGAACTGGATCCATCTGTGTCGCTCTGCTTCTAAACAAAGACACAAAGACAGTGTAAGTCAGTCCTTCAACATTTGTATCCTGACCGTCGCCTGAAATAAAGAGCATCTCTGCAGACGTCCAACTACATTTGACTGTTTCAGTTAACACACTCAGTTTACTGGGCTGCAATAACTACAATACTACCATCATAATACTACAGTAATACTAAAATCATAACTGAAAGGAAAATCTGAATAATCACTCAGAGCTGCTTTTCCATGCAGTAGAATTGCTAACATGCTAACACAGTTTAATGAGCAGAGTTGTTCCAAACAGTCAGGCTAAAATGACAAGATAACAATATAAATACATACCTCACAGTAGCTGCACTTGGAGAGTCTCTTTCTGGTGTGGATCTGTTGGTGTTGTCTCAGGTAACGTGGAGATTTAAAAGTCTTCTCACACAGGTCACATTGATAAGGTCTCTCCTCAGTGTGGGTAAACATGTGTTGTTGTAAGACTGCGTCTGTTGTAAACTCTTTGCCACACTGTTCACAGCAGTACACATCATGTCTGGTGTGAATGCGTAGGTGTATATTTCGGCTCCCTCTCCGGCTGAAAGTTTTTCCACAGATGTCACAGCTGTATGGCTTAATTCCAGAGTGGGTAACTAGATGCTTCTGTAAGCTGCTACTTTGAGTAAAAGCTCTGCCACACTGATCACAGCTGTACGCTTTAACTCCACTGTGGATGAGTTGGTGTTTTTTTAGGTACTCCTTCAAGGAAAAAGACTTTCCACACATGTCACAGCTGAACGGTCTCTCTCCAGTGTGGATGACCTGATGCTGTTTTAGTGAAGCCTTCAGAGTAAACTCCATCCCACACTCGTCACAGCTGTATGGCTTAATTCCAGAGTGGGTAACTAGATGACTCTGTAAGTGGCTACTGCGAGTAAAAGCTCTGCCACACTGATCACAGGTGTACGCTTTAACTCCACTGTGGATGAGCTGGTGTTGTTTTAGGGAACCCTTCAAGGAAAAAGACTTTCCACACATGTCACAGCTGAACGGTCTCTCTCCAGTGTGGATGACCTGATGCTGTTTTAGTGAAGCCTTCAGAGTAAACTCCATCCCACACTCGTCACAGCTGTATGGCTTAATTCCAGAGTGGGTAACTAGATGCTTCTGTAAGCTGCTACTTTGAGTAAACTCTTTGCCACACTGTTCACAGCAGTACACATCATGTCTGGTGTGAATGCGTAGGTGTATATTTCGGCTCTCTCTCTGGCTGAAAGTTTTTCCACAGATGTCACAGCTGTATGGCTTAATTCCAGAGTGGGTAACTAGATGCTTCTGTAAGTGGCTACTGTGAGTAAAAGCTCTCCCACACTGATCACAGCTGTACGCTTTAACTCCACTGTGGATGAGCTGGTGTTTTTTTAGGGAATCCTTCCAGGAAAAATACTTTCCACACAAGTCACAGCTGAATGGTCTCTCTCCAGTGTGGATGACCTGATGCCGTTTTAGTGAAGCCCTCACAGTAAAACCCTTCCCACACTCGTCACAGGTGTGTTTTTTCTCTCCCTTTCTTCTGTGAGGTTTGTCGGCCTCCTGAGAGCGCTGACTTCTGGCTCCATGTTGGTCCTGCAGTGACAGAGATACAAACAGAGGCAGTGAGTGAAATGCAGTCGTGGAACAAACTCAACCTTCAAACTCCATTAACACTAGTTTTAAACCTGAAGGTGGAGCGTGGCACCAAACACCTTAAAGGTCTCTTATCCCCACCTGCTGGTAGTTCTAACACATTACATCCAACCTGCTGTTAAAGATAATTCATGACTGTTCAAACACTAAAATCATGCCCATCCCTCCTGATTGTACACACACACACACACACACACACACACATTATTTTATAATTTAGATTATTTTGTTGTTTCCTATTACATATTTCTATAATTTGTATAGATTTATACAGAATTATTCAGTGATAATAAATCCTATGTTTGTTTATTCTAAAGGAACCCCGTTAGCTTCCACAACAGATGTTGCTCGTCTTCCGTCAAATACTTACATAAAATATTACACAATAAACTGGATTCAAGATATCCACATAATTTCACTCTTACATCCACAGTGAGGTTTCACAATTGTTCAAATATAAGCAATCAATAATAATAATAATAATAATATCAATAACATTGAGGCACATTACACAAATTTCAAAAACAAATCATGTCTTACAATATTTACAACAACTAAAAGCTCTGTAAATCGGCTTTTAAGTGTTCATTGAAGTTTTGAATAATTCTCTAATTTTTTAAGGCAACTTATTCCACTTAAAAGTTGCTCTAAATGTAACAGTTTTACAAAACGTTACTTTTAACTCGAGCATTTACTAAATTGCAGTTTGTTGAAAACTGTGTAATATGATGATGTATTTCATCTGGATACTGCAGCTGAGCAGAATAAATGTGGTGTGTTTAACGGAATTGCTTTCTTTAGAACTACAAGTAAGCCATAGAATATTTTAGCCTGTACAGGAAGCCAAGAAAGGTTATTATGCATTTGATCAATATTAGTATAGTATGAACATCTTCACACTAATCTGGACGCCTTATTCTGGACTAACTGAAGTCTGTTAAGATCTGTCTTATTAGCTGCTGACCAAATGATTGAACAATACTCCAGATGAGACATTACTAGTGCATTAATGACATCTTTCATAATGAAGAAGTGATACACAAAGAGCATTTCATAGCCATAGCTATGCCTTGTCGGCAGAGTTATGTGACATTAGTGATGTTTGTACTTTCAGCGTTAACTTGGTTTTAAAGCCTTTAAAATATACGCCGTTCAATAGTCGACCTTAATCTGACAGAGAATGTGATGATTTTGTGGATGATTAAAGTCAGTCATATATCCACAAACACAACAAGCTGAAAGTCAGTGATGCTGCTCGGTTTGCAGTCCTGAACATCACGGCACAAGCAGGATTCACTGCACTGTTAATGTGAGCTATGTTATATTGCTGCCTCTGTTCGGTGGTGTCGAGCCAAACGGACTTTAACGTGTGTTTGAACGAGCTGACGGTTCACTCGTTAAGCTGAAAGAAAGATGCTTTAATCACAGGAGTCACACATGTGTCCACTGCACCATCTGGAACTCTTCTTGTTTACACTCGTAATAACACAAACACTAAATCCTGCTTCTCTGGTGCTGTTGTGTAGCACTGTGTACACCTGAGACTGTCACCTGTCTGTCTGTCCTGCACTCTCTGTTTCTTTCTCTCTGATTGTGTGTTACAGGAAAAATGATTCTATGTTTCTTTACCTTCTTTTAAATGTACAAAGATGCCTTTTGTCTGCCCTTTGCCTATGGTTAGATTAGTTTAGAATTATCTTTTTAGACTTTCTCAGCAAAGACATACTGTTTTGGGACGTATTGTTTTAGATTGTTTTATCTCTCACAGCCTTCTCCCAGCTCTCTGCTGACGAGACTAGCGCCACATATGGAGTTGTTTATTTTATTTGTTTTGTATTTTCTTATCCTGTTCTCACTGTCTTTCCTATAAAAATTACCAAGCCACTGTGCATGGTGTGAGTTGTTCTTAGCAGCTCACCCGTGTACACGTTTGATAAAGAAAGTAACTTTGTCTCATTGTGTCTTTATTTCTCCTGGGTTTTTTACAGAGTTTTCCCCCAACATTTCTTGGTCCTTCGGAGCCGGAGCGCCTCCATCGTGTCCCATCTCCGTGACCAGTCCACGTTGCTCGTCTGTCGACAGCCCACACACTAGGTGTGTGGTCAAAGACCAAGGGCGTTAAATTCGAGTCTTGGCCAACGTTCTTAGAAAGCGACCCACGGTGGTGGGGCCCGATCGAGGTGGACCAGACCCGGCGACACTGACCAGGTAGATACAGACACACTGACACAATCTTGCGTAAAAGCGTATTTTAAATTCAGGGAATTTAAAATAGCGAAAGTAGCTCGTCGCGACTGGAAGCTCCCCACTTCTGTGGGTTTAAAGTAGCTCGTCGGCTGGTAGCTTGGAGCTCGTCGACTGGAAGCTCCCCACTCTTGTGGGTTAGGTTTGGAGCTCTGGGTAGCTCCCCCAGCTGGGTCAAGGGAATAAGTAGCTCGTCTACAGAAAGACTGGCAGCTCCCCTTATGATAAGGGTTCCGATCGCGCGAATAAGTGTGAATGTGAATGTATGTGTGTGTATTGTTTTAATTAATGGAGCAAGCTGAATTTTCACGGTCCAATAAGAGACTGAGCTGCTCCTACTGTGTTTTTCTTTTACTGCTATTCACTGACGTGCTGGTGAGTTGAGAGAACGGTCGAGTTCCGTCTCGTAAAGTTCACACCGCTTTTGGAAATAGTCCGAAAGTAGAAGGGCGTGTGAGCAACCACTCTCGTCTCTAATACCAGCGAAGGTGATAGCAGCTGTATTGTGTATATATTACTTAAACAAAAATAAGTAAATACATAAATAAGATGGGTAATCAAGCAAGTGAAATTAAAACTCACTCCTGCTGACGAGCAGTGGTGAGAAAAGAAAAGTCCAGACGCCGGACAAAAACAGTGTCTGTAAACTGAGAGATTTAAGAAAACAAAATATAAACAGACAGAAGAACAGAACTCAACTGCCAGTTTAGTAAAACCAGAAGACGAGACACTGTGCAGTTCCCACAATCCTTTTAGTAAACCATCACTCACTCCTGCAGCCGCATCTGCAGCAACACCCATATCAGGAAGAACTTAATAATCCCTTATTAAGTGAAAACTAGAGATCAAAGTAGTTTGTAGTTTAAAAGGGTTGAAAACAGACCCCACTGAGTAGATATAAATATAAAAAGTACGAAATAAAGATGAACAAAGGGAAAGTTACAGTAGAAATTATCTTTAGAGTACTTGAAATTAATAATAGCAAGGATAACAACCTGTAAAGTGATATTAACAATGAAACACAGTTGACATGATGACCATGCCCAGCATGTATAAAATGAATATAAAGCAAATAATTCACACGAAAATATTTTACTAACATAAATAAGGTATATTAAGGCTGTGTCATTGTTCAGCCAAGGACAGTGTGTGAAAAGGTAACTGTCTCCACCCTGGGAAAAGGATGATTCTGCAGGTCATCTGAAGCCCTTGATGGATACAAAATAAAATATAAATAATATATTATAATAGAACTGCCTGGTCCGCCATGCAACAGAGAGAACAAATGTGACCGCAGATTGGATGAATTCAAAATTATCTGTTTGCCGAATAAGATGATCTAACTAACAAATTGGCTCAGGAGTAGTATAGTGGTACACACTGATAAAATATTATAATATGCTATTGCTGTTATATAAGACAAAGGGTATAATATGAACAATGACATAATATTAATATGAAGAGGCACCTTAATCGGTTATGATGTAAGGTGGATAATTGTTAAGCAGTAGTTTGCATCAAGCTTAAGGTTTGCTGAAACTCAGTGTAATGACATGTGAGATGAAGACAATACGGAGAATAACTAAACTAATGAAGTGCATAGAGGCACTTGACCAGCTTGAAACCTATCATCCTAGAATGACACATTGCTGAGATAGAGCACACCTATAATAACAACCAATAAGCAAAACCCTGTAGACAACAGCTACAACTACAGGATTGAGAAGCTGAATTAAATATGTAGACACTGCTAAGCTGATGAACATGTTCCACATTTTCTTTTCTTTTTATTTATTTGTTTCTTTTAGAGCAGAAGCTGCTGTAACACACCCAAAGAAAGACTGTAGGTCTGACCAACCGTCTCAGTCATGGGCAAAAAGATGTCAGTCAATAAAATTCTAAAAGATAATTTATTGACGAAAAATATATCAAGAGATAAAAGATAAAACAGTCCAGTGTCCCACTTATGAATTGTATAAAAACACACAGTCCCAAGGCCAGAGACAGCTATGACACACGGCCAAGTTGCACTCCACATGCTGCCTTTAACAGGGTTAGAAGTTGTACTTGGAGACCCACCACCCTGCAAGCATATAGTCAGTGGTCACTCAAGCCTCTGCAACCCAGCTGCCTTTAGGCTGTGGCATATAATAGACCCTGGACTGCACAGAGAGACAAAACGACACACTTAATATAAAATTCATAGGGCAAAACCCGTCCATCCCAAACATATCTGATTTCATCACATTACATACCTGCACAGAGAGACAAAACAACACAGCAGTGTTTGTAGTGTGGGCTATAAGAAGACCGGTGTATCAGTGCATCAAGTACACCTGCCTCTAATTAGTCCAACCCCATTCCAGCCATTGGCTCACCAAAAATGTGACACACACAAAACCACTCCCAACCCAGTGCAACTTCACACAATAATATGGAGCTGAATTAACACAGGCACATTAGTCTACCATGTTACAAGCTGCATGCTATTAAAAGCCAACATATGCAGACTTCTGCCTTGTTCGGATGGCAGCATTTTTTTTTCTTTTTCTTTTGTGTCCTGACACGTTTATGTTTTTTGTTTTTGTTTGATTATTTTGTTGGTTTTGGAAACGAATTTAAACGAACTTGTGACAATACTTGAGAATCACAGTGACACATAGTGATTAGGCATATGATTGAAAAATGCCTAGGTTTAGAGCTGTGAGCTATGAGCTGTGAGCAATGCAAAGTTAAATATATATATTTGTATAAATGGGAAACAACCCTAACTTGAAAGTTTGAAATGTGTGAGATCCATGCATTGTTTGAAGAACTAGAAATTATCTAAAACTGCCTTAAGTGAAAATGTAGAGTTGCATCTATTCTCCCAAACAAAAAAACAAAAAACAAAAAAAGGGAGAAGCATTCTGTAACTTAAAAATAAGGCTGACTGTTGACAACAGACTAAAACACTAATTCGCAGGTGGCTATCAGGAACAGAGAGGCGAGCAAAGTCACAAACACCAAGGCCGCAGACAGCCACGCAGAAACAGCAGATAACATAGAGACAACGCCTGCTAGAACTGTGGAGAGGAAGGTCACTTCACACGAGATTGTTGCGCATGTGAAATACACAAAGATAAACAAATAACCATTTATATAGACAGCCAGTATGTTTTCTCTGCTGTGCATCATTTTGCAAAAAATCTGGAAAACCAGAGGAATGATTACACCAACTGGCAAACCAGCATGCCAACCTCTTACAACGCCTACTGACTCTTTCATTACTACAGGCAACAATTTTGCTGACAGAGCAGCAAAATAGGCGGCACAACAGGCAAACATCACATTGATGGCAGTAAACACACATCAGATTCCACTGGATGTGTTGAAAAATGAACAAAAAGCAGCAAGCACAGCAGAGCAGGCAAAATGGCTAAAACACGGTGCAGTTCTGACAAACGACTTAATGATGTGTTATGGCAAGCCAGTGTTGCCAAAAAATTCCTCCACAAAATGGCGGCATTAGTGACTCATGGCTGTACGCATTTGTCAACGGGGGGACTGACCAGTATTGTCAACTCTCATTTCTACACTGTAAATTTTGAAACTTCAGCAAAACAATTTGTCAGAACGTGCATGACGTGTCAAAAATATAATGCTCAAGGTAACCTGCGACCAAGGAGAGGCCGTTTTCCAACTCCGCCTCATCCTTTTCACACAATTCATATGGATTTTATTGAACTAAGCGAATGTCAAGGGTCAAAATACGCCCTAGTGGTTATAGACGTGTTCTCAAAGTGGCCGGAAATCTATCCAGTGAAAAAGGCAGATGCAATTTCAGTAGCAAAGTGCCTGTGCAATCACTTCATACCCACATATGGCATTCCAGCTTTGATACGATCAGACAACGGCACTCATTTTGTAAATGATGTCATCACTAAGGTCTCTGAAGCACTCGGTTTCAGCATAAAACACCACTGTGCTTATCACCCTCAGAGCGCAGGCCTTGTAGAGAGAACTAACGGCACTATAAAACAAAGGCTCAGGAAATGCATGGCAGAAACAGGAAGGCCGTGGCCTGAATGTTTGGGTTTAGTGAAGATGTGGATGCGCTTAACACAAGGCTCCCATAAACTAACTCCATTTGAAATCATTCATGGCAGGCCGTTTCCACTGCCTATTACCAGTCAACCAATAGACAAAGCAATCAGAGAAAACACATTAGCAGAGTGGATGTCTAAGCTGTTAGAAAACAAAGAGATCATTGTACATAATCAACAACCTGATGATGTTTCTCCAGTGTCTTGCAGACTAAAGCCCGGTGACTGGGTTCTGATCAAGGTGCTCCAAAGGAAAAACTGGAGCACACCCAGGTGGGAGGGGCCATACCAAGTCCTCCTCACTACACCGACCGCTTGCAAAATTGCGGAACGACCATCCTGGGTCCATCAGAGTCACTGCAGGCGAGTCAGTGAAGCCATCTAAACACAGCTGACGGCAGGCTTGCCTACTTGTTGTGATCTCGCCCGGTGGAGGGGTCAGCTTTCCTGGCCGGGGGGTCTACTCGCGACAGGAGGGTGTGTTCCGTCGTCATGAGGTGGTGGCTCTTATCAACTGCAGCGGCCCTGACCATGGCCGGGCTCCTCACCTTTGCTTCCGTGAGGGACAACAAGTCACGTTATATGGAGAAAAGGCAGACACTGTATGACAAAGGAAAGTACACCAAGTTTCCCCATGGCTATGCCACTAATTTCTGGTGGCAGTTTATGAACACTACAGCTTACTTGAATAATAAAACTGACTGCTATGCAAATACATATACACTTTCTGCCCACCAAGGAACGAGAGGAAGTGTATGGACTGTTCACTCAACGAAACCTGTGCCAGTAACGCGACACTGATGAGCCTCAACTGTCGCTCCAACTACAGCTACCGAATGCCACTACAAACAAAGACTCAGTACCAGACAGGATGTGCACGGACGGCACCCAGCAGCAGAGGAACCAGAGTTTTGGCTGACTGGTACTTCCTATGTGGCAACAAGGCTTATCTGTCACTCCCTGAAGGTTGGGGAGGTCTGTGCGCCCTGGTGGAATTATCAGATCACGTTTTCTTCATGCAAAGTGTTGCACATCACCCAAGCAGCCGGCAGAGACGTGAAGTGGACATCGCCTCCCCCAATTCTTTCGGCATTACCGTGGACACTGGAGTGCCGGGAGAGTTTCGCATCTGGGGAGGAGGAGTGAAATTCTTACAGAGCTTGATCCCCGGCATTGGAGTTGCCGAGGTGCGGGATCATGTGGAAATCAACCGATATGCTCTGCTACGACACATCAAC